>NW_026057584.1:109273478-109581832 GCF_023721935.1 Panthera uncia
GTGTGTATGAGAGACTAGCAGTAGGAGCAGTGTGAGTGTGGGTGAGTTTGTATAAGAGACTAGCAGTTCAAGCAGTGTGAGTGTGGGTAAGGGTGGTGCCGTCTACTTTGGAGTCTGGGGTTGCTTTGTAAGCTGAGCATTTTGCTCCAGACTCCTGCTGGTTGCTGACAAGAACATAACTAGTCCCTGCTGCCCATTCCCTTGGCTCCTGTCCAAGATGTTTTCCCCACAACAAAAGGGACTAAGCACTTTCTCACCCGTGGTGTCCACCGTGGGCTTGGGTCCCAGCACCTTTGCATAGACTATTGCTGCTGGGCCCTGCTGGAGAGGCCATGTGGGGAGCCCAGAGACCATGATGGGAGGGATTTGGCATGTGACTCCGGATGTCCTGGACCTGCCATGCTGCCAGCTGAGCACCATGGAGCAGCCTAGTTGATGTCACGCAGAGCAGAAGAATGACCAGCCAAGTTCTACCTCAATTCCCAACCCACGAAATAGTGAGATGTTACAAAATGGTATTGTGCGAAGCCACTAAATCTTGGGATGGTTTGTAGAACAGCAGCAGATAAGCAGAATAATCAATTCCTTTAATATTTCCCAAATGGTAACGTGTCATATTTTGTAAAAGATTTCTTTCATGTCGCTTCAGTTTAGGAAGAACTATGTCAGCAAACTGTGACAATTAAAAAAAAGAAGAAGAAGACGAAGAAGCCCAAATCCCAGTGAGACCCAGGCTAGCTCATTCATTTGGATTCAGTTCTAATGATGATTACTTATTTCCCCCTGTTAGCAGCATCACTGGTAACTAAAGTTAGCCTTGGCTCAAAAATCAATGTGTTATTTTAGAGCCCAAAGTAGGCAGCGAAGTGTCTGATGATTGACGACAGGATTGCTGGAGCTCTAGCTGGCTCCGGGCCTCGCTTCCTTCCCTCTTGTCATCTCCCGGGTGGCAACAGGGAGCAGCCAGCCCACTGCCCAGGTGGCCCGCAGCCGGTAAGGATGTGCAAAAGCCTCCAGCAGGTTTCCTGCCATCCTTGGGCCAGGCCTCCCTTGGTGAGGCAATGCAATCCACCGATGCTGCTGTGGCTGAATTGAGTTTTCCCCCATTCTTGTGTTGCAGTCTGAACCCCCAGGACCGCACGCAGCATGTGGCCTTATCTGCACATCCGGTGTGGTTGGAGTCCTCCTGAGAAGGGGTGGCCAGGACACAGATGCATACAGAGAAGATGATGTGAAGACAGAGAAGATGAGCATCCAGGCCAGGAGACAGGCCTGGGACCCATGCTTCTCCCACGGCCTTCGGATGGAGCCCGCCTTGCTGACACCTCAGTTTTGCACTCCATCTTGCCACAGGCTTGGACTGGCCCACTCTCCTGGGCATCCTGTGTGGTTACCCATGCACTCCACCCCCACCCTCCGACCCTGTCCATGGCTCTTCCCATGCTCTGGAGCCCCTCCCCAGCTAGGCCCTACTCCTTTCCAGGATGATGCTCTCAGGACCATGCTTCGCCCATCCCTGTGACCCCTTACGTCCCTTGTGGGGTTTTGCTCTTTCATTCATGTGACAAGCAGAAGTGATACTGCAGCTGGGTTCTTGGTCCTTCCATTTCTGTGTCTTATGGCTGAGAAATCCCCAGGGTGGGACAACCCAGTAATTCCGAATCAAAGCTCTGCTGGCAAGCATTACTCATGTTGTCTCTGACCGCACACTTTGGGACCCACTGGACCCACTCTTGGTCTGTTCCCATCCAGGCTCCTCGTGGCACAGTTGTCCTGTGCATGAAGGCTGAAGCCAAGGCTGAGGCAGGATGGGGCAAACTCAGAGGGCTGTGGGGTGGGGCCTGGTAGGCCTGCTAGTGGGGCTTGAGAAGCCATAGCAGTGGGCAGCAGTCATCAGATGGCACAGGCTGCCGGAAGGACAGGGTCAGGGAAGGAAAGCATAGTGTAGGTCAAGAGCAAAGAAAGCAAAGTCTGGAGGTGCTGAAATGTTCACAGAGTCCCAGAGGGGTAGGCGGTGAGCTGTGGTAGAAGAGGGGGGCAGGCTGAAGGCTCGGGAGGGAGAGGCCTGATGCCAGCCTGGCGGTGGCCCTGCTTCCTCAGCTTTCCTGGGATTCACACGTGATGTTCGTACACTGGCTTCCTGTACTTTTGGGGAGGCATCTTGGGATGAAGCAAGAGTGGGCAGGGAGAAGTGGATGGCTGCCATGCAGGCCAGCTGCACAGGGAGCGCTGGGCCAGAGTGGCCTTCAGAGATATCCCTGGCTAGGTGAGGGGGAGAGATGGCCTTGCCTCCACCAGCCGCAGGAGGGCGGGACCTCAGGCCAGGCTGCTCTCTGCAGCTTGTCCACCTTGCAGTGGCTGACAGCACCCAGCAGCCTAGAGACCATTTGGGGTGTCCTGCCTCTGCCCCTGATCCTGCCGTCCCCTTATCTGCTGTGCCCTCCACTTTCCAGCCCCCAGTACACAGGGGTCCCCAGGGATACTTGTCTGGCATCTTACTCTTCCCCTTGGGCCCTGCCTCTCTCCAGAGGTGCCCCAGGCAGAGGCCTCTGGTGCCTGCTTAGCTGTGTGGGACCAGTAATCTGCTGATGGCAGTGCTTGGTGCTGTAACAGCTTCTGTGGGCTCTGCTGGTCCTGCCCTGCTTACCCAGGAGCACAGTCCCTTCTGCTGGGCACCACATGAGTAAGACATACTCTTTGCTCTGGTCATTGCTCAGTGTGTCCTCCCAGCCCTTGGTGCCACCGCCATCGAGACCCGTGTCTTCTGCCTATCATACCTGTGGTGACTGCATTCTTTCCCTTGCCCCTTCCTCAGGGTGTCCACTGCCCTAGGTCGCTGGGGTCAGGGCTGCTTCTCTCCCTCCACCTGAGATAAGTGACCAGTGGAGGGTGCTTGAACCAGGAACTTATCCATGGCCGACCAGAGACTTAGGCCCCAGGGAAAGCTACCAAGGGCTTGGGCTGGGCCAGTCAGGTTCCGGAGTGGACACTGAACTGAAGAAGCCAACAGAGCCTGTGCTGAGAAAGGGACCGAGAGTGGGCTGTTGTGGTTCTGGTAGGTGGCTTGGCAGGAGAGGAGATGCACAGAGAGGGAGAGACACCCAGGGGCCAGGGAGTGCCCACCTCAGGGAGCCCCCCTCCCAGGGCCTGTATGTGCTTTCCAGAAGGGCATTCCAGACCTTTCCCCAAGGCAGCCTTGGTTTTCTCTCAAATTGGTAACCAGCTCTTTGTCAGGTACGGCTCTTGCACAGTCCCTGCATGGCTGGCCTGGGCCAGCCCTCTGTGGAGGGAGTGAGGAGAGTAGGGGAGAGGGGGGCCAAGGGAGAGCTCAGGCTGGGGAGACACCACCTCTGAACACCCAGCCCTCTTCAGGCTGGAGCTGGGAGCAGGCCCGGAGCAGTTGGGAGGTCCTGCAGAGGGGGGATTCCTGAGCCTCCTCTTGGGACAGGGCCAGCGGGATGCTGGGTGACAGGCTTTAACAAAGGCAGGGCTTCGAGCAACGAGGCCAGGTGGGAATGTGCCTTGGGCACGCTTGGACAAGCAGACCATGATTCTCACCCAGAAAGAGTGTGGCCTGAAATTGGCAACTACCTCACGTCCACATTAGGGGAATGGCCATCTAAATTATGGAGCGATTAGAATGAATGCCATGCAGCCATTACATGGTTTACTCAACACATGAATTAACACTATAAAGTGCTTGCAATGTGACCCCGAGTATGAAAACCAGGCTACAAAATCATACCCCATCCTGGCAATTTTCCTTTGTGAACAAACAGAAGCTAAGCACAGAGAAAAGCCTGGAAGGAAATATATGAATATGTCAACGGTGAGTTTATGGGTTTTAAATTTTTTGGTGTTTTACATATTTTCTATTAAGACAAAAGTTATTTAAAAAAAGAGAATGTGAAATGCTGTTACTGTGTTGGTATAAGGTGGGTATAAATGAATTCATGCTTCCTGTCCTACGAATGTCCTGATCACATCAAAGCAGAGCCTGTGCTGGACTCAGAGGCCAAAGGGGATGATGGTGGGGCCTGGCCCTTGGGAACCCACTGTGTGCTGGGGGCAGCTGGCCAAAGACAAGGCCTTCCAGCTGTGGTGAGGGGAGCAGAGGTGGCATGGGGGCTGCAGAGAAAGCTTCTTGGGGAAGAGGTGCCAGCAGGACCTGACCCAGGGGCAAACCAAAGATTTCATCAGCTTGCTGGGATTGAGGCCAGCGTGGCCCTCCCACGCATGCCATTGTCCCGCTTCCCTGAAGGAGGTGCATGGAGTTGCTGGCTGCTGTGCACTCACTTTTCTCCTGAGGCAGGCCAGCTAGGTCTAGTCCTCGCTGGGCAACTCTTGGAGGCCTCTGTTGCCTCATCTGTATAATCGGAGTGGTAACATATCTGCTGCCACAGGCCTGAGCCTGGTGCCATTGTGCAGAGGCCTGTGGAGATGCCATGTCACTCCAGGCTGGTGGGCAGCAGCTCAGTGCAGGCTCCAACCATGTCTCTTCCCAAGACCTGGTCCTGAAAGGTCCTGGAAAAAATAGGATGATGCTCCCATCAGGGCCACAGGGTCAGGGATGTCCTGGGTAAGTAAGAGCTTGGTCCCCACCCCAAGCCCAAGTGTCTGAGGGAAGGGGCTGGGTATTGCTCATGTCTGACACCTATTTTGCCGAATGAGTGAAGGGTGAATGAATAAACAGTCTTTGACAGACATTGGGTTTTGCCTGTGGCTGGCATGCTAGAAGGTGCAGTAAATGCAGCCCTAGGATGGTCACTCTAACTGCCTGGAGCCATCTCTCCTGCACCTGTGCATTCTTGCCGTTCTGTCAGGAAGGACCTCCCCAGATAGGGTTGGGGTATCTAGTCCCGATGAAGCTGCCCTGTGTATAGAGTCCTTGTGGGAATGCTTAGATGCACGAGGAGGGACCCAAGATGCCAGGCCCAGAGTACTCCTCACACTCCAGGCCCGTGTAGCCAAGCCTCTCCCTCCCCTCTGCCCAGGGCTCAGACCTGATGCTATCCAAGGGCCATACAGCACCCATCTGCTCCCCTCGTCCCTGGGAGACTCAGGCGTGGGTGGTGGTCAGTGGGCTATTCCTCATATGCCTGGCTTTCCACATTCCAGCACATGGCAGTGGAAACTCCTTGGTTCCCTTGTGGTTTGCCAGGGAAGGCCCAGTGCCTGGTTCTGGCTTAACTGAGGGCCGAAGTGATGAGTGTCATGCCTAGGCTGGGCGTTCCGTTTCTGATGTCAGGCCCTTCAGAGTTCTTTACCTCTTCCCGTGGCCAGCTAAATTCCAGAAAGTAGCTCTACACCTCCACTTGGGTCTCTGCGTGAGGGAAGCCCTCCTGTGGGTTTCACAGTGTGAGCGGTGCTACGTCTCTCTGATTTGTAAGTTGCTAAATGTGGGTCGTCACCTGTGCCAGGACAGGCACTATCCTGAGTGAAACAGGCCCTGTAGAAACTGTGTCTTTCCCAGAAAGGAGGAGCCACGGCCACTGAAGGGGCCCTGGTGACTTAGCTAGTTCAACCCTTTCATTTTACAGAGGGGGAAACTGAGGCTGGAGATGGAAGGACAGCATCTCAGGTCACAGCCTGTCAGTGACATAGCTGGGATCCAGTCTCTACAAGTTGTGGTGGCCCCCCCTCTTTTTTTTTTTTTTTTTTAGCTGAATCATGTTGCCTCCAGAGTGGATTTGTGGAAATGCTTCCAAAGCAAAACAGGAAAATGAATGGCCTGACTTTGGGGTGAGGGAGAGTTAATAAAGTAAAAGGAATCCTCACTGAACACTCATTATTAAAGTTAGCCTGAGGCCAAGAGATGTGTACAGCTGTTGCCACACAGGCTGCAGGCTTCTTGGAAAGAGGGACAGCCAGGTGAGGCCAGGATGGATTCGTACCCAGGGTGTAGAGCACAGACAGGCCTGAGGTCCGTGAGGAGGGGAGGTGGCAGAGGCCAGCGGCCGACAGCCCGGAGGGGTGGGCTCTGGACTGCCTTGCTCGTGGTTCGTGTTGGCTGGGCCCTTCCTGGACAGCCTCCCAGCACTACCTCAAGGAGGTTGTATCAGCCCTGTTTTAGAGGAGGCTTACAGACGTTAAGTGACTTGTCCAGGTTTCGGGTGGCAGAGCTGGGGTTTGACCCTTGGCGGTGTGGCCCCAGGACCTGTGCATTCCCGGAGCCAGCCCATGGAGCTATTGCAGAAAGCCTGCTTTAGCATCTAGAGTTTGCCACATTTGAGCTGTGTGTCCTTGGGCACCGCTTTGCTTCTCTGAGCCTGCTTCTTGCCAGCCCATCAGATGGAGGTGCTAGGGCGGATCCTGGGACTGTTTCTTGGTGTTCCCCGAGTTTTTGCAAACATTGTGTGGGAATGCCAGGCACTGTCCAGCATGTGGTAGGCCCATGCTTGGTTGTGATTTCAGAGTCCCCAGGCTGGGGCAGTGCATTCACCGGGGTCCATGGAGGTTCCTCAAGCACAGACTATCCTTGGAGATCAAGTGCTTCTACCCCAGTGTCCCGTGTGGGTGCCTGCACCCAGCACTTTCCCTAGAAGAGAAGCCTGTTTTCCTGAGGCTCTGTGGGTGGTTTGGAGAAAGGAACGGCCCCTTCTGGGAAGGAAGGAAGAGAGAGGGTGGTGGGAAGAGCCACTGGGGCCTGAGCACAGAGGTCAGGTGAGGGGAGACGACGATGCCGGGAAGAGCATATTGATTTCCTCCTTTTAAAAATGGACTCAAGTGGAATCATTCATAATGTGCTCTCCCCACCACTGACAATACCCATTCCCATCACTGTCAGGGAAATGGATTTGCAGCACTCTCGGAAAAAGAAAACACATTGCCCGAGATGTGCAAAGAGGGCTTGGTTCCATCCCCAAATGCTTTCTGCACAGCTTGCTGGTGGCTGTCTGGGTACAGAGGGCACCGGGATGCACTGTCAGGGGCTGCTTCCAGGACGAGGCCAGCACTGGGTACTGTGGTCATAACGTGTGGTCAACCCATGGTGGGCAGAGCCCCCAAGGGGATATTGATGGAGCTTGGGGGTCAGGGGGCCACCTGGGGGAGGCAGCATTTGAGCTGAGTCTCAGAAGTAAGAGTGCTCATGCAGAGCATGTTAGGCAGAGGGATGCCACACCCAGTGCCTGGCTGAGTGGCCTTTTGCAGGGAACCAGCAGAAGCCTTGTGTGGCTGGGACCCAAAGGGTGAAGGAGGGAGATAGGATGCCTAGAGAGGTGGGCAGGGGTGGCCCTAGGGGTTCTGATGCTTTTCCTTGCTGCCACTCTTCAAGGACTGCGGTACAGGGTGGATCAGAACAACTTGGGAGACAAGAGTGGGTGTCTGTGTGTAGCCCCTGCTGGTCAACCCAATATGCCTATCCTGGGCCTGGAGCTGGGCAAAGGGGAGTGACCTGGGGTCACTGTTCTGTTTCCGTAGGTTTGGCCTGAGGCTATGGGGCAGCAGGCTGGACTCCAGGCTCAGCCGGCCATGGCCCCAGAGCCAATCCCCTGCCCAGCCAGGCTGCTTCTCCTGCCAGCAGGGGTCAGGAGACCGCCACATGGAAGGGTTATCTTGGTGTTGGTTAGTTCATTCACTCGTTTATTGATTCATTCCCCAGGAGGAATATCAAAGCCGAGGCCTGCTGGGTGAGCCTGTGGCGTGCTGGACCCTTGGCATTCAGGAGGGCATGTGGACAGACACAAGCTTTGGAACCAGGCAGACCAGTGATCAAGTCATACACACTAGTGAATGACCTTTAGAAAGCCATATGAGGTCTCTGAGAGGCTTTCTTAAGAGCAAAATGGTCGTCAGATGGTTGTGGATAACTCTAAAAGTAGCTGGCAAGTGCCAGGCCACCATCTGACTGCCAGGAGATCAACAAGATGTCTTCCATTTACCTGTACATAGTGAGAAGGTTGAGCCTCAGGGCCTTGGCACGTGCTGTGTCCTTGCCTGGATCACTCTTATTTCTTGATGCCCATGGTCATCTCCTAGACACCCTTCAGATGCTTGCTTAGCTATTACCTTCTCAGTGAGGACCCCCTTATCCCACCCCCTCCCCAGTCCTGAGCACAATGCCATTGGTATAGATTTGTGGACTTCATGAGGGCTGGGGTTTGTTTTGTTCCCTGGGTCTCCTCCATGCCTGGGACAGTGCCTGGGACATTGCAAGGGGAGAAGGGACCCTGCTGAGATGAACTTTGCTGTGCAAGGGCACAAGCACTCTACTTGTTAATGCCCAGAGCTACAGGAATAAGGGCTTAGTGTCTTCATGGCAGGGGCTCTGCTAATCTTTCTGAGCCTTAGTAAAGTGGGCCCAGAAAGCTCTGGGCTTGGCATCAGATGAAGATGAAGCTGGTTTGACTCTGTGTGTGTGTTTTGGGGGAGGGGTGTGGTGTGGTCCAAGCCTCAAATGAATAAGGCTCTGTCCCTGCCTATGAGGAGCTCCTGGTCTGAGGGGGGAACACGAAGCCTAACTGAGGTGAGCCATCCAGGATGACACCAGACTCAGGCCCTGGTATGACTTCCCAAGGAAGGGATGCCCTGGGGACTTCGGATGGCTGCTTGGTGGCAGCTTCTGGGGCGGGATCCTCCCTGACCTTCTCTGTTTGTGTCTGTGAGACCCAGGCTCCTTACTGATGTTACCCTGGGAGGCCTGAGAGCTGAGAGCTGTTCTCCCCTGGATATTACAGGGCACACAGTTAAAAGAGAGCTCTATAAAACTTCTAGGGAGGTGGGGTGCAAAGGGACAAAGTCAGGACACCTGCCCCCACCCATCTCTGCACAAAGATCCCTTGCTGCAATGATGAGCAATGTGGTTAAGAATACAAGTTTCCCAGGAGAGGGGAACATGCTGGGTCTGAATCCTGTCCCTGATGACATGCTCTGTGACTGTGAACTAATGACTAAGCTCACTGAGCCCCAGTTTCCTCATCTGTGAAATGGGCATAGTAACACCACCTGCCTCAAGGGGCTCTCGGGTTCAGGAGAGCACGCTTTGCATGCACTGTACTCACTAAATACTACTGGCTCTTGTTATTATCATGGGGATTAAATTCACAGCACAGTATAAATGACAGGTAGTGGAGCTCTTCTGTCCTTTTGGAAGGGGGAGACCTTGAGAGGAGACCACAGCCAAGAAAGGAGGGCAGTGGCTCAGGACACATCCAGCCATCTTCCCAGGTGTCCATGGTATTGCTGTTGTTGGGGAGAGGAAGCCCTCAGGGTTGACTTGTATGTCTGTTGTCTGTCTGTGCCTGGCCCACAGGGACTGAACCGAGCTAGCTCAGGAAAGGCCGTCGACAGTAGGCAGAGGTGGGGAGTGTGGGGCATTCCTCTTAGGGTCGCTGGGACAATACTGGATTCACTAAGTACTCACTGTGCATCTGGCTCAAAGCTGGGGCTTCCAGTCCCTCCCTTCAGGAAACCAGGCCTTTGGTATCAGACTTCCCTCAGGCTTCCCTCAGGCATCCCCCAGCTCCAAACTGGGCAGTGACCTGTTTCTATTTCTGGGCTCAGAGAGTTGTAGCCAAGATTCACTTCCAAGCTGGACAGGAAGAGAGCATGAAGGAGAGACTGCTGGTCCCTGTCCCCAGGGCCTCTGCTATGGAGGGCTACTCAGGGTGGACACAGCTTCTGGAAGGGGTGACCCAGACTGGGATGGCCTAGAGGGTGAGGATGACGGGCTGCATGAGGGAGGGTTGGGAGATGTGGTTGGAATTGTAGCTTCAGTGCTTCTGCATCGTGGCCCAGTTCATGTGGCTGCCCCCGCTCCTGTGGAACAGTGAACTGGAGAGCCGACAACATGTAGAGAACTTTGCTGACTCAGTTCTGAGACCTGGAGCCCCTCTGTGCACCACAGGGGTGGGTGACCCCATTCCCTCAGGGGTCACTGGTGAAGGAGGCCAGTGCCTCATTCCTGTCCTTGAATCATTCCAACAATCCTGGGTCACCCTCCTGCCCCCAACCACCCCCACTTTATGTGAGAGGCAACTGGAAAGTTAGGGAAGTTGCTTGTGAGTGGTAGAGGAGGGTCAAACCCACAGGACTTCTGCACTCAGAGACACCACCACAGCTCTGGGCTCCAGCAGTGGCTGTTGCTTTCAGGAAGATTGTATTGGGATCTCTGTCCCACCTCTGCTTCCAACTTAGCCTCCTACCCAAACTTCCCAGTTCCCCTGTTTTGTCTAAAGGAAGGCATGCTGTAGAGAGCCAGACACGGGCTCTGGGGAGCCATTTCTAATGGAAAAACATGCCCATTTGCCTAAATGAATCAAATCCATTTCTCTCCCATACATATTTCATGGGCTTCCTCTCTGTGTAATTTAATTATCACTGTTGTTAGTGTTAATGTCCTGGCTGGTGTAGCTCTGCTCTCCAGACCCTTGGAGCCTAATGCTGCAGCGGGGCTCCAAGGAGGAGCCAAGAGAATGGAACCATCTCTATGGCAACAGGATGCGATAATATTTCCTGGTGATCTATTGCTTTAATCTTAAGGGCTCTGAGTATATTGCCAGCATTAATAAATAAGTCTAAATAACACCCTGGTGAGATTGATATTATTCTATCCATTTTACTGATGGATAAACAGCAACTCAGGGGGGTTAAATGCCTAGCCTGGGGGAAGAGGCGAGAAAGATGGTGATGTGGAAATGTATGCTGAGTATGACCCTGGCTCCTGGGAGGCCTAGCATCCCTGCATCGGGTGCACAGAAGTGTTTGGGGAGCCAGTGGGACCACGATGGACAAGTGCACTCTGGATGTAGTCTCTGTTGCTCTCTGGCTGGGTGGGAGCCAGGCTTGCTCCTGTGGGCAGATGGAAGGACACTGTAGCCCCCAGCATTGCTCCCTTGTCTTCTCACTGTGAACAGGCCATTGTAAGAGCTCCCACGTGGAGCTCCACGTTTCTGTCTTCTGCCCACAGGCTTCAAGGAGAGGCCCTGTAAGGCAGGATGGCTGCCAGGGTCTCCAAGTGGGGCTGCCCTGCCTGTCTGCACACGGCCTTCTCCCTAAAGCTGCCCCCTCCCCACCTGTAGGGTGCCCAAGATGGGTGCTGTGCCAACGGGCAAGCCCAGGTATAAGAATGGATGGAAAGGACTTGCTAATGAATTTGTTAATTAATGAATGCCATTCTTCTTCCCACAAAGATTCAAGGCTATTTACAAGACCTCAGACAATACAGTAATTACAAAATGGAGACCGACTCACTGGGCCTGGGACAAGGTCAATAAGAATGTGGAGTGGGTGCTGGCGGGCTGCCCCATGGCCCATGCTCACACTTCCTGCCCCACACTCTCAGCCTGGACCTGCCCTCCCTCCTCAGGTTCTGGGCTCTGGGGCATGCTCACCTTCCACAGAGTCCTCCTCATTTCTGTGCATGACACAGAGAGCTGGTTTTACCCCAGTAACACTCTCTGTCCTGCCTGAGCTGGCTGGCCAGTGTGGTCATCCCTGAGGTCTCTGTGCCCCATGCTGTGCCCTGCTCCTTGACTGCAGACCTGGCCAGTCTTGGTCCTTCCACACCCTTCTGCCGGCCCTGGCCTTCATGTTACTGCTCCCCAGCCGGGTCTGTGAAAGGACGGCTCTGGGGCCACCCTCCCCAGGTTGCCCTAGTCCTGGTTACTTCACTGCATGTTACCACACTCGATGCTGTTGATGTTATTGACACCTGCTGGGACGTTGTGGGACTAAGTGTACAATGGTACTACTGGACACCCCAACGCACCTTCAGGGAAGCCTTGGGACCTGTAGTGGGACACATGACCAGATCCTGGCCCAGACCTTCCCCACTGCTGGCTGTGATGCCCCAAGGGCAAGGAAGTGCAGGGAAAGGAGTAGTCCATCTGGCGGGACTCCCTGGGGCCTGGCTCTGCCCCTCTACACAGGTGCCTCAGCCACCAGCCACCAGCCTTCCACGTGAGATCTGAGAGAGAGGCCGTGCAGACACCCTTGTGGAAAGTGAGGGGGTCCAAGAAGAATCATTCACCTCGTTTTGGGTACAGTATCAGATTCCCACTGTCCATGGAGGAATATGCAAACAAAATGGGAAATCATGGCCTGAATGTGCTAGCAATATGCAATCAAGTCTGACTTTACAAACCATTAAACCATGCGCTGAGTTATGTTAATTATTATAAATAAGAGCATAAAACAGAATAAAACATCTACAAAAATAATGTAAGATAGAATATATAATGTAAAAGAATGACTAAAAATAAGTGACTCCAATAATTTATTACATGTTACAGTGGTATTCCAGATCAGCTGGGGAAGGTAGAATTCATTTTGGTAAATATAGTGAGTGCTCTACCAGGCCCAGTTTCTTCATCCCACGTGGTTGGCTTGGGCTGAGATCTGCCTGGACTTGGCCACTTGCCTTACTTCCTGGCTGGAGTGGTCCTAGTGATGGCTCTTAGACTTTCTGTGGTAGTAAGGCCACTACCATGGGGCACAGAACCACTGCGGTGACCCATCTCCTCATACTGTGTGGGCCTCCTTGGGGCTGAGGACGAGTCACCCCTGGATCCTACCTACATCTCTCTGCCCAGATCTGACTCAGTGGACCCGCAGGGGCTGTTTGGAGAGGGAGGGGAAGAAGGCAAATCAGTGCTCCAAGGGATGGATGTTGGCCAATGAGAGAGGCCGGCAGGTGATGTGCTGTGCCTCCCCTTCCTGGGGCCACTCTGTGTTCTCTAGCTGTGTCCTACTTGGCTGTGTGCTGACAGGCTTTGCTCTCCCTCCTTCCCTGGCTCACTTTTCCCCCTCACTATTGCTCCCTTCAAGTATTAGCACATATGTGTGACCGCAGGCTCTGATTCCTAGGGACCCTGTGCTAAAGTAAGTGCATACTGTTTGCCAGGCATTGTTCTGGGCATGTTAGACATAGCAATGCAGAAAACAGAAAAACATCCTTGTCATCATGGAGTTAATGTTCTAGAAATGGTAGTGGGCTGGGGAAGACAGTAAACAAGTAAGTGACAGAAAATGTCAGAAACTGGTGAGTGTCCCAGGGGTGGGAATGCCAAGGGGAAGATGAATAGAGAAGTTTTATATAAGGTGTTCCCCAAAGGCCTCAACCTTCCAAAGAGGTTGAAACATGCACACAGACCGAAGAAAGCAGTGGGGAGAAACACATGGGGAAGACTGTTCCAAGTGGAGGGAACAGAGGTGTAAAAGCCCTGTGGCAAGACTGCTTGGCATGTTGAAGGCCTAGGAAGGAAGCCAGAGGGCTAGAGCAGGGTGAGCAAGGAGCAGAATAGAAATCACCAGAACATGTTGGGCCGATGAGTCTTGCCAGTGTTGGGGGAAGCAGGGATACCCAAAGGCACTGTTGCATTGGCACAGTAAGAGATGGTGGTAGCCTGGACCAGCATTCAGTAGAGGACTTGATGGCTGGATTCTGGACAGAATTTTAGGTGGATCCAGTAGACATTAGATTTAGACATTAAAAAGAAAAAAGGAAGCAAGGATGACTCCAAGGTATTTGTCCCGAGTACTGGAACTGTGGAATTGCCAAAAACCATGGTGGTGGGCAGGACAGGCTTTGAGGGTAAAGGTTAAGAATTCAGATTGTGTGCATTGAATATGAAATGCAATGGAAATGGTGGGTAGGTAGTTGGACATAGGAGACTGGAGTTTGGAGGTGGGGACTTGAATTGGAGATTGTGTACAGTGCTGCCTATATTCTTTAAAAATTTTTTTTTGAAGTTTATTTATTCATTTTGAGAGAGACAGAGAGAGAGCAAGTGGAGTAGGGGCAGACAGAGAGGGAGAGAGAGTGAATCCCAAGCCGGCTCCACACTGCCAGCACGGGGCCGGATGTGGGGCTCGAACCCATGAAACATGAGATCATGACCTGAGCTGAAATGAAGAGTCAGATGCTCAACTGACTGAGCCACTCAGGTGCCCCGTATTCTTTTATATCCTTCTACCTGAAATTATGTTTCTGAAAGTTGCATAGGCTGCAGTTAATTTATTTTGAGGCATTCCATTGTGTGAATATATCTGAATTCACTTATCCATTTCACTTTTGATGGTCATATGGATTATGTCCAATATTTGAGTAATATGTATATTTCTGCTTTGATTATTCTTGTATGTGTATGCATGGGCTCACGTTCCTCTGGGATATATACCTAGAAATGGAATTTCTAGGTCATAAGATAAACATATTTTTAATTTCACTAGATAAAGCCAAACTGTTTTTCAAAGTGGTTACACTATTTTGTGCTCCAACTAGTATGCTGGTGTCTGACGTGTCTGAGAGTTCCCGTGTCTCCACATGCTTGCTGAGTTAATGTTTGCCAGCATGTTGGAAGCATAAGAGTATTCCATCATGCTCCTAATTTGTGTTTTCCTGTTTTATTTGTGATGCATGCATTACTGGTTCAATGCAAGTCTCTAAAAGATACTAGTGGTAATGAAAACAAAGAGAAATTGACTCAAGAATTACAAAACTAGAAGAAAGGAGGAAGGAGGAGTGGAGGGAATAAAGATGTAAAACTCTTTTTCATCTTACGCCGGATTAGTCAGTGGACACTCTCTAGAGCTAATTTACTGAGCCCTATATGACAGAAATGTGAGAAAAACCAGAAGGTCTTTGAAAGTCACAATGGAAACTTCCTCTTCAACCTCCTCAGTTCTGCTTCTAAGCAACACAGAAGCTAAAGCCGTAAAGGGGCAGAATGGGGGGAAGATGGGTTTTAAGGAGGGGTTAGTCATATAATTCAATTTCTTTAACTTGGTGTCATACTTCTGTACAACTTCCCAAACAGTTCCTGTGGACTGGTTGTCCAAAACAATGGAAACTGTAAAATCTGCTAACATGCTGGCCATGACCCAGAATTGGAACACAAAGCAGCCTAAGGATGTCCTGTGAATAGCAGGTGGCAGGCTAAAGTGTCCCTTGGATGGGCAGGTTGGGCTCCACAGGGCACACAGGGGCTCCTGCCACCGTCCCTGGATGTGCTGCCTTTCCTTTGCTTAGTGACCTTTCCCCACTGTATTTCTCTGTAACAAAAGCGTTCCAGAGTACCGTCAGTCCCCTTGGCTGACAACAGCCCCTGCAGATGCACCCATGGATGCACAGAAAATGTGGAAAAAACACAATAATAGTGAAAAACTGTAACACAGCTCTCTGAGGGCGGGATACATCAATAAGGACATGGAGACACTAGTGGTACAATCAGTGGCATGACATGAGTTCTACATATCAAACCTGTGTCCTTCAGACCGAGAAGCCGTGTTCTTTTCTTGTGCTCACAGGACACTTACAAAAACATTTCACTCGTTAGGCAACAGGCGAGGAAAATTTTCCAGTAACTGCTTCCTAATAGAAATTGTACAGGTCAGTACTTTGACCCAGTGCATTGAAAATGGAAAGTAATAAGAAAGTAAAAACAAAACAGAACAAAACAAACCCCATCCTTGAGAAAACTAAACAAACACAAAAATAGTGCAATCATTTCCTAAGTAACTTTTGAATCAAAGAGTAATTTGAAACTACAATTGCTAAATACTAAGAAAACAGCAATTTGAAAACCCTATATATCAAGACCTAGGATATCTGTCAAGGTTATAATGAAGAAATTCATGACCTTAAATGCCTTCAATGTTAGGCAGAAAAGAGAAATAAATAAAGTAAGTTTTCAGTTCAACTTAAAAAGAGAAGAATAAAGTAAACTTCAAAAAGACAGGACAAAGGAATTAATAGATAGGAACAGAAATTAGTGAATTAAAAACCCTGAGCCATAAATAAGTGCCAGAACTAATTCTTTGGGAAACTCTCAACAAAAGAGATAAATTGCTAGCTGGTCCTGCTGGCCCCCATGTGTTTTACAAGGATACACATGATGGATGGCATTGCAGGCAGTATGGCTCCCTGTAGGCAGACCCCAGGTTAATGTGAAGTCCGCACTCCCCCACACAGGAGCTCCTTTCCTCAAACACCCAGGAAACTCTCCTGGAATGCAAGTGAGTGGAGTGTGATCAACTCAGGGATATATTTGGATTTGGTCTAGTTAATAAAAAGGAGTCTGCAAAATTTTGGAAATCGAACTATAATTAGAAAACAAAACCTTTTACTGTATGTTTAATCTGATTCTCCTAAAGAAAGCATTGCATCTTTATGATGGAGAAGAAGGAGGAACCTAAAGCAGAGGGGACTAGGAAGGAGGAAGTATATCAGATGTGGAGGAGATTGAAAGGGGTTAAGAAATTAATACAACTCAATAGATGATTTCTCAAATGAGTATAAATGATAAAAATTTACACCAATATAGAGACAAAGACAGAACATAGTAACATCCATGGAAAAAGTAGAAAAGTGATCCACAAAATGGTAGATAAACAACTAGTTCAATGTTATACAAGATGGCAGAATGGAAAGTTCCAGGAGTTGGTCCTTCCAACAAAACAATCATTGAACTAGCATGAATCGTCAGAATCAACTATTTTGGAACTCTGGAATAGAGTCAAATCCTTGTTGAATCCAGGGAAGTGCTTGGTAAAGAAAGGGTCTGGTAAATTTTGGTGTTTGTGTAGCAACTACCTTTCCCCATTCCCTAGCTTCAAGGCATGTAGCCATAGAGAAGATGGTCTGCCTTTCTGGGGTGCTTGCTGGTGCCAGAGAAGGCAATAAATTTTGCCCTCCAAAAATAGGGTTGTGTGTTTTGTTCTGTCTTGATGAGTAATTGAGGGGACATAAATGCTGGCCATTGTTTCAACTCCTTTGGCTGAAGCAGCATTCTGGGTAGCATCTGTTGAAATAACTTACAAAGACAGAACAACATCTTTGTTTATTTGTTTCTTTTCTTATTGGACTCAGGTATTCAAGGAAGCCTCTATTAGGTGACTGTCTGACCGTGAGATAACAGCACAGAGACTTCACTGACCACACTCAACAAAGAATGTAGATTTTGCAAAAATAGTTTAGAAATGTCACTAAACAAATAGATGGCTTCATCCCCAGCAAACAAAAACAGCAATCCCTGGGGAGGTAGGAGAATCTGACTTCCAGATTTATACTATATTAAAATATTCAAAATGTCTAATTCTCAATAGGAAAAAAAGTGTTAGAAACCATCCCTATGAAAGCTCAGACACTGAGCTTATGAGGCAAAGACTTTAACTATCTTATATATACTAAAAGAGTTGAAGAAAACCGTGGTCAAAAAATTAAAGGAATGAGAAGAATGTTGTATGAACAATTGGGGAATATCAATAAAGAGATAGAAATTACAAGTAGGAACCAAATAGAAACTCTGGAGCTGAAAAGTACAATTACTAGAGTAAACATTCCACTAGAGAATTTCCACAGAAGATCTGAGTGGCAGAAGAAAGTATCAGTAAACTTAGAGTCAGGCCAATTGAAATTACCCAGTCTGAGGAGCAGAAAGGAAAAAGACAATAAATAAATAGAGCCTGAAGAACCAATAAGACATCACCAGACAGGCCAATATGCACATTATGGGAATCCCAGAAGAAGAAAGCAAGAGCAGGAGTGAGAGCAAGAGTGAGAGCGAGAGCGAGAGTGAGAGCATGAGAGAGAGACAGAAAGGGGCAAAATGATATTTGAGGAAATAATAGCTGAAAATTCCTCATATTTGAGGAAACACATAAATCTGCACATGCAAAAAATTTAAGGAAATTCAAGCAGAAGAAACTTAAAGAGAGCCACACTGAGACACATTATAATCAATCTGTCAAAAGGTAAAGGCAAAGAGAAAAGCATCAAGAGAGAAACAAGTTGTCAGGTATGAAGAATAGTCAATAAGATTAACATCTACCTTCTTATCAGAAACTACAGTGACCAGAAGGCAGTGGGGTTATATAACCGAAAGAGAAAAACTGTTACCCAAGAATTCTATATCTGGTAAAATGATCCTTCAAAAATGAAAAAGCAAGACATTCTTAGATAAACAAAATATAATAAAGTTTGCTGCTAGTAGACCTGACCTCCAAGAAATGCTAAAAAAGAGTACTGCAGGTTGAAATGAAAGCACACAGAAGGTGACTCGAAGCTGTGTGAAGAAGTAAAAATTCCAGTAAACATAACCAGATTGGTAAATACAAGAGTTAATACTGTTGCTTTTTTTTTTTTTGCTTTCAATATGGTTTAAAAGACAAGTGCATAAAACAATGAGTATAAATCTGTCTTAATAAGCACACAATGTATAAAGGTGTAATTTATGACAATATTAATGCAAAGGGTGATAGAGTAGGCTAGGATCAGAATTAAGATGTACTATTGAAAGTAAGCTGGTATCAATTAAAAATTGTGTTATAAATGTAGAATATTAACTTAATCTCCATGCTAGCCACTAAGAAAATAAATAAAAAGTATGTAAGAAGTAAATGAAGAGAGTCATGGAGTTACACCGGAAAAAAAACATCAAACACAAAAGGAGGTGAAATTGAGAAAAAAATTATATAAGACACAAACGTAGCAAAATGGCAGAAGTAAGTCCTTCACTATCATAATCACTTTAAGTGTAAATGGATTAAACTCATCAATTAAAGGAGATTTGCAGAATAGATTAAAACACACACACACACACACACACACACACACAGTCCAATTGTATGCTGCTTACAATAGACTTCCTTTAAACTCAAAGACAAATAAGTTGAAAGTAAAAGGAAAGAAAAAGAGAGCTGGAGTGGCTATACTAATGTCAGACATTAACAGATTTTAAGTAAAAAATTATTACAAAGAGACAAGGAAGAACATTAGATGGAAGAATTATAAACATGTACACACCACACAACAAAGCCCTGAGTATATGAAGCAAATATTGACAAAATTGAAGAGAAAAACAGATAGCTCTATAATAATAATAGGAGACTTCAATACTTGACTTTCAATAATAGAACATCTAGACAGAAGATCAATAAGGAAACCAGAGGACTTGAATAATACCATAAGCCAACCAGACCTTTATATGAGACATATAAAGACTCTCCACCCAACAAAAGAATACACATTCTTCTCAAGTGCCTTTGAAACTCTAAGATAGACCACATTTGGGCCATAAAACAATTAATTATCAATACATATTAAAATATTGACATCATAGGAGTATAATGGAATGGAGCTAAAAATTGATAACAGAAGGAAAATTGGAAAAGAAGCACATTCATGGAAATTACACAACACACCCTTAAATAACCAATGTGTGAAAGAAGATATAACTAGAGAAATTATATAGCACTTTGAGATGAATGAAAACAGGAGTACAACACATCAAAACATATAGGATGCAGTTAAAGCAGTGCTCAGAGGGAAATTTATAGCTGTAAATGCATATTAAAGAAGAAGAAAGTTTTCAAATCACCAAGATAACTTTACACCTTAAATAACTACCAAAATAAAATCAAACTAACCCAAAGCTAGCAGAAGAAAAGGAATAATAAAAGTTAGAGTGGAGATAAATGAAGGAGAGAGTAGAAGAACATTAGAAAAGATCAAAGCCAAAGGTTGGTTCATTGAAAAGATCAACAAAATTGGCAGACCTTTAGTGAGACTGACTGAGAACAACGAAGACATAAATAACTAAAATCAGAAATTAAAGGGGGGACATTATACCAACCATACATAAACTAAAAGGATTATAAGGGAATACCATAAATAATTATACCCTAACATCATCATCATCATCGTCATCATCATCATCATAATTGTCCTAGGTAATCTAGATGAAATGGACTCATTTTTTTAGAAACACACAAATTGTCAAAACTGACTAAAGATGAAATATAAAATCTTAGCAGACTTATAATAAGTAAAGAAATTGAATCAGTAATAAAAAATCTCTCAACAAAGAAAAGTCCATGATCAGATACCTTCAGTGGTGAATTTTACTAAGTATTTTTTTAAAAAAATTCACACCACTTCTTCTGGAGCACCTGGGTTGGCTCCATTGGTTAAGTGCCCAACTCTTGATTTTGGCTCAGGTCATGATCTCATGGTTCATGGGATGGAGCCCTGTGTCAAGCTCTGAGCTGACAGCGCAGAGCCTCCTTGGGATTCTCTCTCTCTGTTCATTCTCTCTTTCTCTCTCTCTCTCAAAATAAATAAATAAATATTTAAAAAGTTAATAAGTTAACACAACTTCTACTCAAACTCAAAAATTAGAAAAACAGAAAAACACTTCTGTATTAGTCAGATCCAGCTGCCATAATATGATGCCACGGATTTGGTGGCTTATATAATAGCTATTTATTTTGCCACAGTTCTACAGGCTAGAAATGCAAGATTAAAACACCAGAAGGCATGATTTCTGGTAAGACCTTTCTCCTTGGTTTGTAGACAGCTGCCTTCCTGTGTCCTCATGTGGGCTTTCCTCTCTCTGGTGTCTCCTCCTCTTCTTATAAGGACACCAGTCCTATTGGATTAGGGCCCCATCCTTATGACCTCATATAAACTTAATCATATTCTTAAAGTCCCTATATCCAAATACAGTTACATTAGGGGTTAAGTCTTCAACATATGAATTTGGGGGGGGGGAGGGACACAATTCAATCCTTAACAACTTTCTAACATATTCTATAAGGCCCTGATACCAAAGCTAGACAAAAATACCACAAGAAAACTATAGACCTATATGTGTTATGAGTGTAGACACAACCTTTCCCTGCCAAAATACAAGAAAACAAAATCCAATAGTACATTAAAAGGATTATCTATCAGACCAAGTGAGATTTATCCCCAGAATGCAGTGGCGACTCAACATAAGAAAATCAATCAATGTAATATACTACATTAATAGAATGAAGAAAAAAAAAACCCCACATGCATCTCAATAGATGCAAAAAAGGCACTTGAAAAAATTCAAAACCCTTTCATGATAAAAACACTCAACAAAGTAGGGATAGAAGGGAATTTCCTTCACATGATAAAAGGCATTTGTGAAAAACCCACAGTCAACATCATACCCAATGATGAAAGATGGAAAGATTTTCCTCTAAGATTAGGAGCAGGATAAGAATGTCTGCTTTTGCCAATTCTATTCAACACTGTACTGCAAGTCCTAGACAAAGCATTTAAACAAGACAAAGAAATAAAAGGCATCCAAATTGAAAAAGAGAAAAGTATCTCTATTTGCAGATGACATAATTCTATATATCGAAAATACCAAAGAATCTACAAAATAACTACTAGAGCTCTAAATTCTGCAGAGTTACTGGGTACAAGATCAACACACAAAAATCAGTTGTGATTTTACATACCAGCCATGAACAATTTGAAAAGAAATTAAGAGAAAAGTTCCATTTACAATAGCATCCAAAAGAATAAAATACCTAAGAATAAATTTAACCAAGGAGGTAGAAAGACTTGCACACTTGTACAATGAAACTATAAAACATTGCTTAAAGAAATTTAAGAGGGTCTCATTAAATGGGAAGACATCCATATCCATGGATTGGAAGACAATATTACTAAGCTGGCAATGGTCCCCAAAGCCATCTACAGATTGAGTGTAATCCCTGTCAAAATTCCAGTAACTTTTTTTGCACAAATGGAAAAGTCAATCCTCAAATTCATATGTAATTACCATTAGCTAAAAACAAAAACAAAAACAAAACGTTGAAAAAGAAAAATAAAGTGGGAGGTCTGACACTTCCTGATTTCAAAGCTCACTATAAAACTACAGTAGTCAAAACAGTGCAAAGATCATGCTGTTGTCTAGACACTAAGTGAAAGAGACCTCGTGTCTCCTCCCTCTTTCACTGCTGTTATGGGAATCCCCATCCCACACCCTCTGCTGATCCACTGGCTGGAGAGTGCCCTGCTGGGAGGATTCCTTTGTGGGTGCCTCCCTGCCAAGGGGGTAGCTCTTTTGGGCTCACTCTCCCATGCTCAGCCACTGCGTCTCAAAGTTGCACTGGGCCAGGGCAGCTTCTGCGATGAGGTTCAGGTTGAACCTCTGGGCTCTCACCACTGGCATTGAGTCCAGGTCACTAGTAGAGATGGGCTTTTCCCCAGGGTAATGTAGTTCAGGGGCCAAGAAAGTGACCCTCATTTCACATCTCAGGAGGCAGAGGTAGGTGTCTCTTCCACCCTCTCCCAAAGGCCTGGGTCTGTGTGCTGATTGATCCATCATCAACCTGCAAATCAGAGGTTCCAAAGAGTCCCAAAGTGTCTGCTATGCCTTCCTGTCCCACTGCTCTGTACTGCAAAATAGTGATGCTACTTTGAGGGGGAGAAAAACCAGCTTCTACAGATGAAGACAAACACAGAAGCAAAACACTGTGAGTATGTATTTCTGTCCATCTATATACGTAGGAAAACACTGAAATACTGTGAAGTAGGATTATGTACACTTTTTTTCTGTGTTTTTTTGTTTTTGTTGTGTTTCCTACATTTTCTGATTTTTCAAAATTGAGACTTATCCTTTTAGTAAAGGAAAGATATCTTATAAAAATGTCAAGACAGTCTTCCTCTGATGGCACTCAGCATGGGGCTGGTGTAGGCCAAGGGTCTGCTGATGCATTTTAGATTAAATCTGTGAATCACTGAAGGACGACTCCAAGGCTTGGGCCACTGAACAAAGAGGGGCCTTACCAAAGGAAAGAGAAACCCCACAGGAATCCTGTCCCTTCTAGGCCTCCCCCGTGGGCCCCCACCCATCCCACATGTCCAAGCAGACATGAGGAGCAGACATAGTGGAGTCCCAGGAAAGAAGGAGCAGCCCCGCTTCTCAGTGAGAAGCCCTGAAAGACCCAGAGGTGCCCAAGCTCTGCTTTCTCCAGTGGGGTCAGATGGTCCTCAGGGCCTGAGTTATGGCAGGTGGGCCTGAGTGTGCTCCTTTACTCTGGCCTCTCTTCTCCCACCAACCTCCCTCTTACCTGCCCTGCGGTCCTCCAGAGCACACCAAGCCTTTGCCCATGCTGGTTTCTCCTCTGGGAGCATGTCTTCCCCCTAAAGTCACTTGGGTCATGGTTTTATGCCCTCAAGTGCCTTCTCACTCTAGTCTTCTCTAAGAAAACACTCAAGGTCACTCCATATGAAATAGCACCTTCCCAGGGTGTGTGTCACATTGGCCTGCTGATTTTGCTCCTTGTCTGTGGGTCCCATGAAGGCAGACCTCCTCTGCCCTGATGCTTGCTGAATCCTGCTGGGTGCTCATGGTGCTAGATGAGGAAAGGCCCACCTGTGCCTCAGACATTGTGTCCCATGGGGATGGTCACTCGGTCCCACCTTTCATGGGACTCTCACAATACCCATGCCAGCCTCTACTTCTAGGACCCATGCACACACCTACAGGGCCTCCCAGGCCTTCTGTGACTGGCCTCTGTCCCTGTTACTCCAATGACATTGCTCTGACCACACCCAGCGTCCCCAGGATCCCCTGGGGATTCCTTGCCCTCACACTAGTAGTTTTTCCTTCCTTTGCTCATCTCACAAACACTTACTCAGGCTTCAAGGCCAGGACTAAATGTCTTCAGCCTGGGAAGACTTCCCAGCCTGCTCAGCCAGCTATCCATCCTGCTGGGAGCTCTCTGAGCACCTGGTGCTCACCTGCACGGAGACTCCATAAGCTGAACTGTTGGCCTCTGACTGGCAGGGGATCCCTGGGATCCCTTACCCTGGGCAGGGCCTGGCTCAGAGAAGGCAGGCCACTGGTGCTCAAGCAGTGAGTGCCTTTGCACAGTGAATCTGTTCATGGGCATTCCTGCTAATCCCTCGCCCTTCTCCTCCTCTCTCTCTTGTTCCCCTTTTGTTCATTGCCTCTCCTATTTGCCCAGAGCCAATCTAACTTATGAAAAACAAGCTGTCATCTTAGTGTTTTTTATACCTCGTTCCTCCAACAGCTGCTGTGTTTCCAGATGTTCATTACTGCTGTATTAGCAGAAGTTGTTAATGATACTCAGGCTGACAGAATACAAATTGATTTTCTAAAGTTATGCTGATTGCTTAGGCATGTTTCTTGCACCAGCTAAGCAAAATGGGGGTGGGGTCGGGAGGAAGAGCCATGCCATGTAGCACATATGGTCTTTGATCCACATGTGAACCAAATGTGACTAGAGAAGGTGCGGATAAGGACGGGTTTCCAGGGAAGTTTTAACTAGACTAAACTCAAAGGGAGATAGTGCCTGAAAGCAATGCACCCTGAGATGCTTTGTGTTTTCTGGCTTCTGCTGTGGGCAAAGAGGGGCCTTGTGGAGGGCAGGAGTGTGGACCCTGCAGTCACACAAGCTTGGTTGAGATCCCAGAATTGCCATATATTTGGGACATGTGATTTGGGGGAAATCGTTAACTCCTAAACATCCTTATCTGCAAAATTCAGACAGTGTGGGTATGTTAGTGATCATCAAACAAGACAGAGCATGCAAAAGTGGAATGGCCTCCTTGACAGCTTGGTAGAGATAGGGAGGTATGATTAACTGTTAATGAGCTACTAGAGTATTCAGCAGTCTTCACTGGTAGGAAGAGCAGAAACTGCCTCAATGATTGAAGAACCTGGAGCTGGTTCTGCTTCCAGACACCAGGGGAGAGAAAGAGCTGGAGAATCCAAGCCAGAGGCATGTTGTTTCTGTTGCTGCCATGTGGTGTCACTGTTGCACACGAGCCCTGCACAGCCTGGTGGACGCTGGTATGGTGGGGGCCTCGTTCCAGGTCCCTGAGAAGGCTGCATTGTGCCCCAACCTGGGGCTGCAGAGCTGTGATGCTATTCCTTTCCCTTCAAGAAGTTCCCTGGGATCCTGTGCTGGAGACTGTGTGACACAGAAAACTAAAGATCCTCTTACAGTCTTTCCTGGGGCATGGGTGCCTCAGTGATGTCACAACTGGAGAGGGACCATTCCTGTGATTTCCCCAGAAACAAAAGTGGACTTTGAGGTGACTCATCCTCTATCTACTCCTAGATACAGAAGGAGCTGTCTTGGTTTTTAAATTCCAGTTCAGCAGTAGCACCTCACATGTGTAGGTCATGAAGCTCAAGTGATTTGTTCATGCTACTCTATCAACTAACAGGAGTGAACTCCCTTTTCTTTCCATCCAGGTGAGCCAGCAGGTCACAGGTTGTGTCAGAGGCTCTGGCAAGGCGTCTTGGTAACCAGGATATTTATCTATCAATCATTCTGAAGCCCTGACTCCACTGGGAGCTGTGGGGGTAGCAGATGGAACAGATCAGACCTGGACAAGATGGCTCTTTCCCCTTTCCTCAGAGCCTGCCCCAGTAGGTCCAAATGTAAATGGTCCTGGAGCTGAGTGTGTGGGTCTGCTGTCTGGATGCAATGCTCAGAGCACTTTTTTTTGAGTTCCCAAACAGAGGGCTCGCTGTGACCTGGCATGGAGAAACTCAAGCTGATGTGGGCGGGGCCTTGACATGCTTCTTGAACAGTTACTAGGAAGGTGAGATGATGGTCCCAGAACTGAGGCCACAGCCAGAGCCTCAGCCCTGCCGCAGGTAAGCTGGAGGGTCTGGGGCACGTCACTGTCCCTGCTCAGGGCTGTGTCTTCCTGACCACTAAGTGCCTGGAAGTGCTGGAATGTTGGAGGGGAAGGCCCTCAGAGATCCTTCCAGCCAATCTTTTCCTGCCCTGAGCACTCTCTACCACACCCCTAGGGTGGACAACAAAGGCTCAAAGTAATTTCCTTTCTCATGAGCTGTGATGAAAGGAAGGGATGGAAATAAGAATTTCACCAAGCTTTAAGGGATGAACAAATAAGAGGAGGGCATTCCAATGAGGCAACGTTTTGGACCACTGAACGGAGAAGTGCCTTGAGGTAACAGGCTCCAAGATGGCTGTTTCTCATGTGGAGAAGGGTCTGTACACTTGTTCAGGTCTCAGGAGCACATCTACTGTGCTGGGTGCAGTAGGCTGCTTGCCAGCAGAAACAGGGATCTCAGAGTTTCCCTCAAGTTTTATCTTGCCACACCTTATGGGTGCATTATTCAATTCATTCATTTGTTCATGCATTGCTGAAAGCCCTGTGGCTGGTGTGGGGTAGGGTCTGAGACTCTATAGCAGGAGGAACCCACATCTCATGCAGTGAGGGGTTTGGATGAGGCTGGGACCCTTGGGGGTGGGGGCAGGGCCCAAAATGCTGGGTGAGAGGAAGATACAATGACTGTGTGAAGCTTGGCCATGGTGTGTAATGGCTGTACTGGGCACGGAGGCCAGAAATGTAGTCAGCTGGTTTGCAGCAATAAGTTTGGTTAGAGAAGGAGGGAGAGGAGACAAGAGGTAGGGAGCAGGGAGGGAGGAAGAAGGGAAGGGGGTCCCTGCTTCCTGGAAACTCTCTGCCCACCTTTTGTTGGGTTAACCCTTCCAATGTCAAGTTAAATGTCCCCTCCTTAGGTAAGTTCTCCCTGTCTCCCAGTCCCAGATTGAGTCAGGTCCCTGATTATAAGTGTCAGCCCCACACGTGTTTTAGCACAATTCATATTAAATAGCGATTTGTGTGATTATATGTTTGTCCTCTGCTATCTGTCCAGGCACCTAGTATGGGGTCTTGACCACATATGATTAAATGATGTTTACTGAATATTTCATTTGCCCCTGGGTGGAGAATTGGAGTTCTGTCTGTCTGAGAAGGTGTTGGCAAGGGACCGGAATTTCTCTTGCAGGTTGTCACTTAGTGAACCATTAAAGTTATTCCCCTTTTGGTCTCAGGGTTTTTGTTTTGTTTTGTTTTGCTTTGCTTTGTTTTGTTTTGTTTTGTTTTGTTTTTAGGAAACAGAAAAAATTATTAATAAACTATCTCTGAGTTTCCTTCCAGCTCTGAACTGCTGTGCATCACAGAAAAGCGACCTTTGTAAGAATCGGCAAAGCCTCATTGGCCCTGGCTGGGCTGCCTCTTCTTTTGTCTCTCTGTTCTGTCTGCTTCCCTCCTCCCGTCCCTATAGGACCTGGCTTTGCTGGAAAGCACCTGTGGTTTCATGGGAACATCTGTCAGCCTCTGCACACTTGTGACAAGTTTTCAGTTGAGCTGATCTTGAGATGTCAGATTGCTTCCTGATTTGTGTGCCCAATTTCCTCTTCATGTGACTGCCCCTAGACCTTCCAGTTCTTCATTCTGGATGCGATGACCATTGGGGGAAGAATGTGGTTGAGAAGGCCAGTGGCTGGGTGATCACACTGTTCACAGACATGCTCCCTAGTCTCCAGCCGTTATGGGAGATTAACAATGTGGTGCTAGAAGTTGGAAAGAGAGGTCTCTCTTGATCATGCACCATGCACATGACAGATTGTTGGGCTTCCTGAAAACAGAGTGGGTGATCTCCATTGACATTGCCCGATTGTGCAGATTGTTCTATTTGTCTATGTGGAATGCTCGGCCTCACTGATGCTCGCAGGGCTATTCTTTTCCTGCAGCTGTTGTCTTGGCAAAGTGCTGCGTGAGAGAAATGACCATGGGGAGAAGGGGGCATCCCCTCACCATCATACTGGCCACACCCAGTCGGGAGAGAACAGCTCCCTTATGTGTTTGCACCTGGGTAGATAGGCCTTGGGGAGTCCAGCCCATCATCTTACCTCTGTCTGCAGGGCCCTAAAATAGCGCAAGGAAAAGTTGGTGTGGCCCTGTGCAGGGGCTGGCTGTGCTTTTAGACGTGTCTGGTGCTGGCTTGAGTACCGAGTGGGCCAATTAATTCCCATGTTGTCTGGACACCTGTTGGGGAGGGACACACCCTATCTCACAAAACTCCCTAGGCCACACCAGCTGGAGGGGGCGCCAGGAAGAAAGGATGACATGCATGGTACAAGTCTTGCTTGCTACCTAGCCCAGTGTCCCTTCTCCTGGCTGCTCTGCAGTGGGTCCTGGCTCCTGGAAGGGGCTCTGAATGAGCTCTCATGGCACACACTTATCTCCAAGATGTACCCTCTGCCAGGGTGGAAAGGCACTGGTCATATGAGGGAAGGGCACAAACATTCATAGGGATCTGTTTTGGGTTGGGCAGCAGATATACATTATCAAAGTGCAGCGGGTCTCTACATTTAAAAAGAGGCAGGGGTGGGGTCCTCTGTGTGCTCTGGCCTAGAGAGCTGGACTGGACTACAGATAGGACCTCAGGGTGCCTCCACTTTCTCCCCTTAAAGACGAGGCAACTCCATCCTGCACCCCATCCGCCTTCCTCTCAGCCTTCCGGGGCCAAGGCCACCTCAACTTCCCAGGTTCCCATCCAGGTAGGAGGGAGGGGTTATTACTGCTGCCTCCATCCCCTGGAGGCTGTGCCAGGAGAGGTGGTAGGGGCACTGGGCACCCCAGCCTTGGCATGCTTGTCCCCTCCTCTCATCCTGGGGTCTCTGCTGTGGCTCTGGGTGTCCCCACTGTTTCCTGTATGGAGTGCATAAGAGCATGGACTTTGGGTGGAGTTCAATCCTTCACTTAGAAGCTATTGCTTTTAGCTAAGTTTCTCAAGCTCTTTTTTTTTCTTCTTATTTTAATCTGAAAAATGGAGATACTAATGGTATTTGAATTTTAGGGTGCTCTGAGTAGTAAGTGAGGTTAGGACTCAGCGCAGCTGGAAACCTATGAGCCGCTGTTACCACAAAGCTCCTTGCCAAGGCCCTCTTCTCTCGGGAGGCTGGAATCCAGGAAAGGACTGAGCAGCCATTGGAATGGGGTCCTGGGAGAGGTGGAAAGTACCTTCACTGTGCTGTGGCCCAGAGCCCCAGTTCTTCCATAAAATAATGTTCTCTGGTTAAGAGAGTAGATTGCAGGGGCACCTGGGTGGCTCAGTCAGCTAAGCAGCCGACTAAGTGATTTCCACTCAGGTCATGATCTCCAGGTTGGTGAGATGCAGCCCTGCGTCAGCTCTGGTGCTGACGGTGCAGAGCCTGCTTGGGATTCTCTCTCTTCCCCTCTCTCTCCTCCTCCCGTGTGTGCTCTCTTTCTCTCTCTCAAAATAAATACACATTAAAAAAAGAGAGAGGAAAGTGGTTTGCAAACTGTTTCTGAAACTATTTTTCAAATTATGCCCATAAGGATGCTATAGAGACTGCCTTGGGAGGCAAAAGGGAGGCTGTGGGCTCTGTACCCTGGCCTCAGAGGGGTCTGCTTTGCTCTGTAAACACTTTTAAATACTGGGTTCCACACCAGATTTCATTAAAATATGGGTCACACTGTTAAAAAAAGTTTGAATATTCCATAATGAATATTTTTAGAAGTTTGGACACCACTGTATTAAAATGACATCATCATCATCATCATCACCACCACCACCACCATTTAAAAAATAAAATCCTATAGAATGCTGACACAGGACGGGCATAAAAACATGCCCTACCCCCTGCAGCCCCAAGAATAATCAACAAGTCCTCACAAACTGTGTTTTCATCAAAGCCCAAAGAGACTGCAGATGAGGAAACTGGGGCTGAGCCTCTGGAAAGTGCCCACCAGCAGAACTCAGCTCTGCGGCGCCCCCCTCCGCCCCGCCCCATGCCTTCTTCCGGCCTGGAGTCCTTCAACCACACCTACCAGTTTATAGATCAGCGGATGCTCAAGCACGCTCACGTGGACATACACCTCCTCCTCTCACCCTCCTGGTTTCCCTGAATCCTGTCACCTAGAGCAGGGAGAATGCACATCAGCTCTGAGACAGTGTCCCTGGTGTTCAAGCCCCTCCCCTATCCAGAATGTCTTCTGGCTGAAAGGGGGAGAATTTCAGGCAGACAAAGAACTCTGCAATTTTGTGTGCTGTGTCCATGCCTGCCATTATGGAATGACTTCCTCGTGTGGTGCTGAATGAGGGTTGCTTCAGAGGTTTTGGAGCACTGGGCAGTCAGCTGCTAAGCATGCAAAAAGCCTGAGCTGTGGGTCAGGGAAGGCACCCAGCTCCAGAGCAGACAGAGCAGAGTTCTCAGCACCAGCCAGCCCATGACTTGGGTGAATCCCAGCAGCTCAGTTCTGCCCAGGCCTGGAGCCCTGGGCAGGATTCCTTGGGAAAAGTAACAGAAACTGTGTGGCCAACTCAAAGAAAAGGGAAAGTTTTCAAAGGCTTTGCAGCAGCCACCAGAGCTGATGGACGATTTGAGTTGAGCCAGGACAGGAGCAGGAGTCCCAGGACAGTCCCCTCCTGGGGACCTGGCAAGATGAGTGACTACCAGCCTATGCTGGGCTCTGTGTGCCTGCACTGATTTGTGTCCCAGAGACAGTGTTTGAGGCTCCTTCCCATCTGGGGGAGGATGGGCTCTTTAGCTGCTCTTCCACCAAGACTGGATGTAGTGAGGAATGGGTTACCCAAGAGACATTGGGGTCCTGCCACCTGGAGGAGGAGTGGATGTGGGCAGGCCCTAACCAGTCCACTCCTATGTGGTCTCCACTTCCAGCAATCAGTCATGCACACAGCTGCTTAATCAATTGTCCTTAATTGCTACTTGCATCTTTATATTCTTCTTAAACATATCTTTGGAGGGATGTGGAGGGGCCAGATGTCCTTGGGGAGGACTTGAGCACTGCTCATTACTCGCAGCTGCTCACACTTGTCCACTCCTCTTCCAACCCTCCTTGCCTGTCTCCACCCTGAACCCCCTTGGCACAGCTGGTGGCCCCTGCCTCACCCTGCTCTCCATCACAGTCCAGTTCAGGGCAGATGGCTTTGGGGAGTGTCCGGGATTTTACTCTGTCCAGACCTGAGCCCCGTGTCTGAGAGCCCCCATGATGGAGTTATCAGTGGACTGGGCCATTTTATCTTTTCTCCTGGGTTTGTTTTTTCTCTTTGATTTTGAGTTGCAACCTTGCTAGCTCCATGTCTTCCAAATTCTAAGTCCACTCCTTTGAGGCCATCAACTTCTGGGACAGGAACCACATTTTAGTGACAGAGAGGAGACTTTCTGTCACTGGCCTATCACCAGTGCCAGGAGGAGGGTCCTGTAATTGTGTTAAAGTGTAAATCTGTGCAATGAGGATGCTGCAGAACATGAAGTGTTATCATATGATGAAAAATCAGGCAGCTGTTACATTAACATATATGAAGAAATTTTAATGACATGGATTAAGGCCATGGAATGTTAAATGAGAGAAGTAGGACCTTACATACAATACACACACAGAAGACTTGAAAAACAAACAAACATATGGGCCAAAATATTAATACTGGTTGTTTTTGAATGGAGGAATTTTGTGTGATTTATATTTTCTTCATACTTTTCTGCATTCTCAAATTTCCTCTGAGAATTATATATTATTTCCATTTTAATGCTGCCATTGTTTTTATAATGAGAACAAAAGTCTTTAAAAACTATTGAAAAGTAACAGAATCATTTGTATTCTGAGGTGATGCTGCCCAGCTTGATGGAACATGGATGTGATTCAATTTCTCCCCCTTTAGACAAGTGTTTTATTATTTCATGAGAAGGTAAAGGGAGTTGTAATTTAAACCAACATCAACATACATTTCCCCTCCTGACAATTGTATTCTATCAGAGAAACAAAGTAAAGCCAAGTGGATTTGTCAGAGTACCTCCTGGAGATGCCCTTTGCCTTCATTCAAAGAATGTCCTGAGTGCAGATAAAATATGCACTCCTTCCTATGTCCTGGGAAGCTAATCTGATTCTGGCACTGTAATCAGACACATGTGTGAAAATCTGGTCTCAGCTGTGGTTTTAGGAAGTCATTTAACCTTCATCATCTGCAAAATGGGAATGATATCTTCCTGGTCAGGTTGTCTGACCATAATGATCTTATATGTGGCATGCTTCATCTGGTCCTGGCACAAGGTAGGGGCTCAATCAACTATGATGCATTTTTTTGGTGTGTGTGATTACCTTTAGGCAATCTCCCAAGGCACAGAGCTCACCAGGACCTTCATTGTTCCTCCTGGTCTTGTGGGGCTCCCCCTATAGGACAGTTCCCACAGCATGGGGAGGAGTCACCCAGATACTCCTAGTCCTAAGTGTCACAAGAAGGTTTGAAGATTCCTGATAAGGGACCGAGGGAGGGAAGTCAGAATGAGGGAAAAGGAAGGGTAGAAAAGAGACATAGGCGTGAAAAAGGAAAAAAAAAAGGCAATTGCATAACTATAAAAGGTAGTATAAATGCATGCTTTTCTCTTTTTTTAACTGATTTAGAAAGCAATTATATAAAATAGTATGTTTATAATGTATTATAGAGTGTGTAACATATAGAAAAATATATATTTCCAAGAACAGCACAAAGGAAGTGGGTGGAAGCAAAGATGCACTGGGCTAAGGAAATGACTACAGATAGTAAAGTAATAATTATCACAATGTACTGTTGGGTCTATAACATTAATAGATATAATATATATGACAATAATACCACAAAAAAGAGGGAAAGCGAACAGAGCTACATAGGAGTATCATTTCTATATATCATTGGAATTAAACTAGTATGAATCTGAAGCTGATTCTGATAATTTAAAATACACACAGTAAACCTTACAGCAATCACTAAAAAGAAAAAAAAAGAAAAAGTGAAAAAATTATCAAAGAAATTAAATGTTACATCAGAAAATCCTCTTTAATACAAAAGAAAGCAGTAGACAAGGAACAGAGGAACAAAAAACACTTGAGACATATAGAAAACAAAAAGTAAAATAGCAGATGTCAATCCAGGTATATCAATAATAACATTAAATGTGAGTGGATTAAACAGCCCAATCAAAATGCAGAAATTTTCAGATGGATAAGAAGACATGATCAGTCATATGCTGTCTACAGCAGACACACTTTAAATACACAAATAGATGAAAGTAAAAGGATAGAAAGAGATATATTATGCAAACAGAAACCACAAGAAAGCTGGAATGGCTATACTGATATAAGACAAAATAGACTTTACAACAAAAAATTTTTTTACTAGAGACAAAGAGGGACACTTTATGATGATAAAAGGGACAGTCCATTAGAATGGTATAAAATTATAAATACATATGCACCTAATAAAAGAGGATCAAAACACAGGTGGCAAAAAGTGACAGAAATGAAGAAAGAAATTCAATAACAATAGACACTTCAATTATCCACTTTCAATAGTGGGTTGAACTAGTCTTAAGATTAACAAGGAAATAGAAAACTTGAACAACACTGTAAACCAAGTAGACTTAACAGAGCCAACAATAGAATACATATTCTTCTTAAGTACACAGGAAACCTTCTTTGGCATAGACCACAGGCCATAAACAAACATCAATACACTTAAAAGGATAGATATAATATAAAGTGTGGTCTCCAATTACACTGGAACAAAATTAGAGATCAATATCAGGGAAAAAAAACTTGAGAAAATAACAACACAGTCCTAAAGAACCAGTGGATAAGAGAGGGAATCAAAAGGGAAATTAGAAAATACTTTAAGATGAGTGAAAATGAAGATACAATGTATCAAAATTTATAAGATGCAGCAAAAGTGGTCCTTAGAGGAAAATATATAGCTGTAAATGCTTATATTAAGAAAGAAGAGGGGCACCTGGGTGGCTCAGTTGGTTGAGCATCTGACTTCAGCTCAGTTCATGATCTCATGGTTTGTGAGTTCAAGCCCCATGTCAGGCTCTCTGCTGTCAGTGCAGACCCTGCTTCAGATGATCTGTCCCCCTTTCTCTCTGCCCCTCCCCCACTCTCTCTCTCTCTCTCTCTCTCTCTCAAAAATAAATGAACATTTTCTAAAAAAGAAAGACTTCAAATCAATAGCCTAAACTTCCACTGAAAAAAGAAGAGCAATCTAACATAAAGCAAAAGAAGGAAATAATAAAGATTAGAGGAGAAATTAATGAAATAGAGAATTGAAAAACAACAAAAATTCAGTGAGTCCAAAAGCTGGTTCTTTAAACAGATCAACAAAATTGATAATCCTTTAGCTAGCCTAACCATGGGAAAAAGAAGATAATAACTAGAATCAGAAATTAAAGAGTGGATGTTCACAAGACTACCTACAGAGAAAAGCTAAGGTTCATGTGACTTCACTAGGGAATGCTACCAAACTGAAAAAATTAATACCAATCTTTCACAAACTCTTCCAAAAAATAGAAGAGAGGGAAACAATTATGAACTCATTTTGAGGCCACCATTACCCTGACACCAAAACCAGAGAGAGACGTCCTAAGAAAACTAAAGATCAATATCTCTTATGAACTTGGAGGCAAATATCCTCAACAGAACACTAGAAAACTGAATCCAACAACATGTAAAAGAATATATACCAGGTCAAGTGGGATTTATCCCAGGAAGGCAAGGTTGGTTAAACATAAGAAAATCAATTACTATAATAGGTCATACCAGTAGAGTAAAAAATAAAAACCACATAATCACCTCAATAGATATAGAAAAAGCCTTTGTAGCAACGTGGATGGAACTGGAGAGTGTGATGCTAAGTGAAATAAGCCATACAGAGAAAGACAGATACCATATGGTTTCACTCTTATGTGGATCCTGAGAAACTTAATAGAAACCCATGGGGGAGGGGAAGGAAGAAGAAGAAAAAAAAGAGGTTAGAGTGGGAGACAGCCAAAGCATAAGAGACTCTTAAAAACTGAGAACAAACTGAGGGTTGATGGGGGGTGGGAGGGAGGGGGGTGGTGGGGGATGGGTATTGAGGAGGGCACCTTTTGGGATGAGCACTGGGTGTTGTATGGAAACCAATTTGACAATAAATTTCATATATTGAAAAAAAATAAATAAAAAAAATACCCCCCCCCCCAAAAAAAAAGCATTTGACAAAATCCAACAGTCTTTCATCATAAAAACACTCAACAAATTAGGAATAAAATAGAAGTTCCTCAACCTGATAAAGAGCATTTATGAAAACTCCACAGCTAATATCACACTTAATGGTTAAAGACTAGATGCTTTGTTCTTTTTTTAATTTTTTTATGTTTATTTATTTTGAGAGAGAGAGAGAATGAGCACGAGCAGGGGAAGGACAGAGAGAGAGGGAGGCACAGAATCTGAAGCACGGTCCAGGCCCTGTGCTGACAGCTCAGCACAGACCCAGATGTGGGGCTCCAACTCACCAACTGTGAGACCATGAGCTAAGCTGAAGTTGGACACTAACTGACTGAGCCACCCAGGTGCCCCAACTTTGTCCTTAAGATCAGGGGCATGATAAGGAAGTCTGCCCTTGCCAGTTCTGCTCAACATTGTACTGGAGGTTCTATCCAGGGCAATTGGACAAGGAAAAAAAAATCCAGGTTTGAAAAGAAGAAACAAAAGTATCTCTCTTCAGAGATAACATGACTTTGTATATAGAAAATACTAAAAAATTTAGGATGTCCAACTTAAAAACTCTAAGAACTAATAAATGAGCTTAACAAGGTTTTAGAACACAAGGTCAAAATAAAAAATCAATTGTTTTTCTATATGATTGCAATGAACAATCCAAAAATGAAATTAAGAAATAAATTTCATTTACAATGATTTACAATCATTTCAATTACAAGATAAATAAAACACTTAGAAATAAATTTAATAAAATAAGTGCAAAACTTATACTCTTAAAACTAAAACATTGAAAGAAATGAAAGGAGATTTAAATAAACAGAAAACATCTCATGTTTATGGCTCAGAAGACTTAATACTGGTAAGATGGCAATACTTCTTCAATTGATCTACAGGTACAATACAATCCCTGCCAGAACACCAGCTGTTTTCCTTTCCTTTCCTTTCCTTTCCTTTCCTTTCCTTTCCTTTCCCTTTCCCTTTCCCTTTCCCTTTCCCTTTCCCTTTCCCTTTCCCTTTCCCTTTCCCTTCCCTTTCCTTTTCTTTTCCTTTTTTTGGAATTGACAAGGTGATTCTAAAATTCACATGTAATTACAAGGAGTCCCAAATAGCTAAAACAATTTTGAGAAAGAAGAAAAAAATACAAGGATTCACGCTTCCCACCTTAAAAACTTAAGTACAAAGTGATGGTAATGAAGACAGTGTGGTACTGGTGTAAGGATAGACACATAGATCAATCAAATAGAAATGAGAGTCAAGAATTAAACCTACCCATCTATGGTCAACTGATTTTTTGACAAGGGTATCAAGGCCATTCAATGGGGGAAACTAGGCTTTTCAAAAAGTGGTGCTAAGACAGCTAGACAGCCACATACAAAAGATGAAGTTGGACCCAGACTCAAACTTTATATAAAAACTCAAACATCATTTTTACATCTCAAAATGGATCAAAGGTCTAAATGTAAGAGCTAAAACCATAAAACTGTTAGAATAAAATGTACAGATAAATCTTCAATTCTGTCACTTCAGCACTTGACAAAGGATTCTAGTAAAAACATGATCAACAGAAGAAAAAAAACACATAAATTGGATTTCATAAAAATTAAAAATTTTTTGCTTTAAAATCACTGTCAAGAGGGTAAAAAGACAACTTACAGAATGGGAGAATATATTTGAAAGTCATACATCTGATAAGAGATTTGTATCTAGAGTACATAAAGAACTCTTATAACTCAATAATGCAATGACAAATAACCCAAGTAGAAAATGGGTAAAGGATCTCAAGAGATATTTCTCCAAGGAACATATACAAATTACCAATGAACATATGAAAAGATGCTCAATAGAATTAGCCATTAGGGAAATGCAAATCAAAGCCACAATGAGATGCCACTTCACATACAGTAGGATGGCTGGAATAAAAGGTCAGATAATAAATACTGATAAGAATGTGGACAAATAGGAACCCACACGCACTATTGGTATAAAATGGTGCAGCCACTTTGGAAAACTCTGACAGTTCTTCAAATAATTAAACATAGTATCATATGGCCCAGCAGTTCCACTCCTAGGTATATACCTAAGAGGAATGATAACATATCATGCACATGAATCTTTATAGTTACATCATCTTAATAGCCAGAAGTAGAAACAACTCAAGTGTCCATCAACTGATAAATAAAGAGAATGTGGCCTACTATACAAAGGAATATTCTGCCATAATAAGAAATTAAGCACTGACACATGGGTGAACTTTGAAAACATGCTCAGTGAAAAAAGCCAGTCACAAGTGATCACACATTACATGATTCCATATGACATAGAAGGTCCAGAATAGGGAAATCTACTGAAGTTGAAGGTAAGTGAGCGATTACTTAGGTCTGAAAGGAGAGTGGGGAGAGAGGTGAGGGTTTCTTTTAGGGGTGATGAAAATGTTTTAAAACTCGTAAGTGATGACTGTGGGGTTGGTTGTATGTACCTGTGAACATGCTAAAAACCATTGAACTGTATGCTTTAAATTGATGTCTTGCAAGGTATGTGAGGTATATCACAATAAAGCTGTTAAAAACAATTGTTAGTGAAATAAATTAGGAAAAGAGAAATGGAGAGAGAAACAAGGAGAGAGGGAACAAAGGAGTTTATTCAATGTCAGTAAATAAATCTTTGACTTTAACTGGGGAGAGATACAAGAAGATATGAGAAATTCATGTGGAACAGCATATAGACTGACATCAAATGAAATGTCATCAATTGCCAAAAGAATCAGATCAGCCCCAAAGGTTGTGAAGGGGTGGGGGATAGATCAGAGGGGATGGGAAGAGTGTGGGGTGGTGGTAAATGAGCTAGTATCATATGTCCCAGGAATCAGGGTGACCTCCCTAACCCAGGAGGAAACAGACAGTAGAATTCCCTCACCGTGTTAAAACAATGAACTTGACCAATGTGTACTGACATGGAAAGATGTCCATGATTGTTAGTTTATAAAAGCAGGATCTACACCAAACAGTAGTTAATTTTAGAAAGAGGGATTGAGGAGGAAGTTTATGCTTTTTCTGGATCATTTGATTTTTTTTTTTTTTTGCAAGCATATTTTTTTTTTTTTTGTAATCAGAAAAGAAAAACCCATAAAGGTATTTCACAAAGAACAAATAAGACAGACCTGATTAACATTTGTGATTTGCAAATATTCTTTGATGAGAGATGATGTGTAAACAAGGATTATTACCATAGGCCCAGCCAGCTTGGAATGGCCACTTCTGCCATTGTCTCCTCCAGGACAATGCCACAGCTTCTTCCACAGGGCACTCACAGCCACAGGGAGGGCCCCCCAGCCTTCCTGAAGCCTCACTTCCCACGATTTCCCAATGGGCTGCCTCTTCTTCCATCCATCCTCCTCACGCAACGTCCCACCGTAATTATCCTTCTTCCCACCATTTCCTTGAAACCAAACATGTCACAGACACCAATGACCTCCAAGTTTCCACTGGACCTCTGTGCCCCTCTCTACTTCTCAGTGTTTGGCAGTCTGGCTCCTACCCATTCCTGGAATGCTTTCTTTGCCTGGCATCTGGGCATCCTGACTCCCCTGCGGGCTCCCCTTCCCTCTTCCTGGCTACCCCTTCTCAGCAGTCCTCCTGCTTCACATAGTTTGGGATGGCGTGTGCTGGGCTCTGACCCACCCTGAACTTTCTCTTCCTTAATCTCTGCTCCTCCATGGGTAACTCATCTGGGCCCTGCTGCCCTCTGTCTTAAAGGTTGTTTTCCTTCCCTTGTTTAATACTGAAGGGAAGAAAGAGGCAGAAATGGAGTTTCAGAGAGAAGATTCTGCAAAGATGAGCAAGCTTGTAGGGCTGGACTGTCCTCTCCCCCTGACTAGATAAGACTAGGCAAGGGGAAAGGAAAGAGGGAAGATAAGCTAGTCAGGCCGGGGAGAGAGAGAGCGGCAGAGGAACAGGTGCAAGCCCTCTGGTGTCTCTGGTCAGGACACTAATCCCATCATGAGGGCCTCACCCTCCTGACCTCATCCAACCCTTATTACGACTGTCAAGGCCCTGTCTCCAAATAGTCATAGTGGGGTTTCAACATGAGTTTTTTGGGGGGACCCAAACATTCAGTCTATAACAGATGGGCTCAGTGCTGAGTGTTCCTCACCAGAAAGCTTGCTGTCTCTCTCTCTCTCTCTCTCCTTGCCGCCCCCACCTCCCCAAATGTGAGAAGGCGACGACAGACAAGGAAAAGTCTGCACATTAGGAAGAGAGCTCTCACCGAAAGCCGACCACACTGGCACCATCATCTTGGGCGTCCAGCCTCCAAAACTGTGTAATCAATGCCTACTGTTGGAGCTGCCCAGTCTGTGGTATTTTGTTGTGGCGCCCGAGTGAGACTGCATGTCTGTCAGGGGACTCTGCTCTTCTCCACTGCTCCGCCTGCTCCTTCTTTCTGTCCTTCCCTCTCATCCTCACTCACAGCTGTCCCTCAGCACTGTCCAGAAGAATGGCTCAGGATGGCTAATCAGTGCTCCAGCTGCGCCCTAGCCGAAAGGTACTTTCTTCCGGGCCTCGGGTTAAATCCTGAGAGGGGAGTGTGCACACTGTGGCTCATCTGGTCCTTGTCTGTGGCCCTGCTTGCTGGGGGTGTGTGCTTCTGGATGGCCCACCCTGTTCTGGCCCAAGCAGACCCTCTGCAAGGGGGACTGGGTGCTAGACCTTCGGCTAGGGGCTCAGCATGGCAGTGACAGCACCGTGAGAGCCCAAGCCTGTGGGAAGCAGGTGGGGTATGTGTCGCATGGGGGCCAAGGGAGCAATGAACACTTGTGATTGTTTGCTCTGCAAGTATTATTCGTGTGCATGTATTTGCCTAACCTCCACCGTAGTCCGTAGGCGGGCAGATGTACCACCTTGGAACAGAAGGAATGGGTCTCCCAGGGCTCAAGCTCTTTCCCAGGAGCCAGGCAGGAAGGGGGCGGGGCGGGAGTGCGGCTCTGCGGGAGCTCCGCCCCAGGGCGTGGCCGGCCCACTCAGGCCCCGCCCATGTCCTTGTGTCGGAGCGAGCCCATTGAGCGCCCAGGAAATCCAGCTAAACCCTTGGACCAGGCAGTCTGGGAGGCAAGGGCCTGCCTTCTTTCCAGGCACTTCCTTGCTGTTGGAAGGGGGCGGCGCCACCGAGATTCGTTTGATGGGCACTGACCCTCTGCCTGTCCTGTCGGATTAAGCTCTTTGAATTAAACATGGTCCCTTCAGGCTTTGATTTGGATGCGAACACCTGGCACGGGTTATACACTGAGCCCTTATCAGCAGCAACACCTTGGTGTGACTTCTTTATCAGATCTTCTTTTCCCTAGACTGAGGATTGTCCTATAGAACAGACCTTTGGGAGGATTCGAAGGGAAGGGGAGGTCTGTTACAAAGGCACCATCACCCCGGACAGTCTTTAGCATAGGAAAATCATCCGAGATAACCATCGCTGTGTTTAGGCTGCACTGGAGCCAGCTGCGGAGGTCCAGTGACGACTTCACCTCCTCCTGGCTGTGTGAGCAAGGCCTTCCTGCCTGGACTTTCTCGGCAGTAAAAGACCTGGTGAGCAGCAACGCCTGGAATGCACTAAATGCTCAATTACAAGTATAGCAACACAACAACTGGTATCTACGCATCAATTTGCAGATCACAAAGCCGTTTTGCATGATTTCCTTTGAGTCACAAACAGCTCTGGAGATTTTTTAAATTAAAACAAAAAAATTTTTTTTAATGTTTATTTATTTTTGGAGAGACAGAGACAGAGCACAAGCATGGGAAGGGCTGAAAGGGAGGAAGACACAGAATCTGAAGCAGGCTCCAGGCTCTGAGCTGTCAGCACAGAGCCTAACGCGGGGGGTTGAACTCATGAACCCGCGAGATCATGATCTGACTCGAGGTTGGATGCTTACCTGACTGAGCCACCCAGGCACCCCACCCTGGGAATATTGACACCCATTTTACAGATGAAGGAATGCAGGCTGAGAGAGATTAAGAGCCTGGTTCTACATGGCACAGCTTTAAGTGCTGGAGACAGCAGTCAAGTCCAGACTTTTTGGTTCCACTTCTGCAGAGTCCTGAAAGACCTCCAGGTTTGGATGTAGCTGGACTTTGGGTCAAGTACCGGCCCTTCACAAAATGTTATGGCCTTTGAGCCTTGGTTTCCTCACCTGCTAAATGGGAAGGCAGAGTTGCAGGCAGATGTCTGCGGTGGGGGTCATTACCATCATTACCCAGCCACCCAGGTCCGACAGGCCTGATGGACTTTTCTGCTATTGCCGTTGATGTCTGGGCTTAGCCTGTCTGTCTACAAAATGATAGCAGAGACTTTGAAGGCTGGGAGTGGGTCAACAAAAGATAAAACACAGTCCCAGCCTATTATCTCAGCTTCACATATCGACATTGGCAGACTTTTCCGTGCTTGTGGAGGGAAAGCATTGGAACTCCTGCCAAGAGCAAAAACTGATTTGCCCACATGCAGTCCAGCCCTCTGATCTGTCCCTGGAGACAAAATAAGGAAACTACCTCTTTGATCCAAAACTATTTTTATCTGCCTCTGAGCAGTGCTTATGGTGCATTATGTGTTTTTCAGGGAAGGGTGCTATCAGCAGTGGAGATAACCATTACCCTGGCCCAGCCCTGCAAATGGCCCCCCTTTGTCTTCTCTGGCAGTGCCAGAGGGGCCAGGCTTGGGTCATGTGCTGGTGGCAGCTGACAAATGTGTCTCCTTGCCTCGGCTGGTTGGTGCTGACCAGATGGTGAAGGAGACAAAGTTGTCTTCAGTGCATCTTGTCCCCAGAGGTGTGTGCTGTGAAATGAGGAAGGCCTGAGTGGGTGTCCATGACTACTCTGTGGGCTCTCCTCTCCTGCCCTCCCATCGCTGGTCTGGCCCCCAGCTTTTTGTATCTGTTGGCCCACCCCTCTTCCATTAGGATGCAGTTGGATGCTGGCTTCTGCTGGCCAGCGCCCACCCACAGCTTTGGGCAGAGTGTACCCTGCATTAACCCTGCCTGCTACATTTTATGGGAGGGGGGATTCAGACAGAAAGGGGTACACATTTTTCTGGGCCTTCAGGGATCAGGAGGAGTAGAATGAGCCACAGGGAGAAAGGAGGGAAGAAGGGAATTTATGGCTGGGGGAAGCCTGCTAGTAAAAACCTGCAGATGGAAATCAGTGCAGCAGGAAAATATTAGAGATGCTACATGAGATCTTTTCATCTTTCCCCAGAAAAGGTTACTTTTCCTGTGCCCTGCCTCCAGTGCGTAGAGGTGGATACAGCCTGGAACCAAGTGTGATGGTTGGTTTTGTATCAGCCACAGGGTGCTCAGACATTTGGTCAACCAGTATTCTGTGTGTGTCTGTGAGGGAGCTGATGTTATCATGTGAATGCATAGACTATGTATAGCAGATTGTCCTCCCCAATGTGGGTGGGTCTCATCCAATCAGTTGAAGACCTGAATAGCACAAAAACCTTCTGCCTGACTGGTTTGAGCTGGGACATCAGATATTGCCTGCCTTCGGACTCAAACTGAAACATTGGCTCCTTCTGGGTCTTGAGCATGTTGGCATTTGGACCAGAGCTACACCATCAGCTTTTCTGGGTCTCCAGCTTGCTGACTTCAGATCTTGGGACTTGTCAGCCTCCATAATCACCAATGGAACAATTCCTTATAATAAATCTCTTTACACACACACACACACACACACACACATACACACACACACCCTATTGGCTCTTTTTCTGGAGAACATGGACGAATGTACCAAGTGTCATAGTTTGACTTTGATTCCAAAATATGCCCCAAAACACATAGTAGAGACATAGTCTCAAAAGTCTTGGTTTTTAATGGTAAGAGCCTGGCTTTTTGAAAGAGAAGGACTCAGCACACACAGTTTAATAGCATAAAGACAGGCTTGGGAAGCTTGCATGGAGATGTAGCAGCAGATTTCCCATCTTGAAGGGTTGTGTTTTGGTGGGAGGAAGATGACCAGAGGGCTGTGGATGCAGCCTAGAGAGTGGGGGTCCCTGAGAGGAGCCAGTGCCCTGTCCCCTCCAATATCTGAACTGGGAGGGGAGTGTTTATAGAATGCATTGGATTGTTGAGTGTGGGGGTTGAGGGCTGAGTGAACATGTGCTTGACCCTTCCCAGGAGAAGAGGGCAGGATCCTAAAGTGAATGAATATTTACCCAATTGTTCAGATCAAATTTGCATACTCCACACTTTTTTCCTAGGGCCAAGAGAGTTGTGCCTGCCAATGTTGACTTTTGCAGTTCTTAAATAAAAATCAATTAGCTCATAAAATTCCTCTCCGTTCCTCTCCCTGCCTCCACCTTCCATCCTGAGTTATGTCAGGGGGCTGTACCACACGTGGCCTGCCACCCTTGAAAAATGTGTGATAATCTATTCGTTAGGTTGCTTTTGATCACAAGCAATGGGAAATGCAGTTCAAACCAGCTGAAGCCATAGAGAGATTCTGACTAACTCAAATGAAAAGCCCAGATGGGAACAGGCTTCAGGTGAGGCTCGCTTCAGCAGCTTGGTAGTGACGTGGGCCCCATTTCTCCACAATGCTTTCTGCAGTGTCAGGTTAACTAATGAGTGCTTCCTACCAGGTCCCAAGACGGCTGGCTGCATCTTCTTGAGCCACCTGATTCTTCTCTCATGTCCAGACAGACATGTGCCCATCTGCAGCCCGGTGACTGGGGGCAGGAATGTCCTCAGTGCAGGATGCCAGTTCTGTGCTTGGAGTCTGAGATCCCTGGGTGGTGTTCTGGGACCTAGGCTGTTGGAAAGGGCAAAGGGGTATAGATGCTGAGGAGGGAGCAACACAGCTCCTTTACAAATGGAACCTTACATTTTCATGTTTTATTACATTGCCCTTTTGCCACCATCCTCCCACAGTTTTCCTGCTAACTGGTAAAGAATCTTTAATCTGAGCAGAAATTGCTGAATTCTTACCAGCCAAGTGGGGATTAGTAGCGCTGTCTCCTTACCTTGGGTAGGGCAGGCCCCGAGCCATGTGTCCCGGACCACCACCCTGGCCTTGCTCTGCTCACCTGTGAAATGATTCGGTCCCTGCTCAGTGAGGTCCTTGTGAGGATAAAGCGGTGTGTCTCCCAGTGTGCATCCTGCCCCAGGTTGAGGGTGAATGGGTAGCTGATGCACTATTGGTTCATGTAAATGCCCCCTGAGGCTGCTCCCGGCAGAGTGCTCTGGAGGTCTTGAGCATAGACAGAAGGTGGAGGGGAGGAGTCGCCTGAGGAACAGAGCCCCACAGTCATCTGCTAACCCTCCCTGCTGCTCCTGATGAGGACTTGCTGACCCATCACTTATTCACCATCCAACTGAACAAGAGTTACTGCTCCTAAGTGGTCACTCCTGGCCTGGTGTGGCCATGAGACCTGATGTTGATAGTGTCCTGGTAGGTGGAGGAGGGTACTGTGTGCAGTGCCCAGTCCAGTGCTGGCCTCAGAGTCACCTGTGCGTGAACCCTCAGTGCAAATGCACACTGGAAGCTGCAGGGCCCTCAGGCACTCAGAGCCACCATGGTGTGGAAGGGACAAGCATAGTCCCCACCACCCCCAAAGATGGGTCTGAGGTTGGCTCTGCTATGTGGTCTTGACCAAGATGTTTCAGTTTACCTGGCCTCCATTTTCAGACTCCAGAATGCAGAGGACAAGTGGATGGTGAGTGTCCCATCCACTGTGAAAGTGGGGATTACCTGCATATTGGAGGGGGGCTTGTATAGTCAGTGGCAAACCCCTCCTGGGCCTTGGGCCTTCTCCTCAGCCTCCCTGCTGGGGGCCCAGCTCAGTCTCGGGCCTGTTTCCTCTGCCCCTTGGTGCCCCTCTGTGCCCGTGGCTGCAGCCCTGTGTATGTCTGCAGCTCTGGCTTCTCTCCTTGGCTGCAGGAACGCACCCCACCCCCGCCCTGGCCCAGAGATGGCTTCTGAACTCCGCCACAGTGGCACATCCAACCTCCACCCCTAACCTGCAGGGCTGCTGTCTTCCCCAGCTCAGGTGACCTGAGCAGTCCTACACCTGCTCCAGCCAAAAGCCCTGGGGTTGTCGTAGCCTCTTTCCTTTCTCTTTCACATCACTTTGAATGAAGTGGGGGGGGGGGGTGAAAGAAAGTAAGAAAATCCACTTGGCTCCATTGTGGAACATGTCCTGACTGTGACCTCTTCTCACTGCTTCAGTTTCCTCTTCTGGGGCCCAAAGTTCACCTGGATTATGGTGCCGGGTCCCACTTACCCTCCACATCCACATTCCCCACCCCCACCCCCCCCCCCCAGACTATCTGCCCCTGACTGTTGTCAGGGTGTCAGAGTGATCCTTAAAAACATTTTTTAATGTTTACTTATTTTTGTGAAAGAGAGGGGTGGGGGCAGGGGCAGAGGGAGGGGAAGACACAGAATCCGAAGCAGGTTCCAGGCTGACATGGGGCTCAAATCCACAAACTGCAAGATCATGACCTGAGCCAAAGTTGGATGCTTAACCAACTGAGCCGCCCAGGTGTTCCCAGAGTGATCCTTCTAAAATACAAGACTGCAGATGCCACCCCTCTGCTATGGCTTCTCCTCTCCCTGAGGCCCTGTGTGCTCTGGCCTCCCCTTACCTGGTTAACCTCATCACCTACCGTTTTCCTCTGCTCCACTCTGTCCTGTCTGCATTGGCCTTCTTGTTGTTCTCTGAAAAAATATGCCAGTCCTGATCTTTCCCCAGGACCTTTGCACTGCCCTATTCCTCTGCCCAGAATGCTTTCCTTCCATGCTCCACTCTCTCCCCTTCCCCAGATCCTTGGCTTGGACATCACTTTCTGCCTGAGGTCCACCTGGAGCCTCACATTTAAAGTTGCAGCACACTTTCTGCTGCACCCTCACTGCCTTCCCTGCTCTCTGGTTCTTTTTCCACAGCACAAGTAGTGTTCTAACACTGTGCCATCTGCTGGACTATTGTGTTTCTTTCTGTCTCCTCCCATTAAAGGGCAACCCCATGAAGGCAGGGATTCTTGTCTGTTCCCTCTGGCCCCAGAACAGTACCTGGCACATAGTAAATGCTCAATAAATATTTGGCAAAGGAATGGGCACCCCCTTGATTTTATTAAGGGGCTGAGCTTGAAGGTGCAGGGAGAGGATATTTCTTTGGGGAGAACTGCTGGAGTGATGGAAGGGAAGGGGTGCTCCCCATCTCCTCAGCAGGTGAGAGGGGCTTTAAGAAAACCTCTGAGCAGCTGATACAAGTCCCTGGGAGGGGCACAGTGACTCTTGGCTGAGTCAGGCCCAAACTGACACCAAGTAAGAGGGAGGCTGGCTTGGGGTGGAGGGCAGGCACGGCCATACTGCACACTGTTTCCTGAGGATTAGCGGTGCCTGTGCCCAAGACAGTAGGCAGCAGGAGTGGGACAAGAGCCTGGGATGAGGGGCAGTTAGGAGGTAAGCCAGAACAGGATGTCTCTGGTAAGGAGGAACTGGGGTCAGCTATGCCTGGAGGCAGCTCTGCAAGGACATCAGAGGTTCCCATGGGAATACCCTTCTAGTGAGATGGGACTCTGACCATCACAGTTTCTGTGCAGAAGGGACATCTGCAGGGGGATCACTGAGCTCCCAGATGGAGAAGAGGTACTTCTTAGCTAAATGTGGGTCACCAATTATGATGTAAGATGGGGCATGTTAATGGTGGAAGCAATGCTGTTTTGGACTAAAAGTGACAGGAAAATATTTTTATTTTATGAGCAGGGCCAGGAAACTCATAGGACCTGTGTGGGATCCCATTCAGGGAAGCCGAGTTTGGGGCAGAAGAAACAGGTCTGAGGGTGGATTTAAAGATTCAGTGAGAGCAAAGAGTACAGATGTTAATTCTGTGACACATGGAGTCAGGGTTCTTCCTGGTCCTGTTTACAGCTGGGGACAAATCTGTACATCTCCCTGAAGTGAGACCTAGAACACCTATTGGGGACACCCTAAGAGGCAATGAGGCTGGCTATGTCTGCAGTCCGCCTCTGGCAGTGTAGGAAGTTGAGGACCTCAGTGCTGAGGGTCATTGTGTGCTGAGCCCCTCCCTCCTAAAGGGGAGGGGAGGAGGATGCCTCCCTCTTCCCCAAGCAAGTGAGAGATGACTTTGAGGGGGCACAAAATGGAGTCTGACGTTGGTTGGTATATCAGTCAGGACATCAGTAACAAACACTCCCAAAACTCATAGGCATGACGTCATGGTACTTCTCCATCCACATTAGTTGCCCACATGGGCTGGTGGAGCTTTCTGCTCACATGGTCACTCAGGGACCCTCTGTCAGCTTCTGTGTGCTTCTGTTATTGCCTCAGCTGAGGGAGGAGGATTTGGAGAGTTGTGGCCCTGAGAGCTTTCTCCTGGAAGTGACACAGCCCACAGTTGTCCCCATATCATGGTTCAAACAATTTGTGTGACCACACCTTTGAAGAGGGGCATGGAGACAGGCACAGAGATAGAATTTTACATGTGCCTGGAAAGCAGGGACCTGGACATATTGGGACCAGCACTAGTGACCACCACTGCTGGGAGGGCCCTGGCCAGCAGAGGGGTGGGGCCAGGTAGAAATGTGCTCCCTTACACCAACAGTGGGATGAAGGGTGTGTATCCAACACTGTGAGGATTGTCACAGTGGGATCCTAGGGGATCCCAGCAGAGGGATGGGCCCCAAAAGCCGAGGTGAGAGCAGGAGTTGAGAGCAGCAAGTCTAGAAGAGCCTTGCCCATGTCAGGGATCTCAGCCAGGGGCCACTGCAGAGCCTGCAGACTGCCTACAAGAGTGTCACCTTGCCCATTTGGGCCCATTAAACAGACTTTCCTTATCACTGTATTCACCAGTCTGTCTTCCTCTGTTACTCTGGAGCTGCCCTAAAACTGTAGCCACCAACAGGGGCAGGGTGGAGTGAGAAGGGGTGAGGAGCAGGCCAGGCTCTCACCTCAATGGCAGGTGTCCAGGGAGAAGCTTTACCTGGATGAGAGCTCGGGGTTCAATATCAAACTGGATTCAACTGGAGTTATGGGGTTACTAGCTTGGGCTGGACCTTCCCTTATCCTGGGGAGGCTGAGAAGCTACAGCAGCTGGCTGGGAGCCTCTACTCTGGGCAGGGGGACAAACTAGTGGGGTGGCTTGAAGGGGGAGCAGGAGTGTGCTGCCCACCATCTTGGAGAAGGCTGGTTCCATCTAAAACAGGGGAAACACTGCCCCCACGTGACCCACCTCTCAGGGCACCCTGGCTCAAGTGGCACCGTGTCTGAGTGAGGATGGGCTTCAGCACCGTGTGCTAGATACGACGTCAAGGCTGTAGCTCCTGAGGGCCTGGTGGCTCTTGTGAGGGGCACCCTCGGGTTCTGGGGAACAAGCCTGTCTCAGGACAGCCTCCCACTCTCAGCCCCAAGCACCACCAGAGATCCTCAGGCTTCCCTCCCTCCCTTCCTTCTTCCCTGCCCTGGGCCTTGCCTGTGGAGAACTGAAGGTCACACATTCTGAGGCTGTTCAGGGGGAGAACTGGAGATGGGGGCAGTTGAGGTGTGGGGGTGATCCAGGAGGGAGCAAGCTAGGGAAGGGAGAGGGGAACCTGGCAGGAGAAGGGCTGTAGCTGCTCATGCTGGTGTCATGTCTGCTGCGGGGGTGGGGGCGGGGCGGCGCTGGAGGAGGGGTCCTGGACCTGTTCCTGCAGCACCTCCCCTGGGCCAGATGCTGTTCTGTGTACAGATCCCTGCCCTCAGGGGCTTATGTTCCAGTGAGGGAGACAGACTGTAAGCAAGTGCCAGAGGGTGATTAGGGCAAGGGGGAGCCAGGAGACTGAGAGGACCATGGAGGTCAGAGATAGGAAGAGGCCTCACTGACAAGTGGGAATTTGAGCCAAGACCCCAAGGCATGAGGAGGCGGCCAGGGACAGTGGGCACTGCCTGTAGGCGGAGGGCATGGCTGGAGCTGCTGTGGCATGACAGAGCGGGGACTGGATCCCAGGGTCCTGTCATTGGCTGCCACCCTGTGTGAAGTAGGTTTTGGACAGAGGGTGATAGGACTTGGTGTAGATTTTAACAGGTTCATTCTAATTCTAGGTCAAGAATACCCTTGGGGTGGGCAAGGGTGAGGGAGGAAAAGTGGTGGCAATCCTGCAATCCTGCAATCCTGCAGCAGAGGTCACGGTGACTGGGACTAGGGTGGAGGGACAGAGACGGTGAGAGTCAGCTACATTCTAGATAGAAATTGAGGGCTGAGTTGAGAGGATATGCTCTGTGGGGGGGGGGGCGGGGATGAGAAAAAGGAAGTAGATGAGATTAAATCCAAGGTTTCTGGCCTGAGCGGATGCAAGGATGGAAATGCCACTAATTGAATGGGAACGCTGGGATGGCACAGGTTTCAGGGACAGGCCACCTAGGGTTAGCTTGGGATGGCCACTAGGCCTCCGAGTCACCATGTGTTGTATGCGGGTGTGAGTCTGAGCCCTTGCGTTTAGGGGAGAGGTCTGCAGCATGGTATGAGTCTGGGAGTCCTCACTGTGCCAGTGGTATTTAAAGCCCTGATGAGGGAAGAATCCCCAGGGGGGTGAGTGTAGACAGGAGGAGACAAATCCAGACCCAGAGCTCTGGGCATCTGTCACCAGCAGGGCTGGGAGGAGTGCTGAGAGAGCAGGAAGGGAGCCTGAGAAGCAGGCTGGAGCCGGGGGCAGACAGGTCGGAAGCTGGCCCAGGTCCAGGAGAACAGGCGTCCATCCTTGGGAGGGAGGTTTGAGCCCCCTCAGCACCAAAGTGTTGGAGAAATCCCAGGTCAGTGTAAGACAAAGACCCCAGTTAGAGCAGGCCTTACTCTTCTATGGAAGCAGTGATGGGGGCAGAGTGAGTGAGACCCTGCAGGCCCTGGCCGTGGTCTGCTGCGTGGCAAGGTCAAGAGGGTGGGCTGTCCTTTGAGCTGGCTCTGGGCTGGGAAAGGGGTGCTGGAGGCTGGGAGGCTACAGTGGGCACTGGAGCAGAGCAGGCGGGGGAAGGCCTGCATCTGGGCCACGCATAGCCCACTGCCTCTCCCCCAGGGGGAGGATCTCTGCTCTGCAGATGAAGAAACTGAGGCTGCCAGGCTGTGTGACTTGGTGTAGGTCACACTGCTGAGTGCAGGCTTAGGTTCCAAGGCCAGAGGCCTTCTCACCGCTGGCCACCTGTCTCCTTAGAAAAGCTTTATGAAGACAAACTGCAAAGCAAGTTGGAATGTCGCATATGGTCTGAGGCCTTTTAGATAAGGTTTAGAATATGCAAAAACAGTGCTCAATGTTGCTTAAGGATAGGACTGCACAGGCCCCCAGTGAGATGATAAATCCCGGTGCAGGAGAGTGGATGGAGAGAGCTATTCCCGCTGGTGCACTTTGTGGCCTTTTGAGTTCTAAGCGGGGTGGTGCACACCGATGCTGTCATGCTATTCTTCCTGCTTTTCCTATGTCTGAACTGGGTCTGAGTGAGTGAAGGAGGTTGGCTGCAGGCCTTCCTGTGACCTGCCTCCTCGACAGCCTGGCCAGAGACCAGGACCCCAGGAGGAGAAGGAGCTGAGGGCGGCTGGCCCTCCTGGCTGCATGCTGGGGGTGGGGGGTGGGTAGGTGGGAGGGTTGAGCCTCCTCAGAGGTGCCCTCATCATGGTTCAGGGGCTGGGTCTTTCACCAGGGGCACAGTCAGACACGTGTCACCTTGTTCATGCCCTCTCTGTCCATAGGACCGCTGTCCCTTCCCCACAGAGGTCTCTTTCCTTCTCAGCACAAAGGAGAGATCCAGCAAAGTCTTCCTGTGTGGGCCCCTTTTCCCTTTGAGGTCCCTGGTACTCCTTTATCTCCCACAAGTGGCCTTGGTGCCCCATTGTGTGCAAGCCCTGCCCCCTCTGCGGGACATGCTGTGTGCTTGTCTGGCTGTGTCATAGGGGGCTGGGGCTGCACTGGAGTTGTCTTGGAATGACTCACTCGAGCCAATGGTCACATTTTTAGTGCTGTGAGCTGCACTAGCGTTGGTAGCTGGAAATGGACTGTGGGGGGATATTTATACCACAGAAGTCAGCCGGTGCTCCACATCTGGGCTTTTCCTCCTTTACTCTAGAGTTCACTCTGGTGCTCTGTGGAGCACCCCCAGTGAGCCTTCCTGAATGTGCCCAGCTGAGTCTCTGGGCTCAGGCCTCAGAGGGTCCCTGTCTGCTCCCACTCTTGCTTAGCTGTGTCCTGCGGAGCCCCAGGCCTGCCCAGCTGTGGTGTGTGTTGTGTGGGGCCGCCTCTTCTGCCCTGCCACGCTCCACACTCTGAGCACATGTTGGGGGCTGCCTGGTAGAAGGAGCCAGGCCCCTGTGTCTCACATGCCAGAGTTTATTCTGGCTGTGCCCGTGTTGGTGTGGAAAAGTGACAGCCTGTGGAGCTTCGGTTTTCTCCCTGGTCACACAATGTGGAAGCCGTCTAGACAGATTCCACTGCTGAGAGGCATGTGCGGCTCTAGGAACACGATGGTGTCCATCAGTGACAACCTCCGGTGGTGGGCAGGAGTGGTTTGACTGGGGACTTCTAGAAGAGCTACTTTGAGACGTTTCCTCTCTGTTCTCTGCACAGTGTCGCTGGTCTGCAAACAGGTATGTGAAATACAGGGGTGCTCCCCTTGCCCAGACCCCTTGCTGCTGTAGTGTCATCCTGGGACTGTGCAGGGCTGGGGGGCAGGTGTCCTCTCAGGGGTCCTAGCAGCATTGGCCTAGAGCAAGGGCATGGGCTGGAGGCTGCAAGGGCTGTGTGGATGCTGCCCGTGTGTGCGTCTAGGGGTGCAAGGATCTCCTAGCCACGTGTGGATGTGGATTCCCACGTAATGGATGTGTTGAATCCCTGCCCCACTTGCAAGTGGAGGATAGACACTGTGCTCATGATTGGGTTCAGTAGATCCTAAACCCAAAGCTGCCACTCTCTCCTGTCCAGTCCTCACAGTGGCTTGGTGCTGGACGCCCAGTGGGGAGCCCCATATTGGGTACTTTGGTGAGCGACTGTCTTTAGATTCCTGTTGTTGTGGACTGAATTGTGGCTCCCATGTCTGTGTCGAAGCCCTAAACCTCAATATGGCTGTATTTTGGGACAGGGAACAGTGGTAGGGCCTTGATCTCATAGGACTGGCGTCCTTGTAAGAAGACACTAGTCTCTCCCCTTCTGTGTGTGTGTGTGTGTGTGTGTGTGTGTGTGTGTGCGCGCGCATGTGCACACACAGAGAAAAGGCCATGTGAGGACACTGCAAGAAGCAGCCATCTGCAAGCCAGGAAGAGGGTCTCACTGGACAAGAACCCTGACGGCACCTTGATCTTGGACTTCCAGCCTCCAAAACTGTGAGGAAATAGTCTGGTTAAGCCACCCCATCTGTGGTCTTTGCTGTGGCAGCCAAGTAGACAAAGACACCAGAGATTACTCTCTGTAACTGAGTGCCATGGGCTTTCTGGACATTATCCACACACATTATTTATCTTTGCATGATTTACATGCATTATTTCACTTAGATTGTGCTCATATAACAAATGAGGTTCCTGAAGCATGGTGAGGTGGAGTGATTTGCCCAGGGTCACAGCTAGCAGAGCCAGAATGCAAGCAAAAGAGAGGGTTACCTTGTAACCTATGGTCCCAACACCATACCACCCTTGGGTTCCCTACATGAAGCTCTTAGCCCCCACAGCCTGCAACACTGTGACCTGAAGTGACCTGGCCTGTGAATGGGGCCAGAGACACTTGAAATTTTCCTGGCATACTGGAAATGAGGCTCAGGACTAAACCCCAAGAAAGTGAGGCTGGTGCCAGGCCCATGGCAACAGGGCTCCCTGTGTAGCACCCTGGCATTTTGATGGATGAAAAACATTTCAAGTTTTCCTGTAAAAATGTCTGTTGTGGAAAGATAAGGTAATTCTGGCATATGCAGCGGTGGCTTCTTAACTAGTTCATGCAAGAACAGTTATGCTTACTTTTAGCCTTAGGGCTGGGTACATCATGGCCCTAATCAGCAGCGACGGTGATGCCAGCCAAGCCAGCACCACACCAGACCCAAAAGGCATTACTAACAGGGCTCCTCTGCCAAGGAGTGTGGCCCTGGGACCCACCCTCATGTGCCCACCTGGTGTCACTTGCACTGGCCATGGGAGCAGTTGAAGAACCCTGCAGAGATCCTGTCTCAGGACCCAGGGTGGGGGGCACTCTAGGCCATGAGAGGGGTTCAGGCCAACCTCTGCGGTTGTTAGTTGGGCATGACACAGTCTTGGGGCCTGGCGGGGTCTCAGGCAGCTCCCTTCATGCATACAATGGGAAGAGGCATTTGGGGGGGCTCTGGGGTCCCGTCTTGCTGCCAGCTGGGGGTCTGTCCTTTGAGTGGTCACAGATGGGGCATGTGCTGGGGGCAGCATCTTTACCTGTTACCTGCACAGGCACTCCTTCTTGTGGAGCCCTCAGAGCTCTGCCCACATGTCCTAGCACAGCTGGGGTGGTGGGGAAGCCATCCCCTTTTTGGCCAGTGCAGTACCCCAGCTTCTGGGACCACCCAGCTGGAAGAGAAGGTCAGATGGGGAGCCTATGCTTAGTCCCTGGTATGGCCCCCTTTGAAAATGCCACTGGGCATTGCCCCTCACTCTGCCCTGGACAGAACACACCTGTCCCCATCTCCTTTGCTGCAATTTTTAGCTATGTTACTTTCCACCCCAGACAGGGAGCCCTGAGGGCTGATGATGACAGGTTACCTCATCAGCTGGACCCAGAAGAGAATGCAGTCCCCAGTGATCCCCCTCCCTCTTCTAGCCCCGACACTTTGGGTTTTCTAGCTCCAAAGGGCTGTGAGGGACTGGCCCCAGCTCTGGGCTCAGGTTTCTCAGGACCTCATGCCCTCATGCCTTCACCCCGGTCTGTAAAGCATCCTCCTCTGTTTCCAGGGTCAGAAAGCCCAGAAACTTCTCTGCTTCTGTGTCAGTCACATCTGCTGGCATTCTGGCAGGACCTGGCCCTGCCGGCTGTCCAGGAGGCTGTTTGCTTGGGTGCTCCCTGCTGGAGACCTTCCTCCCCAGTCACCCTGAAGACCAGAGTACTCAGGAGAGATTTGGCCAGAGCAATTTGGGTGGTCCCCTCTCTCTGACAGCGGGCTGTGTAGTTAGAGAAAGCTGGGGTTGCATCTCAGCTCAGATGCTGATCAGCTGAGTGACCGAGACTATTGCTTCACGTGAACTCTCCGGGCACCAGTGTCCTTCTGTGACAGATGGGTGATAGGGTCATTGTGAAATCTGGGGAGATCACTTGCAGTGCCCTCTGGGCACAGTGCTTGCTCACTGTGGGGTCCCTGAACAGAGGCTGCTTCCATTCAGGCCAACTGCAAAGCCATTGTCAGGCTCAGATGTGCTGGGGAGATGGGCCATGTTTTGCTCCAGAAAGTAGTTTCTTTCTCTGTCTGGGGTGGGGGAAGGGGGCAGTTGCCTCCATGGTCTCTGGATGACCCAGCTCAGTTTGGAATGGTGGTGAAATCTTCAGGCCCAACCCAGACAGGGCCTTAGCACCTCCCCTAAGGCCAGCACAAGCCCACTTTATGATTCTTGGAAATCTGTCTCTGAGAAAATGCAAAATTCATTCACCCTTGGGGAGCTCTTGGCAGTGCTGGGTTACATTTCAGCCCATTTGTGCAAGAACCCAATATTCTGGCTAGAAACCTCAGCCCACCCTGAATGTGGTCATGACAAATAGGAGAGGGAAGTGGATTGGAGATACGACTTCTGATTAGCACAGTTATGGGGAGCAGTTGCTCTGGCTCCTGGTGCGGAAGACAATAAATTAATTGCACGCTGATGTGGGAGAGAGGACGCCCCGATTCTATGCAGTGCCTGGCCCTGCTGCAATCCATGTGTGGAACGTGTAATTGCATCGTATTGCCAGGAGAGTTGTGGCAGGGATTCAATTACTCTGCAGAGTGACTGTAAACATCCCCCACACCCTTTCTCATCTGATCTCTAGTGCTAGAGAAGATGCTGCATCATTAGGCTCTGAGCTCAGCAGAGGAAGCACCAATAGCCAGGTCATGGGTCCACAGTCCTTTGTCCGGTCAGGGAACTTCGTACCTCTGTGCGGAAACCCATGGAGCAAGTGTTAGGAACTGAATGTGTGTGTCCCCTAAAGTTTAAATGATGAAGCCCTAATCCCCAATTCTCTGGTATTCGGAGGTGGGGCCTTTAGGTGGAAATTAGGTTTGGATGAGGTCAGGAGGCATCCCTTGATGGATCCCCTAATGGATTGACGTCCTTTCAAGAAGAGAAATGGAGACCAGAGCTTGCTCTCTGTCTGCCATGTGAAGACACAGCAGGAAGGCAGCAATCTACAAGCCAGGAAGAGAGCCCTCACCAGACGCTGAATCAGCTGGCACCTTGATCTTGGACTTCCCAGCTTCAGAACTGTGGTAAATAAAATTTTAAGCTGCCCAGTCTGTGGTATTTTGTTATAGCAGCCTGAACAAGTAAGAGTTCAACAAAATGCAGTCAGTGCCTGTAGGTGAAGTGTGCACTGGCCACAGGGACTGGAGGCCTGTCACTGTTTTCCTGTGGCCGCCCAAGATCCCACTTATGTCACGCACAAGTCCCTGTGGGCTCACTCAGGGCTCTCTTTAGCTTTTCCTAAAAAGCTGCTTAAAAAGAGGAGCTGGGATTCTTCCTACCTGTTTCTTGCATGGTGTTAGATTTTTAAAAGTGTTTTCCTTTGATCCTGGAAGTAATAAGCACTTCTGAGGCAGGATTAGGATATCATGCTTTAAGGAAAGGAGAAGCTGAGTGTGCCCTGGTGCCCACTATGTGCCAGCTACTGTCCCAGGCCCCGGGCAAAATAAGCAAAAATCCCCGCCCTTGCAGACCTGCATTCCAGCAGAGACCCACAATAAACCATGGATATTACATAGTATGTTAGAAGGAGGCAGTGCTTGAACAGATTAGAGCTGCATCAGTGGAATTAGGAGGCCTGGAGTGGGTGAGGGCAAGAGGTGGGATACAATTTATCTAAAGTAGTCAGAGCAAATCTCAATGACACGGTGATGTTGAGCAAAGATTTGCAGGAGGTGAGGGTGTTAGTCATGTGGATATCTGGGTGAAGTATGTTCTGGGCAGAGGGAACAGACATGCCAAAGCCCTATGATGGGACATGCTGGAGTGCTCAGGGAACAGCCAGATGGCCAATGTGGATGGAGCAGGGTGAGTGTAGGGGAAGCAGGAGCTGAAGTTAGAGGGGCCACATCAGGGAGGGCCTTGCAGATTACTGTGAAGGCTTGGGTTTTTACTCTGAAGAGGAGCCACGGGTCGGAAGGAACAGAAAAATAACATGACTAAACCTTTATTTTAAGAAGGTCTTTGTGAGTTTGTGGGTGGGGGCAAGGTTGGAGCTGGCGGAGCCCTTGGGAGGCTACTGAAATAATCCTGGCAAGGGGTTGTGGTGGCTCACACCGGGGCAATAGTAGTAGAGGGAAGTGGTCAGATTCTAGATGCATTTTGAAGAGTAAGCCACCAACATTTCCTGATTAGTTGGTGGTGGGATGCAACAGAGTGGATGAGGCACTGAGGACCCCAGAGTACTTCACCTGAGGGGTTGGGAGGATGGAGGAGGGTTCTCAAGGTGCAGGCCATCAAGTTGGGGAAGGGATCATGAGCTCAGTTCTGGATGGCTGAGTTTGAGGTATCTAAGTGGGACTGCCAAGTAGGTGGCAGCCCAAGATCCCAGAGGTGGGAGGAGCTCAGATTTTCCAGGTGTGTCTGTTATTCCAGATGGTTTTCTCTCTTTCAGCAGTTTTGGAAGTGGACAGTAGAAAGGGGCTTGTGCAGCAGAGGTCATGTTTGCTTTGGGATGTGAAGGCCAGAGCTTTCCCAATCCCAAAGGCCTTTTCCCTGAATGCCCCGGGTGGAACCAGCAGGTTCCAGCATGGTGCTGCACAGCCCTCTGTGCAAACATCCGCTTAGCCTGCTCTATGATGGTGCGATTGTTCATGCCACCCTTTCTCCCTTTAGACTGTGAGGCTCCAGAAGACAGGACTGGATTGCCCGTCGCTGGCTTCTCTGTGCCCAGCTCTTGAGGTGACCTATGGCAAAAACTCAGAGAATGACTGCTTGATATCACCCACCTGACCCCAAGTACAGGAAGCAAGTGTTTGAAGTGGCCCTCTTTAAAGGAAAATCAATGATTGCAAAGTCTTTGGATGGTATTTCTGACTGGAGCTATAGAATTTAGTGTGGGCTGTGGAGCTGGACAGCCTCTCAGGGACACCTGCCTTTCCTTGAGAAATCCTGAACCTCTCTTCCACATTTGTTATTCTTTTAGTTTCTTCTTTTTCCAAATTGCTCGTTCATATTCTTTATTAATTTTTTTTCCTATTGGGTTGTCTGCCGTTTGCTTTTGATCTGTAGAAATTTGTTTCTGTTTTGTTTTGTCTTTATATTTTATTTTTTATTAAAAAAATTAATGTTTATTAATTTTTGAGAGAGAGAGAGAGAGCACAAGCAGGGGAGGAGCAGAGAGAGAGAGGAAGACACAGAATCTGAAGCAGGCTCTAGGCTCTGAGCTGTCAGCACAGAGCCCAATGTGGGGGCTCGAACCCACAGACTGCGAGATCATGATCTGAGCCAAAGTCAGATGCTTAACTGAATGAGCCACCCAGGTGCCCCTATTTTTTTTTAAAGATTTAATTTTTTTTTTTAAATGTAATCTCTATCCCCCAACGCAGGACTTGAACTCATGACCCTGTGATCAAGAATTGCTTGTTCCACCAACTAAGCCAGCCAGGTGCCCCTATAGAAATTCTTTATATACAGTGGCTACTGGTCTTTTGTTAAGTTGCAAATATCTGCTCCCAGTAGTGGCTGTCTTTTTTATTTTGTTTCTGATGTCTTTTGATCATAGAATTTAAAAATCTTATTACAGTCTACTTTATGATCTTTTCCTTTTTGGTATGTTCTTTTTGTGTCCTTTGACAAATCTCTTTATAATGGGATCATGAAAGGTATTTCTTAATATATTCTAAAAGTTTTACAAGTTTTACTTTTCATGTTTAGATTTTAATTGACTTGACATTGATTTGTGTATGTATAACATATGTATATGCTACAAAGTAAAGATCTGCTTTTATATTTTCTCCTATGGATAATACTGTCTTTCTATCATTTGTAGAAAAATCTATCTCCACTTATTTTAATGCCAACTGTCTCATACATTGTTTTCTATAGACATGGATCTTTAAATGCTTTTTAACACCTAAACTCCCCCCCACCATTTTATTGAAATAAAATTACACCTAGCACTGTATAAATTTAAAGTATACAGCATAATTATTTGACTTACATATATTGTGAAATAATCACCACATTAAGTTTAGTTAACATTCATCATCTCATATAGATACAAAAAAAAGAAGAAAAAATGTTTTTTTCCTTGTGATGACAACTCTTAAGATCTACTCTTTTAAATTACTTTCAAATATATCACACATTAATGTTAGCTGTAATCATTGTACGTTGAATCCCTAGCACTTATGTATCTTATAACTGGAAGTTTGTACTTTTTGACAACTTTAACCCAGTTAACCCCTAAACCCTGTCACCCCACCTCTGGTAACAAGTCTGATCTCCTTTTCTATGAGCTTTTTGTTTGTTGTTTTTAGATTCCTCATGTAAGTGAGATCATATAGTGTTTGTCTTTCTCTGTCTGATTTATTCCCCCTTGGTATATTGCCCTGGAGGTCTATCCATGTTGTTGCAAATGGCAGGATTTCCTTCTCTTTGAGGACGAATAATATTCCATTGCATTTATCTATACTACAAATTCTTTATCCATTCACCTGTCCTTGGACACTTACTGCTGTTTCCATATCTTGGCTATTGTAAATAATGCTTCTACGAACATAGTGGCGTTGATTTCTCTCTGACATAGTGTTTTTGTTTCCTTCAGATATGTTCCTAGAAGTGGAATTGTGGGATCATATGATAGTTCTATTTTTTATTTTTTGGGGGATTCTCCATAATGTTTTCCACAGTGGCGGTACCAATTTATATTCTCACCAATAGTGCAGAGGTTCCCTTTTCTCCACATCCTCACCAACACTGTTGTCTCTTGACTTTTTGATACTAGACATTCTGACAGGTGTGAGGTGATATCTCATTGTGGTTTTGAGTTGCATGTCATTGATGATGGGTGATGTTGAGCCTCTTTTCATGTACCTGTTGGCCATTTGTATAACTTCTTTGGAAAAATGTCTATCTGGATTGTTTGCTCATTTTAAACATTGGATTATTTGTGTTTCTTGCTATTGAGTTGTATGAGTTATTTTATACATTTTGGATATTAACCCTTATCATATCTATGATTTACAAATATTTTTTCCCATTCCCTAGGTTCTCTTTTCATTTTGTTGATGATTTCCTTTGCTGTGCAGAAGCTTTGCAGTTTGATTTAGTCCCACTTAGGATTTGGATATGGTATCACATTCAAAAGATCATTGCCAAGACCCATTCAGGGAGGTTTTTGCTGTTTTCTTCTAGGAATTTTATGGTTTCTGGTCTTACATTTAAGAACAGTCAATGTAGGAAAGACAATCTCTTCAGTAAATGGTGCTGGGAAAATTGGATATTCACATGCAAAAGAATGAATTTAGACCCCTATCTTATAGCATGCACAAATATCAACTTGAAATGGATTAAACACATAAATTTCAACATGTCAACTTAACAAGTCTAAAAGTGGTCAGCCCTGCACCCTGTCCCCAGATAGTATGAGGGCCCCAAAAGTGCCTTAGCTCTGATCATACCCCATCTGCTTACCTTATTATGTATTGTCTTGTCAGCTCTCATTCTGGTAGGTTTCCTGGTAGTAGGCACTTTGTCTCTGGTTCTCTGTTGTGATCATAGTGCCTAGAGCAGTTCCTGGCACATGGTAGGAGCTCAGCAGATGCTGAATAATTGGACTTTGTTGTTATTCATCCTTTAAGTGCATTTAGGTTATACTGCCCACATTAGTCATCATTGTTATTATTACTTTATATCTTTATTGAGTAGCTGCCACTTTTTCTCTTTGTTGAGCAAAACCTATTTCAACGAGAAAAAATGTATTCTCTCCCAAACTAGGGTAAGCCTTATGCTTTATGAGTCATGCTGCCAGGTCCCAAAGATACTCTATCTTCCAGTTGTGGTTTCTTCACCTCACAAAGCACCTGCTATTCAGGGTCCTTCAAGAATTCTACAGGCAAAGAATGTCTACAATAGTGTGTGGTGCCACTGGTTCATGTGTCTGCCAGGAAGAATGAATCTTTAACATATGTGCCAGAGATTTTAGGACAGGGGGACCCAGTCCTCACCCTCTTTCCCACATCATTATTTCCCTTCTCACTATTGGATCATTCCCATGACCATACAAATGTGTGTCATTTCTCCCTTCTGGGAAGCAACCCTTTCTGACACTACTTCCTCCTCCAGATACTGCCAGAGATGGGGTATGCTTTGAGTTGGAGCTGGCAGGGCTACAGATGGGTTGGCTGCATCAGAAAGGATGGTGTTGAGGCTGACACTGGGTGTTTGGTTTTCTCTCTTTGCAGAGATTTTCAGGCAGTTCCATGTAAAGTTTGCATCCCTGAGATGTGGGAAGTATCACAGTCCTTGGGCCACTGGTCATCTTTGAAAGAATCTGGGCAGCCTGGAGCATGTTCTTACCTGGTCTCCAGACAAGACCTACTTTCCCTGCTGTTGCCAGACTTCTGGGGTCTGCAGGTGTGTGGGTTTACCTCCTAGGCACAATAGTACTTGTTGGGCCCTAGAGGAAGTATGGAGTGTAACCCAGAGAGCCTTTATGAGACATTCCTTTGATGGAGAGAAGCCCTGCCTTTGAGACACATCAAATCCTAGGGGGCCTAAGATGGGCAGAGTGGTAAAGGGAGTGGGACTGGCCCAGTGAGAGGGATGTTAGCCTCCAGAGGCAGGTATAAAAGGCCCTTCCAGTGGGCTGTGGACAGCTGTTGTTCTTGCTTCAAGTTTGGCTTTGTCTGGATAGCACCAAGGCTCCAGGAATCTCCAGACTGCTAGAGTGTCACCTTGGTCCTCCTCAGCTGATCAGGCTCTAGAAGCCCTGGGCCTTCCTTCTCAGCTGGGGGTGGCACACAGTAGGACAGCTTCCCCAGATCCCACTTGAGCCCTACTCAACGGCCCACTGAATTAGCCTCTGCCCTCACCATGTGTGCCCGGTGAGCAGTGCCAACCTCACTGAGTCTGATCCCCTCCCTATCTCGAGGGGGTGTCTCCTTGGCCAAGTCAGGAGAACAAATAAGGCCACGTGCGCCATGTGTCTCTTGCAGAGCCTGGAGTACATTGGGCAGTTTCTAAGGACCCTTGTCTCTTGTCCCCAGCTTTCTTGTGATCTTAGCTGAGTCAGGCTCTGGGCCTCCACGTAATCATCTGCTAAACAGAGTATATAATCCCCATTGTCTAGCTTCCCAGGACAGCTGAGAGAAGCAAGTCAAGGTGTGGACTTGGAAAATGCTTAGTCCAAGCCCCATCCCTGACTTGACCCCCACCCACTAGGCTGAGCCAGATTTCTTTTGTCTACTTTCTGGCCTTTGCATCCACTGTGTTCTTTACTCCAACAACTACATTTGGCTACTAAAAGCCCTGCATATGTCACCTCCCCTGAGGACCCCTGACCCATCTCCTCCAACAAGACTAGGTGCCCCCACCCACTACAGAGCTCACCACTCTCTGCTTTGCTTCTTGAGCAAGATCAGGGTTCACTTTAGACCCAGGTCCTTGGATACAGCACAGTTCTGGCAAAAGACCCATGATGGCTTTTTAAACAAATGGTGCATTGCATGAATGGGTAGGTAAACTAGCAGGTGAGCTGTGAGTGATGGCCTGCTCAGGGAAGGAAGAGTGAGCTGTGGCTTACAGCTGGTGGATCCCCTCTGGGTGTGACAACACCCTGGGGTTTCCAAGTTTCCAGTCAGCCTGGTGCTCAGCTCAGGGCAACCTTGAAACAAAGCTGGCCTTGACTGGGAGGTGGGCTTCTGGGCTCACGCTCAAGTTCTTTCCTGTGCTGGACCCCTCACTGCTCTTACCTGTCTTGTGTATTCTCTTTGCAAGTGGCAGCCTTTTGCACAGACTGGGAATTGAATGTTGAAAATAAAAAGGGCTCCATATCATTATCAGAGATGTTTCTGGTACTGTCTCTAATCCTTCTGCACTGATTCAGCCTGTATCCCACTCATTTGCCTGCTTCCTTTGCCATCCCCACCAGACTTGGCCTTGAGCCACAAGTTGTCAGACCCAGGCTTCCTGTACTCTGAGCAGCATCACCTTCCTGGAATCCCTCCCTTTCTCTTGGCTCCTGGGACCCCATTCTGCCTAACTTTCCTTCTCTACCTTCTCAGATGTGTTCACCTTCCTGAGCTTCACCCTGAGCTCGCCCAACCCCATGGCCTTGGGCACCACTGCACATGTGTATGCGTGGGCTGAGCCCTTCAAGGATTACATCTCAGGGGCTGTCTGATTCCTTCATTTCTCAAACTGAAATGCCCTTTTCCCCAAACTCAACTGATAATTCTTCTATTGTAGTCTCCTCTCCTGGTGTCTGTCAGTTCTGTAGTTGGCACTTCTGTCCACCATGTGGTCAATTACCCTGATTGTTCTCACCCTCTCATAAGGTGTAAGTCCCATCTGTCAAGTGAATGACTGACTTTAATTTAATCTGCTGAAGAACTCCATGAAGTAGGAAGAATAGGGGTTATGACCCTCATTTTGGAAATTGGGGTACAGAGAGACCTGGCCTGCCCCAGGCCAGAGCCCTTCTGTTCCTTCTCTGTGTCTCCCAGTCATGACTTTAGCATGGGGATTGAGAGCACAACATAGGCTTAATCCAAATCCAAGGTTCAAATTCAGACACCATCCTCCCCAACATTCCTAAGGGCTGTGAGGTGTTAACTGTTTGTGCCTCAGTTTCCCTCATGGTATGTCAGGAAGAATCAAGCTACTATGCTGTAGAGCTGTTGTGAGGGCTGGGTGGACAGATGCATGGCATGTGGTCAGCATTGTCCCGGCACAGCTGGTGCTCAGGGCAGCTTGGTGTCTATAACAATGCTGTTATCACTGGAGAGCTCAGCACCAGGCTTCTCAACAGAGCTGTCGACATGCTCTGGCCTTCCTCACTTCCCTTCCCCTCCTTGGTGTACTCTCACTGGTCCTCCCACCCTGGCACTAGAAGCTGCTCCCCAGGGTCATCAGGGGTGCCTGCAGCTGTGTGTCCTGTACACTTGTCCCTGCGTCTTACTGGGGCTCATGGTGTGCCTGGCTCCCTCCCTCCTGAGGCAGTCCCTCCTCTTGGCAGCTGGGAACTCCCAGTCTTTCTCTAGTTCTCAAATTTCTCTCTCTTTTTCTCCTTTGCTGGCTCCCCCTCCTCCACAGGACCCTAAGGACTGGCATCTGGCCCCAAGGCTCTCAGCCTTCCTTGCTCAGGATCACCTCTTCTGGGAGACCTTGTCTGTCTTTGTATCATCACCTGCCAGCCACTCACTGTGGACCACCCCATCCCCAGCCAACCCTTGCCTCCTGCCCAGCCTTCCCCCCTAAGCTCCCAATCCAGATACCTACAGCTGTTTGACGCTGCCTCCTGGGGTCTCCAGGGCACTGGCACTGAATATGTTTAAACTAAGCTGTGCTTTCCCCCAAAACCTGACTCACCTTTGATTTCCCGCCAGGGCATGACCCTCCATCCCAAACCTGGGAATCCTGCTTAGCCTGTCTCCTCTCCATCCATCGTCCATCACCTCCTGTGTCGTTCACCTGCTGCCTGTTTCTCGGGTCCATCTCCTTCCCCATCACTGCAGGTATGACTCACTGTAGTCCAAACATGTAGTTTCTCACCTAGAAGGATCACTTTGCCTCTCTAATCCATTCTGTGCCAAGCGGCTTATGTGATCCTTTAAAAACTCAAATCCGATCATGTCACTTTGCTGTTAAAAACTCTTCAATCTTTGCCCGGGCCTCTGCTGGTAACATTCCTAGGCACCCCTCACTCTCCTGAGCTCAGTCTCCTCATGGCCTTTTCCTGATCCTTGAATGTGCCATGCTGTCCTCCATCCTGGCCTGGCCAGCTCACCCTGGTGTCACCTTCACATCACTTCCCCAAGGACACCTTGATCAGCTTCAGTCCTGGGTCAGGACTTGTTCTCCAGGCTCAGAGAAGCCACCTCTCTGAAGCACGTTCTGTGACTGCCTCCAACACCTGTTCATGTGTGTGTAGCTGTGATTTTGTGTTATTCATCTGAAGTGATGCCATCCAGACTTGGTTTTAAATTCAATGGAAATACTGGTGCTTCCCCAGTTCCAGTCTCCCCTGGACACCTGACCACCCACTTAAAACCTGCGCGGGGATGTCCAGCAGGCACTCCCCATGGAACATGCCTGAAAACCAGATTTCTGATCCCACTGTGGCCAGATCCGCTCCTCCGTAGCTGCTGCTGGTGTGCATTCATGTGTGGAAGATGCAGTCCCAGCCCTACCCTGTATGGCCCTCTTGCTCTCATACCTGTACTCAGCTCTCACCTTTTGGCTCTAGCTCAAAACACTCCCAAATCCCAGTGACATCCTGAGCACATGGGCATCCAGAGGTGATTTTTTTTTTTTAACACTCCCCCCTTGCTATGGGCTGAATGTCTCCTCAAAGACAGTATTTGCAGGCAGGACTTTGGGAAGATCATGATAATGGAGTCCCTATGATAGGATTAGTGCCCTTTTAAAAGAGGAAGAAACACAATTCTCTCTACTACACAAATTCACCAGAAATGGCCATGTGAATACATAACTTTATCAATGACCCCACCATGCTGGCACCCTGATCTTGGACTTCTGGTCTCTAGAACCATGAAGAATAAATGTTTGTTTGATGTTTAAGCTGCTGGTCTGGGGTATTTTGTTAGGGCAGTCTGAACTAACTGATACCCCTCCCCTCTTCTATGTGACAAAATTATTTTCAGTAATAATCATGCAATGAAACAAGGGATAGGGTCCAGAAAAGAAATGCAGAGCACACATTTTCTCAAATTGACTTCGTGTATACAATCATGCCAATAAAAAATAAATGAATTTTAATGAAACAGAATCAGCCACAAGACATACAGCTGGGACACAGAGGCAGCCACTGAAAGACAGCACTGATGTAACATTTTATTTACTTGATTAGTTCTTTAGTTTTTTAAAACAATCACTTAACAATTATAACAGGCTAAATGTCAAGGATGTTATTTACAATAAGTAACAGTTCAGATAGGAACTGAAATGTACACTTATCAAACAAAAATGTTACACCTTCCAGTTTGTACTGTTTCACTGTTTCAAATTTTAAATACAAAGAAACCGTCCCAAGTGGTCACATAGAAGCCATGCAGTAACTCACATTCTGCTTCCTTGTCTTCCTAACTGCTGTGATATCAACATTTATTTCAGATCCACCAGTTGAATGCAGGGCCTGGAGAAACAAGGTGAGCAAGGTGTGACCTGGTCCCTGCTAGGGGTCAACTGTGTAACAGAGTTCTCTGAATTAATGTCTAGGTAGAACACAATATTGACTAAAGGAGCCATTATAAAATGTGCTCATTTGAAGTTTACAGATGTATTAAAACTCAATAGTAACCACAGCAATTGTTTAGAAATTAGGTAAACAAAAAGTTCTTTTGAGGGGGGAGTATTTTATCAAGGATTCTATTTATCACTGGCTATTACATCCCCTCTGGATGATGCACCCCTTATTACCTTTGCTTGGAGCAGACCGCTCCCACACCCTTAGCACCCACCTACAGGCTCAGACCTCTTCTCACCATCTTCCCTGCCACCTCAGTGGTCCCTGTCTTGCTCTCTCATCTGGATTCCTGTCTTTGTCACTGGTAGGGGCTGAGTTGCATCACCCTCGGACTCCACTTGCAGAATTCCTATGTGGAATCCCTGACCCCCAGCACCTCAGAATGTGACTGTGTTTGAAGACAGGACCTTTAGAGAGGTGATTAAGGCGAAGTGAGTTCATTGGGGTGGGCCCTAATGCAATGTGTCTGGTGTCCTTATAAGAAGAGGAGATTAGGACACAGACACAAGCAGAGGAAAAGACCACAAAACCCCAGGAAGACCACCAGCTGTGCTATTTGTTAGGATGGCCCAAGCTACTGATGTGGTCAAATAACAGGTTCACGTGTTTCTGCCCTTGCCCCGACTCCATCTTTCCTCAGCACAGCAGCCCAGTGATTGTTCACGTCAGTCCTGCCCCTGTCACACCCCTCCAAGGGTCCCCATCACCCTTGCTTTAGGCCACGGGCCCTGCTGGAAGGCCTTCCAACCTCATCCTTGCTCCCTCCTGTCCCCCTGCTCCTCTGCAGGCCCCAGGCCTCCTGGCTGCTACTCCTCTAGCACCCCAGACACTTCCAGCGTGGGGCGGGGGGCCTTTGTCCCTCCCTGCAGTTACTCTGCAGGAGTGCTTCTCCCTCAGTGTTCCAACTGCCAGGGCCACATGGACTTCCTTTCTAAAAAGCTGCCTTTTCTGTGAAGCCTGGCAAAACTCATGGCCCCACCTCAGCCCTTCTCATCTCCTCTCCCTGCTTCATCCTTCCTACCTAGCGCACGAGCTCACATTCTGGGAGGCTGTATCTCTGCTGCCTCTCTTGGTGGAAAGAAGCATCTCTGCCCTGCATCTCAGTGCCTAGGACAGTGCTTGGCACAGAGTAGGTGACCGACTATTTGTAGAAAGAATGAGTGTGTGAATGACTGCCAGACTCCCTGCACCTCTGTCCACCAGAGCAGGGAGCAGGCCTGGCTTATTAGCAGCTCCCTCCCCAGGGCCTGGGCTAACATCTGGCACATCTAAATTCTGAATTCAAATGTGCCGATTCCCTTGGATTTCACCACACTCTCTGAGCAGATTTACAAATAGAGGTAAGGTTGCAAAATTAGTCCCCCAAGACTTGGCTTTTTCAACTGGGAAGTGAAATGGTATTTCAGAAAAGGCTGTGGATGGATGCAAGAGGTTCAAGGGGCTTCAGTAGGGATGCAGGGTTAGAGGAAATCTCTGGAAGTTAGTTCACCAGCAAAGCCATCTACTGACGCCTAAAATCTAGACAGAAGGATAGAAGTAGCCTGTGCATTTCATCCAGGACACACAGCCCAGAGAAGAGCCGCACACCCTTTACTGGTTCACCAGTCACGTTTTGACACCCCTTCCCCAGCCTGGTGTCCGGATGGGATTATATCAAGAGCCTTGTCTTCTTTTCCAGTCCAATGCTTTTTTCTGTAGTTGGAAGCTTGCTCTCCTCATGAGGACCCCTCCCCTCCTGGGAGGGGCTCAGGACCTTCGAGCCCAGGCCAGGCTAAGTTGCCAGTGGCTGGAAAGGTCACTTGGAGAAAGTGCACTTTCAAAGTTGTCATTTCAGGCTTCCTGGGAAGGGCTATGTATTCGGAACTACCAGATCTTCCTGCAGACAAGGAAAGGGAGTGCTTTCCTTCTGCCCCTCGGTTTGCTCAGCTATAGCCAGAGGAGGACCACAGTCACCTGCAGGTGCTTGTGGGGGTCAAGGATAGTGTAGGGAAGCAGTTGTTCTGAGGCTTAAATTCTGTTGATGCTGAGAACTAACACCACCCACTATAGCAATAAGGAGGAGGAAAGCTAAGTCACCAGTCCTGGAGTTCAAGCGGTACACTGGACAAAGGGAAAGAGGCATTGGGTGCCCAGCCTTGCTGTCTCTTCCTACCTGCCCAGTAGCTGTGCCTGAGGCCTGCTAGGTTGGTGACAGCTCTGGGGCTCCCAGGTCCCCATGGTGATGGGACTGCTAGGCACGTGGGCCATTAGACTTGCCCTCAGGGTCTGAGAACAGCTATCCTGAGGCAGCCTTTCAGGCCGAGGACACATTGTGGAAGCATATTTCATGCAGACTGTCAGGTGTGTGTGATTTATCCAGTACCTGGCTTCTTTTAAAATGTTATCAATGTCTCCTTGTATTAATTGCAGATCCATTACTGAGCAACGGGAGAAGGGCAAACATTCCTTTTCTAGTGGCAAAGCCCATTAGAAATGGAGATATGCTCTCTTGCTGGTGATGGGATACTCAGAGGAATGGGGAGTCTCAAGGGGACCCCAAATAGTTCTGTATCCCTTTGGCTGACACCTGACTGAGGAACCCTAATGACGTCTGATCCAGGCCACAGTGAAGTGGTGGAGCCCTCTGGGGCCGGGACCTCAGAGGCCAGGAGGGTGATACGCATTAGCCTGTCCAAGGGTTAGCATGGAATTCTAGGCAGTCTGACACAGTCTGGGCCTGCATCCAGACTCCACATCCACCATCCCCACTGCTGCCACACTGAGACCCCCACACAATGTCCCCTGTGTTCCCCTCTTACCTCTGGTCTTCCTTGCCACGAATGAGGTGGGGTGGGTAGGGCTGCAAGGGTCAGCTAGGTCAGTGGTGAGGCCACTGTGTCCTCTACCCTGAAGTGCTGCCTGGGGGTGGGGAGCTGGCCCCCCAGGATTAAGTGACTTCTGCATCTACCAGAAAGCAGTAAGTGCTGCCCTCCAGAGAGATTAGCCACTCCTCCTGGGGTCTTCGGGACAGGAGTCCCTTCCAGAGTCTTTAGATGAAAGCCGTCATGTCATTCCCTCCTGGGCTAAGGAATTTAGTCCACTTCTTCCTTTATGGGCCAGGGCCTGTGTTGGAGGTTGGGAAACACTGATACAAAAATACTATTCTTGTCCTCAGCGGGGCAGGTCAGTGGGAGTGACACACACTTAAACAAACAAGTACACCGAGAGGGGCTACAGCCCTTGAGGGAGAAGGGAGATGCTGGATGAGTGTGTGTGTGTGTGTGTGTGTGTGTGTGTGTGTACCTGTGTAAGGCATCTGACTACAGGCATGATCTTGACTGAATGCAGCACTGGAAGAGCCCTGATGGCCTCAAGAAGCCACATAAGCCTAAGAAGCTTACAGTCCACTGGGAACGAGGCCTGGAGATGCCTCTCTGTCCTTCTCTATCTCACTGTGGTGGTGTCTTGAGGCAGGACCCAAAGATTTTCCTCCTCTTTAGATGTCACAGTGAGGTGGGGGATGCTAAAAATAGAGAAATTCTGTGGTTGGGGTAAGTGAGGTGCATTCTTCATTTGTTAACAATGAAGAGACTGTCCATGAGGTACAAAAATCTTGCTATCTGCTTGGAGAGGCTGGAAACAAAACTCTTTTCCCCCCCCCCCCCCCCCGCCCACAGTAACATTTTAGTATGTATTTTGAAAACTTTGAGGTGAAACATTTCTAAAAAGTATTCAAAAAAAAAAAAAGGCTATCAAAATTATGAATGTATGGGGTTTAAAGAGTCTAACAACACAAGTTTTGTTAGGCAAAACAGCAGTCTCCTTGCCCTACCCCATAGATTCCTGCTTCCTGGAGGAAACCAGTTTTTAACAGTTCTTTTGATATTATATTCACAACTCTAAATAAAATGCTATAACATTGGTAACTTTCAATTTTCCAGTCTTGGGCATTATCCTTTTACTTCCTACCATGGAAGGTGGGGAATTATTTTTTGTTCACCTCATTCTGGCAGCACCACACACGTTGGAACACTTCCCATCCCCCACTATCAGCAACATAGTTACCTCCTAATTCTGCATGGACTGAGAATACAAAAGTTCCCACACTCCTAGCCAAAGGCCGATTGTTCTGTAGCCATGGTAACAAATAACAGCAGAACCAGTTTTAAACCTTTTCAATGGATAGACACCAGCTGACCTTAATGAACGTGCTTTGCAGCCAACCAACCGGGGTCGGTCCCTAGCTGAAACTCAGCCAATCAGAGACAGACACCCTAATAAGCAGCCTCTGAGTGCCAGCCAAGCAACCATTCTCTTTCATCCAGTCACCTTCAAGGGATGACAGATGACATCAACCCTAGTCCAGATGGCTGGCCAATCCCTGCACTCCCCACTCAGAGCTCTGGGAGACAGCCTGAGCAGCAAAGCTGGTGCTTGCTCAAGGGAGCAGTAAGTTCAGCTTTGTGTTTTATTTTGGAGTTGAACGTGGGCCTCATTACCTTTGACAAGATTAACATTTGGTGTCTACAGTGTGATTATGTTAAGGCTTTTCACAGATGATCCCTTTCCTGCATAACTTTTTTGTTTTAACTGGAGTTAATGATTGCTCTGTATTTTTAACTTTCTTAATTTTATTTTCCCTTCTTTCATAACTTTTTTGTTTTATGCGGAGTTAATAATCATTCTGTATGCTACATTTGTTTGACTTTTTTTCTGCACTTGTCCCTAATTTATATCCAAACTCCTTCCAATTGCCATGCTCATTCTCTGTTGGTATAAATTTCCTCTCACAGTGTTCCAGTGCACTGGTGCTGTCAATTTCATCTTCCTGCCAAGTGTTTCTTTCAGGCCCTGATTTCCTCAAGCTGCCCTGGCTGTTCTGGCCCTACTGCTCAGCCATCTTGGGGTCTACCTTCATTGCCCACTTGGGACCCCCTTCAGCTGTCTGTCCTGTTGGACTTGTTTTCCTGCAGCCCTGGCAGGGTGAGGCCCTCATTGGGAGAAGCCCTCCCCTGAGACCTTCTTGAAGAAGAGTGCAGGGGAGGATAATCTGAGAAATTGCATGTCTGAAAATGCCTAAATCTCTTACTCCTGACAGTTTGGCTGGTATAGAATTCTCTGATCAAAATAATTTTCCTTTGGAATTTTGAAGGTATTGCTCTTTTTCCCTCTGATTTTCAGAATCATTAACAAGAGTCTTCTGGACCATTGCATCTAACCCATATTCACTTACTTTTATGTCCTTTCTGAAGGCTTGTAGGATCTTCTGTTTGTCCTCAGTATTCTGAAATCTGAAATGTGGTGACTACAAGTTCATTTATTTCAACAAGCATTCTCAATTACTTGAGGTTGTCCTACTACAAGTTTAAACTCATTCACCACTTTCTGTGTCCCCACCACCCCCACACTCTGAAGTGGGGTTTTGGAGCTGGCAGGGAGGGAGTGTTGTAGCAGGGCCCCTCTGCTAAGTGTGTCTGGCCCAGTATGGGCCCTAGTGATTGTCATCTAACTTCACTAGGAACTGATGGGACACCTGGGTCCTGCTTTGATCTGTGGTCACCTGATACCTGACGCTTCCTCTTTGTCTCCTTATATGAACTCTGAGGCAGCAAGGGCTCACCGGGCCCCTTAGCCTTGCTGTCACAGACACAGGACACTGGGGCAGGAGGTGGTGACCCAGGACTCTCTGCTGCCTCCTGGGGTTAGCACAGCCAATGGAACACATGTACTCACAGCTTTAGGGATACTCTAAGTTTGCAGGGATGATAGAATTATCATCCTTGCTTTGTGAGCTGATCTGGGGTGGGGGCTGAGGGGCAAAGGAATTTTAGCATCACCCAGCTTCTTCCCTGACCCTCTCCTCCCCTAGGCTGGGGACCCCCATTTGTTCTCTGTGGGTGAAATAGCTGTTGAGGTTGTACCTTTCCATCCTACTGCTCATGCAAGGACTCAGTCTCTTTGTGATCAGACCCTGTTTCTCCTGGAGTGCTGTCTCTGTCCTGGGTTCAGGTGTCTATATGTGGTACTACAGGAGGCTGCCACATCATTTCTCTGCTGTCCCATCTCTGACAGCCTCAACTCCTGGAGTGGACCCAGGGGGCTTTTACATTTTTAACTTGTAGCTCAGGTTCCTTCCTCCCTTGCTCACTGTCTTCCAATGACTTTGCTCTGATGTCTGATGTCCACTGGCTTCTCTCACTGCCTCTGCTCATTCCTTTGTTCCCTTCCTCCCATTCACTGGCTACTTGGATGCTCCTTGAAACTGCCTGTCTGGCCTCGGAGGCTTTGCACTGCTTTCCCTGCCTGCAGGTTCCTTACTTCATTCAGATCCCTGCCTGAGTCTTCACCAGAGTGGCATCCTTCTTGATCCCGAAGAGTTTGTCTTCCTATTACTTTGCAAGGAAACACATGGTATTGGAGGTACATGATTATCTGTGTTTTACTTCACAAGTGGCTTGTGGCTTTACAATGCCTGGATGTGGGCTGTGAGGGCTGGGACTTCCCTGGTTCGTCTTGCCATCGTCAGCTCTGCTGGATCTGGTGGGGAGCGGGTACATGGTAAATTGTTGGATGAGTATGAATGGCACTTGACTTGATGAACTCTGGAGCTGAGTGTGGGCTCATGTCACCATCTTTCTTCTGCAGCGAAAACACTTCCTGAGTGTGGGGCACACACCGAGCCCTTCAGGTTGCATGCTCAGCCCACCGCAAAGACAACGGTCAGCAGAACAGCATTTCCCTACTGGAGCAGCCTGACCTCAGCGTGTGCTAATTACATCTCTTGATGTCACTCTATGCTTGAACCTCTGAGCCAGGAGGGTTCCCAGGCACCAGCCCCTCTTGCTGCTAGCCAGGCTCTGCCTCTCTGTAACCTGTTTGCCCAGGGTTCTGCTGTGGAAGAGCAGGTAATTAGCAAAGTGCCATGCACCACTCCATGCCCTGAGAACGTCCAGCCCCAGTGAGCCCTCCTGTCCCTGGCCCACCCAGCCTGCCTACCTGCACTTTGACTCTATGGGTTTAAGAAGCATCTGGAGAACGTAGTGGGTGTCATCAGATCTCGCCCACATCCCTGCTCCTCCGTCCCATGTGTGGGATGCTGTGAGAATATTAGGAATTAACATTCCACAGAGAAGCTCCCAACCAGTCTCAGGACTTTTGTGCAAGTGCTCCGGCACCCTCCCCCTGGGTAAGGATGGGATGACTGTGGGGCTTGTGTTTTGCACCATTTCCCCAAAGAGTTAAGCTGGTGGTGTGCTAGTGAATGTTTACCAGCCAGTTCTCCAGGGGAAATGAGCCCGATCTGTAACGCTTGCGATTTCCACGGTGTGAAGACTCCTGCCAGGGCAAATTTCAGCTACCACGTGAATGCCATTTAAAGAGGAGCTCGCCAGGCACAGGTTTAAGTTGGCTCCAGCTGGCCTGGGGCCTCGATTTTGTAAGCACATCTCCCTTCCTTCCCTTCTCTGTCTCACTCTACCTCCTTCCTGCTGGGATCCCACACCCCCCCCAAACAAACTATTCCACACTGCTACTTGAACCCAGGCCTCAGGACCTGTTTCTGGGGCAATCCAGTCTAAACAGTGAAAGTCAATTCTGGAAGGGATGTGGAGATCACCCATTTGTCAGAAAAGGAAATGGAGTCCCAGGCAGAAGTGACTCCCCAGCCCCTGCAGCTGGGTAGCAGCAGATCCAGCTCCAGAAGCTGTCCCCTCACCCCTAGTGATTGAGGGGCCATCCTCAATCCTACCACCTCTGTAGTTCCAGGTTTGAACTGCATCTCAGCCGTGTGGATTTTGGGGTCATGCACCTGACTAGAAGGCAGGAGCATATTGCCCTTACCTGCCCACATGCCTGCAGATGGGCCCTTTGCAGGTGAGCTGAGGAGCCTTGCAGCCCGGGGTGCCAGTAGGACAGCACAAGGACAAGAGTGAGCTAGAGGGGGCGCGGGTTCAGAATCTCATGGTCTCCAGGCTGAGCCTGGGTGTGTCACTCCCTGCATCAGTAAGGTGGTGATGGTGGTTTCCTACCCTGGGAGCCTTCTGGATAGCCCTGCTTACTGTCTAGCATGGAGTGAGCCCTCAGCAAGTGGACGTGAGGAGAACAGTGCACAGAATGCCAGGCAACAGCAGTCTGGGGTACGCCCTCCCCAGACCCCAGGCTCCTCATCTGCAAAGTGGGAGGCAGCCTGTGTGAGCAGCTGACTGATGGTTTGAAGGTAGGCTCTGTACTGGCAGTCATTCCCACAAAGCCTGCCGGGCCTCACATGCTCCCTTTGGCCAGGGCTGTCCTGGGCCACTGTGGAAGTGATGAGTGTGTTATCATGTCCATGGTCCTAGGATCTCAACCACACCACTCCTGCCAGGAGAAATGGGCTCAAGCACAGTCACCGGAGCCACAGAGATGTCACAGCTAGAGAGATGGGCTGATGATGCCTGCATGGATTTGTGAGGAAGGGGACAGGGTGTGTGGGGTGGGGGTTAGACTGGGTTTTTGCACTGCACATTTGCAGATAAGAAAATTATATTTTTAGAAAGCATTTTCATGCAATTTCCGTGGCTAATTCTTCTCTGTTCTTCTATTTTCAGATGAAATATTACACAATGATTGGTTAATTTGAACTTTTAAACTTTTATCAAAAATAATTATCAAATGTTTGCCATTAGAATTAGTAGGATTTTTTTTTTTATCAGATGGAGCGACTTTTGAGATTAGGCCATCCTGGGCAGGGAGGCAAGCTCTCCTGGGAGCCCTGTGCTGAGGTGAGAAGGACTCAGGCTCCCTGTATCACCAGGGGCCTCCCATCACAGAGACTGTCCCCAAGTTCTGGGGACTCTACTTGCCGAGCCTGCTCTACAGGCCACCACATGCTGGCAGGAAGCAGCCCAGGGTGGTAAGCAGGTAGCCTCTGTCTCCTACTTTGCCCTTCCTTTCACTGGCATGTAACTTGAAGGCATTCATCTTCTCTGAGCTTGTCCCCTAGTCTGATGGGCGGGCTGTATCATCCACTTGAGTGCTTATAAGAACTTGGGGAATCACATGGTAAATCTCCAAGCTCAATTCCCGACACAGGGGTGAGCATGTGGTGTTCATTCGTCTCCTTCTTCTCTTGTCAAACCACCCACTGTTTTTGCGGAGCACCTACTGTGTGCACATCAGTTTCCAGGCCTGCTCCCTGCCCTCCAGGGACTTGAATTTCTCCTGCCTTCGTGAAAAAGAATGAAGGGTGATGCTGAAAATAACCCACCTGCAGGAGTGATTCCTACCTGCCAGTCACTGTTCTAAGTGTCTACATGAATTACTCCATTTAATCTTTCTAATAATCTTCTCCCCATTTGATAAGTGAGGAAGTTGGACACAGGAACTTTAACTCACACAAGGCCCCAAACCAGAGTGGAAGAGTCAGGATTTGAAACCTGGACCTACTCCCTTTGTGGCTCCAGGCATCAAAGCAACTGGTCCAAGCGTGTGTGCTGCTTATGCCCAGAGAAGGGACGGGATGGGTGTGAAGCTCTCCTGAGGATGGGTGGCTGGTAGATAGGCTTTGGGTAGTGACTTCAAAGGGGGCTGAGCTGGGGGCTAAGGGGGCAAAGGCTTTGGAGGGTGGAGGGTGAAGTGAGAGTAGAGGAGAATCATAGCTTCCCCAAGTACCTCTGCAGCAGGAAGCCTTCCTCCAACACAGATGCCCTTTCTTCTGCATTGAGATTTTTCTATATAACTTATTGGCTCAGTAAATATCCCTGAACGTCATTCTGACATGGAGATGGCAGGACTGGATCCAGTGAGGGCTTCTCCTATCTGTGGGAGGGACAGACCTAAGCAGATGGACACAGTATGATGTGTTGCACACTATGACCCAGGGGAATAGGGATCTGAGGTAGGGTTGGGGGTGAGGTGGTGGTGGGGCATAAGATGAGGAGCAGCCTGAGATGTGTGCATACTGTGAGGGTTTTGCTCTGTGTGAGATAAAGAAAAGCTTGGGGGTCCCAACCTTATTGAAGGACAGAACAAAGTTAGAGATTGACACTTCCTATTTTTAAGACTTACTGTAAAGCTACAGTAATCAGGATAGTGTGGTTTCAGTGAAAGAATACACAAATGGATCAATAAAACAAAAGAGAGAGCCCAGAAATAGACCCACAGTCCACTGATATTTGACAAAAGCAAAGGAAATACAACAGAGAAGAGATGGCCTTTTCAACAATGGTGCTGAAACAATTGGACATCTACATTGCAAGAACAATGCCTTATCCCTTTCACAAAAATGAACACAAAATGGATCACAGACCTAAATATAAAATGCAAAACTATAAAAGTCCTAGAAGCTAACAAAGGAGAAAATCTAGATGATCTTGGGTTTAGCTCTAACTTTTTAGATACAACACCAAAAGCATGATTCATAAAAGCAAGAATGGATAATCTGGACTTCATTAAAATTAAGAATTTCTACTCTGCAAAAGACACTGTCAAAAAAATGATAAGATAAGCCATAGACTAGAAGAAAGTATTTGCAAAAGACATCTCTGATAAAAGACTGTTCTCCAAAATATGTAATGAACTCTTAAAACTCAGCAAGGAGAAAACAAACAACCTGATTTAAAAATGGACCAAATAAGGGACACTTCACTAAAGAAGATACACAGATGGCAAAGGCACATGAGGAGATGCTTTGCATGGTATGTCAGCAGGGAAATGTAAATTAAGACAGCAATGAGAAACTGCTACACACCTGTTAGAATGGTCATAATTCAGGACACTGATGACAGAAAATGCTGGGAAGGATGCAGAACAGAAACTCTCTTTTGTTGCTGGCGCGAATGCATAATGGAATTGCACTGATGGCTTCTCACAAAACTAAGCAAACTCTTAACATACAATACAGGAATCACACGCCTTGGCATTTACCCAAAGGGGCTGAAAACTTATATTTGTACAAAAACCTGCACATGAATGTTTATAGCAACTTTATTTCCATTTGCCAAAACTTGGAAGCAACCAAGATATCTTTCACTAGGTGAATGTATAAATAAATTGTGGTGATCCAGACAATGGGATATTATTCACCACTAAAAAGAAATGAGCTTCAAGCCATGAAGAGACATGGAGAAAGCTTAAATGCATCATACTAAGTGAAAGAAGCCAATCTGAGAATCTACATAGTGTATGATTTCAACTATATCACATTCTAGAAATGGCAAAACTATGGAGGCAGTAAAAAGATCAGTTGTCAAGAATTGAGGGGAGGGAGGAAGGAGTAGATAGAGCACAGGGGTTCTTTAAGGAAGTGTAACTACACTGTCTGATACTACAATGGTGGGTACATGTCGTAATGAATCCTTGTCTGAATCCATAGAATGTACAACACTAAGATGGAACTAGTGTAAACTATGGGCTTTGGGTGATTAGGATGTGCCAGTGTAGGTTTATAAATTGCAACAAATGTACCACTGTGGTGGGGAATGTTGATAACAGAGAAAGCTATGAATTTGTAGGGGCAGAGGGCATATGGGAAATCTTTGTACCTGCTTCACAAAATTGCTGTGAACCAAAAACCGCTCTAAAAAATAAAGGCTATTTAAAAAAATCAGATTCTAGAGGTAAAACTAAAATATCTGAGATGAAAAATATGCTGAATGTGATTAATGACAGATTAATGCTGAAAAGACTAAAGAATTTAAAGAAAGAACAATGGAAACTATCCAAAGTGAAACATATGAACAATAAACTGTAGGAAAACTTCAGTGCTAAATACGTATAATTGGAGCCTCTAAGAGAGGGAGGAAAGGGGGAAGGGCAGAAAAAATATTTCCAAGAATAACAGTTGAAATTTCCAAATTAGTTAAAAACTATAAACCCACAAGAAACATAAGGAAAACTATGTCAAGGGGCATCAAAATCAATTTGCTTGAAACCAGTGATAAAAAATTATAAGGCAGCTGGAGCAAAAAGTTGTGTTCTGTACAAAGGAACAAATATGAGGAGGAAAGCGGACTTCTCATTGGAAACCATGCAAGTCAGAAGACAGGGGAGTGACACCTGTAAAGTACTGAAACGAAACCAACCTGTCAACCTAGAATTCTATGTTTGGTGAAAATATCTCCCCAAATTAAGGTGAAATAAAGATTTTCTTAGACTGTCAAAGGATGTAAGAACTCAGCACCAGAAGACCTGCACCATAAGACATGTTAAAGAAAGCCCTCTGGGCAAGGAAAATGATTCCAGAGAGAAATGTGGATCCACACAAAGGGATGTAGAGCATCAGACACTGTAAAGGTGTGGGTATATATAAAAAACTCTGAAAAATCTTTTAAAAGGAAAATTGTGATGGGGCGCCTGGATGGCGCAGTCGGTTAAGCGTCCGACTTCAGCCAGGTCACGATCTCGCGGTCCGTGAGTTCGAGCCCCGCGTCAGGCTCTGGGCTGACGGCTCGGAGCCTGGAGCCTGTTTCCGATTCTGTGTCTCCCTCTCTCTGCCCCTCCCCCGTTCATGCTCTGTCTCTCTCTGTACCAAAAATAAATTAAAAAAAAAAAAAAGTTGAAAAAAAAAAAATTTAAAAAAAAAAAATAAAAGGAAAATTGTGAAATATATGACAAAAACAACAAAAAGGCTGGTAGAGGGGACGTACAGAAATATACTGTTGTAAGGATCTTATACCATGTGGGTTGTACAATATTACTTAAAGGTAGATAGTCTAGTATAAACTCTAATAAAACCACACACACACACACACACACACACACACACACACATGCACACACAGAGTTATGTGGCCAATAAACCAAAAATGGAGGTGAAATGGAATCATTAAAAATATTCAATCCAAAGGGGGACAAAGGCAGGGAAAAAAAAGGAAAAGAGGAAAAAAGAAAAGATGGGACAACTGGAAAACAAAAAGCAAGATGGTAGATTAAGTCCCACCATATGTAATCACATTAAATGTAAATTATGTAAATAGTAAAGACTGATTTTTTTTCTAGTGTCCTGTATATTTCACGGAAGGTCAAGGCATTCTAAGTCTTAATCCATTGTATGTGGCCTAGTTTTTCCTTTCTGAAACATGTAGAAGCTGATTTTCTTCCTTTGTTCTAAACTTCTGCAATAAAGTGATTTGGGTTTTGGGGTTTTGGGGTGTTTTTTTTTTGTTTTTTGTTTTTTTGCTCACATAGAGCAAAACCATTATAGGTTTTGCTGGGTCCTCCATAGACCTCTCAGTCTGGAGATTTGTGTCTTTCGGTTCAAGGGTTTTCTTGTTTTTTTCATTTCTTCATTCCTGTTTTCTATGTTCTCTTCTTCACAAACTTATTATTTGGATATACACATTGTCTTGGGTCGTTGTCGTTGACACATGGGTTTGTATGCAAGTGACTTCCAAGAGAAAGTGTCCAGGGAGTGGGGAGCAGGAGGAGGAAGGGGAAGCAGCTAAGGGGGAGCAGGATGAGACTTCAGGCCTCAGGTCCCCTGAGGGGCTCTTTGGCTGTCCAGCAGGGGACTCCAGGATGCAACTTGCACTTCAGGACTTCCTGCCCTAAGGCAAGGGACCTGGCCTTTCATTCTCTTGTGCTCCACTGACCCAGGGCCATCAGGAGTCTAGACTTCCAGCACTCTGTCCCCTGCGGATGCAAGTAAAGTGTCTCTTCATATGTGGATCCTGAGAAACTTAATAGAAGACCAGGGGGAAGGGGAAGTGGGGGAAGTTACAGAGGGAGGGAGGCAAACCATAAGAGACTCTTAAATACTGAGAACAAACTGAGGGTTGATGGGGGTGGTGGAGAGGGGAAAGTGCCCATCGCCTGATGGGCATTGAGGAGGGCACCTCTTGGGATGAACACTGGGTGTTGTATGGAAACCAATTTGACAATAAATTATAATTAATATATAAAAAAACAAGTAAAGTGTCTCTGCCCTTGAGCAAAAGCCCCACAATAATGAGGGAGGGGAGCAAATGAGGCCTGGGATATCAGGACAGGACATTGACAGGGCTTGCTACATGGTCTCCTGAGCAGGCCCTCTATTTTTCTTTCTTTTTGTGTCCTATTTTCTAGCTCTTTGCCTTTTTCTCTTCTTTCTGACAGATGTCTTCAACTTTTTATTCCAGTACTTCCATACGTTTTGAGATGTTTACTATCATATTTTTAGTTTTCAAGAGCTTGTGTTTGTTTTTTGAATATTATTTTTTTATATTCTTTCACATTTCATGGATATAATCTTCTCCTATCTCTCAGAGGCTATTAATGATAGTTTTATTGGAATGTATGTGTGGGTTTCCTCTGAGTGGCTCATTCTGTTTGTTATGATGGAAGCCTTCCTCAGGGGTCTGCTACTCCTTGGCTTAAGAGCCAGGGCTAATATCCTGCTTGGGACAGGTGAACAGGTCGGCGGCTCCTGGGGAGCCCTGGTGGGGAGCTTTGTGGGAGAGGGGATGTATAGTCCACCTCCCCTGGTGGGACATCCTCCTATCCTCTGGGGCTAGTAGGTTTCCCTCGAGCTTGAATACACTTCTCATCTCCTGCTTGGAGGACAAAATATCTGAGTGCAGTGTTCTGGGGGCCAAGAAGGGGAGACTGAATGCTGTTGGTTACCACCTTGGTGTCTGGAATGGCACTCACAGCCCTACTGTGCTGTCTCCACCTCCTGTCTTCCTCTGGGAGAGCGGGAGTGCAGGGGTGGGGGAGGGCAGCCTTTCCATGAAGGGTGAGTGTGGAAGAGGGGCCTAGGAATCTAGCTATTTCTCAAACAGCCTCTGGCCAGTTCTCCTTATTTTAGCCCCATTGTAGTTATCTATTATTCCGAGTTGCTGGTGCTGCCAGTTCCTGAGCATTTTGAGAATTCTGTCATGTGAATTGGGGTGATTCTTTGCATTCCCTGCTGCTGGCTCAGGATTTGCTTTTTTCCACTTTATTTTACACCTTTTAAAATTATGTTGGTGTTGCATCTCTCCTGTTCTCAGTGTCCTTGTGGATTTATGCCTTTTAAAAAATTTCTTCACAGTGTTTTCTTTTGGGGGGGGTTGCTTTTGTTTTGGAGGTGAGCAGTGGATTTTGGGGGGAGTGAAATTAGGTATGTACACTCAATTAATCACCTTGAGTTTGAAGTCTTTCTGTCTCTTTATCCTCCATGGGCCACCTACCCCCTGGGAGAACAAGGGGCTGAGTATCTCTGGAGTGGCTGATTTCAATGCACTGTTCTTTCTCTAGGAGCCAAGCAAATCCTGGCTGCAGCCTGGGCCTACCAGGTACACGAAAGAGTACATGGCTGTGTGGGTGCTTTTGGAATATATCTGTGGTTGACATGTGTAGAGGCATCCTTCTGGCCAGGGGGTGGGCACTGGGGTGTGAGGCTGCTCCAAGTAGGAATAGTTATGAGACTCCTGGGAGCCGGATTGTAGCACCCAGCCCTTGCAGACCAATTGCCCATGTTTGTCAGTTGGTGTCTCGTGGTCAGCACATGCTATGGTCATGGTTTCTTGCTTACTTTTCACAATAACCTTGTCAGATGGTAACTATGACTCCCATTCTACAATCAGGAAGCTCAGGCCCAGCCGGGTGGGCCAGTGTGTGTCTAATGTTACAGAGGTTACAGAGCAAGGAGGTGAGAAGTACATTGAGTCCTAACCCCACAGTCAGTCTTTGAAGCATCTTGGGAACAACTAAGAGGCAGACGCCGCACAACAGCAGCTGGGTGTGGGTGCTCATGTTGGAACTGTAATAAATTGTTTGGTTATCTACACGATTTTAAACACTTTCCTCAACTCTCTTTGTTTATCCCCATGGTCAGCATTTGTTCTCTGGCAAAAGAAACACTCAGAGAGGAAATATTTTTTAAAAGAAGTAGTCATTGCTGGGAGCCTGCATGAGTTCATTAAAAACAAATCATGGCTTAATGGCATTCAGTTTCATTGAACAGATACACTAAGCCATAAGACTCGGTGCTTTTAAATAAAGTGCATGGTGAGTTCTGTAAAATATTTGACAACATTTCTAATTATGTTGCTGTGGACAAAATAGGGCCTGAATGAGGGTCACTGCAATTAGACGCAAAGAGGGCGGAGCTCTGTGCCCATAGCTTGAGTGATGAGCCTTGTTTCCTTCAGATGCATTTTCTATACTGCGGCTGTAGGCTCTGTTTGTGGTTGTAACAGTTCATTCTGATCAATGACCTAAATCGTGGAAGGTTACTTACATTGTGCAGATGGAAGGAAAGCTGGGAGAGGGCTGCTGTTTTGGACGAGCAGTTCCAAGAAGTGCTGAAATGGTGAGTAAACCAGGAAGGTGGGGCTCAAAGGCATGATCGACGGTTTGCTGCACCTCCATGGAAGCTAAGTCATGGTGGGTCATGGGGCTTGGACACAAGGGGATTTAAGCTTTGCCAGAAGATTCACGGTATTTTGTAGTCAGCCCTACTAGTTAGACTACAGACAGCCTCCTCAGGGTCTCAGAGGAGTTAATCCTCAGAGCCCCAATGGGTCTTTCTTTTTTCACACTTACCACCTACTCCCTTTCCCACCAGCCCGCTCAAGTATCCCTATTGTCATCTACCTGTCTACTGGCATCAACCAGTCCACCCACCCATCACCTATCCATCCAAGTACCCATCCATCCATCTATGTACCCAACCATCCATTCACCCACATATCCATTTACCCATCCAACAGCTACCCACCCATTCATCATCCCATTATCCATCCATCCATCTATCCATCCATCCATCCTTCTGGATATAGCATCCACCAAGTGCCCGTCTCAGGCACTGTATCAGGTGCTGGAGAGCTAACAGATGAATTAGATGCAGCTCCTACTTTCAAAGAGCTCATGACCCATTTTCAGGTGGGCATGTGTGTGAATAGGAAAACAAAGGAAAGAGTCAGAGAAGGCCTTACATTGGGAGAAAAGGAATGTTTCTATTTAAGGTTTCTGGAGTCAAGTGAAGGGTGGAAAAGGAAAAACACTGAGGAACTAAACAGAAAGTGCCATGTCAAGATTTACATTTTAGGACCATGTCTTTGGCAGTTCTAGGCAGGATGGATTACAGGGGAGAGATGAAAAGGTGAGTAGTTGGCAGGTTGTCCTAACATTCTTCATGAAGAATGAGGTGGCCCTAGGGAATCAAAGGAGAAAGGTCAAAGAAGGCCATAGGGTGAGATGCTTTGCTGGTGTAATTTCAGGCTGGGACTAGCATGTTTGATGTTTGGATTGGATGGATATTTTAAAGTGTAGGAGCAGAGATCAGGTTGGGGCTCTGGGCAGCCTAGGGGCTGTGAAGGCCAAGACATCATCATTGCCTGGTAAATGGTCTTCTCTTATTCCCCAGGCCTGGTGCCCTCCAATACTTCCTCCTCCTACCCTCCTTGCTTCCCCTGACCCACCCCTCCCCTCCCATTTCTAGAATTATGAGAGCTGACAACAGCCAAGGGTCAGGGGAGAATAAGTGAATTTCCTGCTTGTAAATCACTGCAGGAGCACAGACTGTTCTTTGCAGTTGCACCCTGACCAGCAGCCATTTATCTGGATAATGCATTTATTTATTGCCGCTTGACTGTTTTGCATTGAGATATATGTGCAAACTTAAAGTGCCAATGATTTGCTTGCAGACATCAAAGGTAGGGAAAGAAAATGCAATTGGGCATATTAGATTATTTGGTATTGAATTCAGGGTCTGCAGCCTCCCATTTTTCTCCCTCTTTGCCTTTTCTACAAATCAATTTACATGACTTTTGCTGGAAATATTCATTGGGATCCAAATCTGTGGGCAAAATCCAGCCTTAGTGATCATTTTCCTAGCAGAAGGCGGTGAGACACTGAGCAGGGTGGCTGCTGGGCTCGTGTCAGGGTGGCTGTGCTGAGCAGGTCTCCTGCCTCCATCCTTCGCACCCCACAGCCACAGCGTGGGAGCAGGGGCACACACATATGTGTGCATGCATACACTCACGTGCACACACACAGGATGAACTAGTCACTGAACTGTGAGGAGGTATTAAAAGAACGGGTCACTGATAGCTGGAGGAAATTGGGCCTGTCCTAAAGCTGCTGGCGCTTGGTGAAATCATAAGGAGGTCTCTGGGTTCTTTCTTCGGAGAGACACAGGGGTGAGCACGCCTCATCTGGGGTGTGTGAGGATTAGGGCTCCCATGTGAAGATGCGGCAATGTCCAGCATTGAGACTCTCCTCACTCTTTTCTTCTTGCTGGAGGTATGGGTGGGCCTTGCGGTCAGTGATGTGGCTGGGAAGGTGGTCACCATCCAGGCAACCTGGCTGGCAGCGCCCAGCTCTCCTTCTTCTCTGTGGAGCCTCCCACCCACTCACGGCAGCTCCCTGCCCTTCTCCAAGTCCAGACCTCTCACCCTCCTGACCTCTCCTCACACCCCTTCCTCTACCCAAATGATGTCTCTCCTACCCCAGGATCCATCCAGTCACAGCATCACATTACCAATAATATTTTTCAACAATCGCTTCCAGAGCAAAGTTTACTTGGCGAGGTAGAATGACATGTAGGCTAAGGCCCGGAACACTTAGGCTCTAGCTGGCTTTATCTCACTGACTCCATAGCTTCCTGCAAGGCCCTTTGTGGGTCTCCATTTCCGTATCTGTTAAATGGGGTAACTCTTGCTTGCTTACTTCATCAGGTTTTATAAGAATCAACAAGACAGAGAATGTGGAAATACTCTAAGGTAGGAACTTGCTGTGGAGCAGTGACTGAACGTAAGCCCCAAGTCCATGGCTTCTGCCGCATTCGCTGTGTGACTCCAGGAGTCCCTCACGTCTCTCATCTTGGGGTCCCTCCTCTGTAACACCTCAGACGCCTGTTCGGTTGTTCTGATGAGGCTGGCAGGAACAAGTAACTGTGACCAGGGAGCCACAGGCTTTGCTCAGGCCTGCCTGCCACATACTGAGTCCTCATGACCACAGGGATTGCTATTTATTTTTAAGAAAACATTAAAATATGTGGACTTGGATGATTGAAAAAATGGGATTACTTTGTGAATCGAGAAGAATTTAGAAAAGCTGGGGTCTCAAGGGGAAAGGGTCCTTTCTTCCAAGTGCAATCCCTCGTCCTGAAATGAACAAGGAGCATGGGGGCGGGGGAGGTGGGAGAGAACCAGTTCCTGGGAACCTGGTGTCCTGTGGTTCCTCTGTCCGCCTGCCCTCCAGCCTCCCATGTCCTGAGAGTCTGGCGTGACCTGAGTGGGCAGGTGGCTGTGCAGAGCCCTGTGGTTCTTCCTGCTCCTCTGGGGAGCTGTGCTCTGTGAGCATTCCCTCCATGCCAACCAGGGGTGGGCCCCGATACTCTGCCTGTCCCCTGTCACCCACCTCAGCCTCCCCTGCCTGTTGTTCCCTGTTGCCTGCAGGAAGCTGGTCTAATGAGGTGCACTTGGAAGCCTGCTGGCTTGGGCAAAACTGCTCTGTCAGCATTTCTTCAGCTTCTAATAAATTCACAGAAAAACTCCTTGCAGACAAAAGCTTGGCATGGAGGCTCTCTGCTCAGAAAGGTGGCTCCTCTTGAAAATCGAGTGGGAATCAGTTTCCAGGGCTGTCCCCACCCCATGGTTTCCTTTTGGGAAAGGTTGTGGAGGGGCTGAGGAAGGAAGAGGGCAGGAAACCACTTGAAAATTTCAGACTTGCCTCCCCCAACCCTTGTCTCTCTCCCCAATGTCCTCCCCTCTCCCTCCCTTTTTCTCCCTCCCTTCCCCTCCCTCCCTCCTCACTCTCACTTACAGGGTCTGTGGCTGCCCTGGTATTACTCTTTGAAAACCTGGTGACTCCACCATTACACTCCTCCACCAGAGTGGAGCACGGTATTCTGTCTGTGCAAAGTGTTTCAGTCCCTGACATGGCACCCCTAACACTTGTGGCTTCTTTACACATTGCCACTTGGTTCTGGGAGGAAACCTGGGGGTTTATGGAGTCAGATGGGCCTGGATTATATTTCCAGATCATCCTCTTAGTAGATTGGAGACATGGAGACTTTCACATTCGTGACCACAGATGTGCCCAGCACACAGCTGGGGCCTTATATAGGTGCAGTATGGCCCTGATTCTCATCGTGTCTGAGTCTCCTCTAGGGTGTGCACGTGCATTCCTTCTGGTCATCACACAGCCGCTCTCTACCGGTCTACCAAGGCTGAGGTAGTTCCCGAGGCACACAGGGCCAGATGCTGGTGAGGACAGGTGTCAGTCTGCACCCCTGCAGCGGGGGAGGAGCTGAGCTCCCTTCTGACTGGAACAGAGGTGTCTGGGATTCTAAGGGGGGAACCAGGGACTGGAGGCTTGAGCAGAGTCAGGCAAGTGAAAGATTCCAGAAAGTGGGTGAGAGGGCTGGTCAGTGTGGATGCTGTGCCTGGTAACTGGCATTCGCCTAAACTAGATTTGAAGGTCTGCCTCCCTGGACTCTGCGAGGAGGGCCCTGTCCTTCTTGATGACCACATTTCAAAGGGCTGGCCCAGGAGTCCTTGAGAAACATACTCCCGCGTGGTAGGAAATACAATATCTTTCAACAGAAGGGCCCGCAGAGGAAGAATTTACAATTTTAAGTTTTCTGAAGGAACTGCCTTATTTGGGGGTCAGGTGCCTGCATTCAGATGTCAGCTGAAGCACATGGCAAATTCTCTTGGCAGCCTTAGCTTTCTTCAGCAGGTGTTTGCAGGGGGTTGCTGTGTCCCAGAGATGCAGCCTCAGGCTGCTAGCAGCCACGTTAGTTTGTTCAAGTCCCTCAGTGGGTGTGTGGGCGGTGGAGGGACATTGCTGGTGTTGAAAGTTGCAGTTTTACAGGCTAAGGCTGAAGCCCAGTGGAAGGGGCCCAGAGACGCCTGACCAGGTTTTGGTCACCACTGAGTGTCATCCCCAGCAGGAAGCCGGGAGCTGTGATTCCTCTAACTTCCAAAGGAGCAGCCTGAGCCCAAGAAAGACCTGCCCACAGTTCCACATGAATGATCCAGAGTCCAGCTTATTGGCACCCTCCTGGGTCCGTGCCAGCTTTGACCCTCTGAATGGAAACAGATGTGGTGGCTCCATTTGACACTCAAAGGAAGGGGGAACGAGAGTTTGTCCCAAAAGGCCCAGAGCTGCTCAGAACATGGCCCTGAGCCTCCTGTGCCCTATTCTCCGAGTGCTGAGAAGGCCTGTTTGCTATCTTGTTTCTTCCCTGGATGGATTTGTTTTCCTCAAAATGGGTGGAAGGCAGTGAAGTGGCCTCTCTTCTTCACAGGGAGGTGGCTCTGTGCTCACAGAGGCCTCCTCCTGCAGAGCCTTGCATGTGGGGAGCTCCAGGGTCGCTGGCCAGTATAGGAGGGGCAGGGCGTGGGACATCCCACCTGCTGCATCAGGTGATCCCCTCACAGGCTGGATCAGGGGTGCATGCTGGAGCTCTCCTGTTGTCCATCTCAGCTCCCCAAGGGCTGGGAGGTAGTGTTCTCTGTGTGGTCTGGGCTGCCACACCTCTCCAGTGAGCCCATCACCATGGAGCTGACCTGAAGCACCCTCGAGGCAGGCCTGGGCCCCCCTTTGGATGAAGAATGTGGGCTGCACCACATGCCAGCACGCTGGGGTCTCCCCAGCCACTTTGGCAGACAGCTCTGTGTGGTGGGTCCTGCTATGCCCAAGCCTGGGTCATGCACCTTCCGGAAGCTCTGTGATGGTGAGGGATGTAGGGTCCTCCCTATGTCTGAGCGTTCCCTTGTGTCCCGTTCTCAATCTCCTTGGCTCCGCTCAGGTTACACCAGCACCAAACAGCTGGGGCATCCAGTGTAGGGTCAGACACGTGTGCTGGAGGCAGGCTGCCCCAGAGGGTGAGCTGAAGGGGCGGGCACAGGTGCTTGTTCCCACTGCCTCATGTGAGTGCTGGCAGATACAGAGGCTGTGCCTGGAAAGGGCTGGTCCATAGGGGAAGAGTGGTGTCCCATCCACATGAGGTGGAGAGCGGCTGGGGGACCAGGACAGAGGAGTCACTGTTGGGGGAAGGTGCCTCACAGGCTGGATCCCCAGGCTGGGCCAGCGTGACCTTGTGCTGTCACTAGGCCACAGCCCAAGGTCAGGTTTTCAAAAGCTAACCAAACTGGAGGGAGATTAAGAACATCACGTCTCAAGGGTGCCTGGGTGGCTCAGCCTGTTAAGTGTTCGACCCCTGATTTCTGCTCAGGTCACGATCTCAGAGTTCAGGAGATCGAGCCGTGAGTTGGGCTCCACGTAGACAGCACAGAGCCTGCTTGGGATTCTGTCTCCCTCTCTGTCTGCCCCTCCCCTGCTTGCATTCCCTCTCTCTCTCTCTCTTAAAATAAATAAATTAATTAATTAAAAAAATTTTTTATTGAAAAAAGAACATCTCATGTCAGTTAACAGGAGAGCCCAACTGGATCAGGAAGCAGGTGGTTTGGGACACTAGATTTCCTGATGAAACCATCCCATGCTCCCCTTTTAGAGGTGTCTCATCTGGTGCCTCAGCCCTTCCCTGCTCTAGGTCCACTGATGACACACTCTTGGGACTCCAGGGAACTTCTGAATGAACCCAGTGCCCACTGTTTAGGTCTGTGGATGCAGGGGTACAAGGTGGCATCAGACTCAGGCCTAGGACCTCAAGTGGAGTTTCATCCATTACTACATCTTCTGGATCATTAGTCCCCATGGAGCTGACTTCCCAGGATAAGAGGTGGGAGAATGGCATTTGTCAGTTACTCTTCCTCTATCCCAGGTTCTGCAGTGCAGCATGGCCAGGCATCCCAGGGCTTTGTCCTCGTGCCCCTGCTCTGAGGGGAGGACTCTTGGCCTTCCAGGGTGAACTTCACAGTGACCATGTTCTCATGGGCAAGAAAGCAGCGGTGCCAAGTGGGCCGTCCATAGAACATGCTCATGCCAGGATGGGACTCTGTCCTGGGGTTTATTCAAGCTCACAGATGGGTGTGATGGATGTCAGAACCCCCTGCAGCATTGTTTAAAACACAGACCCAGGGACCCTGCTGAAGCATGCATGTAATCAGGTGGCCTTCAGGCTTGGGGGCCAGGCTTACTGGGTGGGTGGCAGGCTCCTTCTCAGTCCTGAGCCTGATGCTGGCCTGGGTATATGCAGTGTGACCACTGGGCCTCACAACATTCAACCGTTGAGCCTTAAAATTAGCCCAGTACATGGAAGGATCCCTTCTGGGGTGCTGGGGGCATTCTCAGAAGTCAGGAAAGTGGCATCTTTCCTGGCATGTTTCTCCAGCAGGGTTCTGGCTGCTCCTAGGTCTGTCCAGGAGTGTATCAACCTGTCTGTCTTTGTTTCTTTCTATGATTCTTAAAACCATTCCTTCTAGGAGGAATCTATTTGGCCTTCAACATTTGGGCCATTATTGTTGTTTCTTTTTTCCTAGGATTCAGGAAGGAAACCCCTCCTTCCTTCCCTAAATTGCAGTGTCCTGGGGACCATTAGTCCATAACTGGATTGGGCAGGGGGCCCAGTGTCTGCACATAACTTGCTGGGGAGACAGTTTCCTGGGGCCCACCTGATAGGATCAGTTTTAGCCTCCTGATTTCCGTTTTCTCATTCCAGGGCTCAGGGCACAGCTCTTAGGCCCAGCTCCTTCCTTGTGCCTCAGTTTCCTCAGGTGTGGAATGCAAGCCCAGCTGTGCTTGCTGTTGGTTGGGGCATGGGGTCATCCTGAGGTCCCATGTCTCCTTTGGGAGCTTTGCTTCTCCTCTGGCCTCCGATGCTTAAAGTCCCAGAACTTGTTTCCTTCTAAGGGGCTTTGGCATGAAAGGTGTGGCCCGTCATCAGCTTGCACAGCAGGCCTGGTCCCATTTTCCCTGGCCACTGGTAAGAAATGGGGCTGAGCTTGGCAGGGCCAGATCCTCGGGGAGGAGCACAGCCAGCAGTTGCCCTGGAGCGGGCAGAAGTGTTCTCACTGCCCAGGTGAGATACCTTCCTGTGCCTGACTGAGTAGGACAGACCACCAGGGTGGGGGCTGAAACTTGCTGGCCACTCTCCTCAGTCTCTGGTCACCTTTCCCAGCTCAAGCCTGAGATGATGAAGCACTTTCTCGCAGGGTGGTGGGAGCTCCCTGTGCCCCTGGACATCAGGGTCTGGGTCAGAACCCAGATTCCTCCTCCCTTCCCCCTTTTTGGAAGAAGGGCCTTTTGTATTTGGACTGCAATCTTCTTACAAAATCTGCTCCTTGGGCCCTACGCTGCTCTCTGGCCCAGCCTGGAGGGCAGTGAAGTGAGCACAGACCTTGGGATAGAGCTGACCTGGGTTTGAACCCAGCCCCTAGCTGCCAGCACCCCACCAGGGCAGGGGGTTTGCAGGTTTTGCTCCCTTGAGTGCCCCCAGCTCCTAGACCATGTGCTGGGCTTGCTGCATACACTTGCTAAAAGATACGTGTGTGGTATTGGTACCAAAGAACCTACTGGTAAGAAACAAAAAACAAGATAACCCAAAACCTGTCAGCACCTCTTCCCTGGGCTTCTACCCAGCCAGCTCTGTCTCACTCTGTATTTGTTTATCGATATTTTGATTTTTGAGGTTTAAATCAAGGCAGACAGATGTCTCCTGGGGCAGCTGCTCAGGAAGTGTGTGGGGGCTCCCTTCTGCCTCACTGATCTCTCCTGCCTGGCTTGCTGAGGGGTCCTTGCCTGCAGCAGCTGACCCAACCACATTCCTTCTCACCTGGGGTCTGGCACAGCTTGCTCCCTGATCTCAGGAGCCCCCCTGGATGGCTGTCAGCCTGGGCTATGTGAAGTGCATAGCAGCTGGGTCTGTCCACTGTCCACAGAGAAAGCCCAGGGAATCCCACATGTGGGCCTCACTGCTGATACACCCATTTGCATTGTCACATGTCCATGGTCTTCTCAGTGACACTTCCCCTAAACCATATCTGCTCCTTGCTCTGGCTCATTGTTTTCTGGAAGTTGTGAGTTTGGGGCACAAACACCTACTTCTGTTAGAAACCCCTTTCATGGTTTCCCTCATTGTGAGCCCATGGTGACACTAGGGAGTTCAGACCCAGGCCACAGACATACAACTTTTCATTCCTGGTGACAAGAAGGGATAATCTTGCCTTTTCCAGCTTCTTCTAGAAGCAACACACATTCCTTGGCTCCTGCCTACATGACTCCAGTCTCTGCTTTCATGGTCACAGAGCCTCTCCTGCATTTGACTCTCTTGCCTCCTTCTCATAGGGACCCTTGTGATTCCATTTAGGGCTTACCTGGATAATCCAGGAAAATGTTCCCATCTCAGGGGCCTTAATTTAACCACGCCTGCAGTCCCTTTGGCTAAAAAAAAGTGATATTCACAGTTCCAGGGATCAGGGCATGGTTATCTTGGTGGCGGGGGGTGGGGTTCAGTCCGCCACAACAACTTTAGAATTTTCTAAATGCACCATGTGTCAAGACTGCAGAGTAGAAAGGATTCTGTAGCTGGGATTCAGACACGGGCTGTAATTGTGGCTCTCCCATGTGGGTGGGCTGGGACAGGACCTCACCTCTCTGGGCCGCAGCTCACTGGGCTGGATTTCAGAGTTCCTAGGCTTCTTCAACACAGGCACTGCCTTTGAACATTCTTGGTGGCTTGAAATCAAACAACTGAGTGTCTGCATTAGAGGATGGAAAAAAAAGGGTTGGGTTGAGGCACCACAAAATGAAGTACCAAATGGTGTCTGAACCTTTATTTCTCAGCCCAGGGTCAGTCCCTGCTAATTTATCCAGGTAGTAATTCCCAAAGTCTGAAGACTGAGCTCTTTTGCTTTCCACTGTTTAAAAATGTTTGCTAGGCACTGTCAAGTGACTTGCAGTTTGCTGCAGGTTGGGCTCCAGGAAGCAAGAAGTTTCCCCCAAGCTAACTTGAGGTGCAGATTAGTTTAGGAAGTGTTGGGTCTGCACCTGAGGAAGGAGGGGCAGGACACAGGTCTGGGCAGAGGGCCCAGCTGAGCTGCAGTGACTCAGCTGGCCCCACAGAGAGCTGAGGATGGCCATGAGAGCGCAGTGGAGTTGGGACAAGGGGTGGGAGCAGGTCTGTGTGAGAGTGTGTCCAGCAGTCATGGATGTGGCCATCTGGGGAAGGGGTGTGGCCCTAGGCAGTCCCCAGGGGCTGCACTTTCAGCAACTGGAGAATGAAGCCTTCATTCCTAAAAGAGGAGCCAAGGCACATCATTCCCTCTCAAACCACCTTTCCTTCTTTCCTTCTTGCCTCTGCACCTTTGCACAAGGTGGTCCCTGTTCCTGGAATGTCTTTCCCTTATGTCCAGGTCCTTTAGCTCCCTAGTAACTTCTAGTAACTTCTGCCTGGTGTGCTCACCCACCTCAGGGAGTCTACCTCCATGGGCCTCTCACCTCTGCCCACTTGAAGCTGCTGCTCTTGCTTTGGAGGCTCTTGCTGTCAGATTATATGAGTATTTGTTTATGGATCTATACTATGGCCTGAATATTTGTGACCCTCCCCATTCATGTTGAAATCCGAACCCCCAAAAGTGATGGTATGTAGTAGACAGAGCCTCTGGGGAGGGCTTAGGTCATAGAGAGGGGGCCTCTGGGGAGCGCTTAGGTCACAGAGAGAGGGCCTCTGGGGAGGGCTTAGGTCATAGAGGGGGCCTCTGGGGAGGGCTTAGGTCATAGAGAGGGCCTCTAGGGAGGGCTCAGGTCATAGACACAGCCTCTGGGGAGGGCTTAGGTCATGAGGGTGGAACACTCAAGAGTGGGATTGGTGCTCTGATAAAAGACCCCATAAAGCTCTCTAGCCCCTTTTCACTGTGTGAGGATATTAGCATCCTTTGGCCTGAAAGAAGCCCTCACCTGACCTCCCAATGCCTTGACCTCCAGTCTCCAGAACTGTGAGCAGTATGTTTCTGTTCTTCATAAGGCACTGGTCTGTGGTGTTTTGTTCTAGCAGCCCAAACAGACGAAGACAGTCTATCTCTCCACCAGCCTGGCTGCTGGAGGGCAGCTGCTGTGTCCTATACATTTTTGAGTAAGACCCTACATAAGCGAGTAGTTCATTGCATGATTTTCTGGCTACAAAGGATTTAAATGACTTGAATCTCCTAGGACACATGATTCTTCAGGCTTCCAGACAGGAATCCTAACCTTCTAATCTCCACAGAGTGGCAAATGCAGGGCTTAATTGAGCTGTGTTAGGATGATAACCGAGGCAGCCTAATAAAATGAGGTGTAGGATCACAGGCAGGGCTTGCTCTGTGAGCAATTTTGAACTGTCATGGGGAGGTGGTAATACGGGATGAGGGTGGGAGTTTCTGGAGCCAGTATGCATGACGCCAGCCTGGAGATCCATTTATAGATCTAATGGCGATGGTTTGGATGGACTCATTCAAAACAGTGCATGCACTGAAAAGCTTGGGTTCTTCTGGATGAAGCTAAGTGTTGTGTTTTTTTTTTTTCCTTTGACTTAATGATAAAACCCAATGAATCCTAGGACCTGCCAACAGTGGTGAATTGGTTCTGTCTCCACAACCTCAGGGACTGCTTGGAGGGAGGAGAGAGGAATACCTCCAACAAGGAGGACAACTTTTCATGGCACATGCTGCTTAATGTTCCCTAAACTGAGCTTCCCATCCAGGGAGAGTGGACACCCTGACAGCAAGGAGCCCCCGGGCCAGGGTGTGAGGCAGAATGGGAGTGTTGTTACCATGCAGATTCCTAGGCCCTGCCCATCCATACCTACTGAACTGGGGCTGCTGGGGGAGGGGATGGGCATTCATAGCTTTTAGGTTTCCAGGGGACCCTGAGGCCTGAAGAATGACATTTGGCATCCATTGCCAGGACAGGCAAACACCCCAGTAGATGGATCTTGGAAAAAATGAGACATCAATGAGGTTCAATAGTGTTACCTCACTCCCTCAGCTAGTGACCCTGCTGACTGAAAGTAGAGCTGCTATTGATCGAGCACTTGTGTGCCTCCTGAGTTAGGAACTATTATTGTCCCCTTTTACAGATGACTATGTTGAGGCACAGGGAGGCTTGAGTAACTGTTTCAAGATGCTAGGGCTGAGGGTGGTGAACTCAGCATTCAAACCTGGCGTGCTGATTCCATGCTGGCTCTTAACCCTACTCTACATGGGCTTCTATAAACTAGGGTGTCACGGAGCCCCCTGCAGGCTCTCTGCTGCTCCTTGCTGGGTGTCCTTGGATGGCCCCTTCCCTCCTCCAGCCTGGGCTCCATGACCCCAGGCTGCCCTGTGGGCCAGGGCTGGGGCTGGCTCCCATCACATCCCCCCGGCCTGAGTCGCCTCTCCTGTACACCTGCTTCCGTGGTTCCACAGGAAACTGAGCTGTCATCTAGGTAAGAAGGTGGGGCTGCTTTGGTTTCTATTTCGAATCTGGGATCCCACCTCTGAAGGGAAATACCATTCCTGCTTTTTAATTATTCAAAACAAGTTTTAAATTAAATGTTATCTGATTCTGTGGTCATTCATTGTAGTGAATCTGGAAAATTCAAAGTGGAATAATGCAGAAAATTCACCCCTAATTCTCCTACTTGCTGTTAGCATTATTACATTTTTCTTTCTGGTGTTTCTTAAATTTGTTTTCCTTTTCTTTTTTATATATTTTTATATTTATTTATTTATTTGTTTATTTATTTATTGAGAGAGAGAGAGAAAGAGTGCCTGAGCACACTCCTGAGCGTTCCTAAGCAGGGGAGGGACAGAGAGAGAGGGGGACAGAGGATCCAAAGCAGGATCTGGGCTGACAGCAGAGAGACCCATGTGGGACTCAAACTCACAAACTGGGAGGGAGATTAAGACCTGAGCCGAAGTTGGATGCTCAACGGACTGAGCCACCCAGACTCTGGGTGCCCCTGTTTTCTTTTTCTTAATTGAGCCCACACTGTAAATAAAATCTTGCATTCGATTTTAGTTCAATATTAAATCAGAAACATTTTCTCACATCATTAAAACAGCTTTTTTTAAACATTTTTCATACGTACCCAATATCCCATCGATATGATAATTTATTACTTAACCACTTCCCATGTTTGGGTTACCTTTAATTTGTTACTATGATGAGAATGTCTGACAGACATCTTTGTGTGTACACCTTTGTCTTCGTCTCTGATTGTGCAGACTCTGTCGAAGCAGTATCTGTAGGTTATTACAAATCGTCAGGTTGCTTCCCTGCAAGCTTACGCTAACTTGTTTTCCTGCCCTGTGAGTTAATATTTGACCTCAAAGAGAGGCTATGAGTCCTCCCTCAGTTATGAAATGACTCCCCAGATTAAACTGGGGCAGAAAGAACAAGGGTGGCCCCCTTCTCCATGAAGGGAAGCCGTTGGGGTCTTCCAGCCTCTGTTACGGGAGCACGTGGTGTGTGGAGCAGGAGGCATACAGCTCATCTCTAGGCAGGTTAGGTGGGTCGTATTTGCCTATTAAGCCAGTTATTTTTAATGGATTTCATTTTAAAAGATCCATTGCCAACCTAATGTCAAAGAATTTTGTGTAGGAATAACTTTTAGATTTTGATGTGCTTCTGCTTGGTCACCTAGAGGAGGGATTTTATCCTCTAAAATGTCATGTTCCCATGCCCCTCCTCACCTGCAGGTCACAGACCCCAGGCCTGGTGTCATCCCAGCACCCACGTGGCCCCAATGCCTTGGCATACCCTCTCAAGCTTGCCGGCCATGGGGGCCCTGAGTGCTTCCCCGGGGCAGGAAGGGATGCATAGGGAGGAAGTGGGCTGGCAGCCTGGGTCCACCATGGCCCTCCCTCCCATGCCCAGGACAGACAACCCACTGGCGCTGTCTGCCTGTTGGACCTGGGTATCTCCTCAGACACCTTCTCAGCACTGGGAGTCATTGCCTGTCAAAATAAATTTCAATTTATTTACACAGAAAATTGAAGCTCGTTTTCCATCCTCATTTAGCCCCCTACAGTTACGGCATCCACCACAGGGTAGGTGTTGGCCCTGTGATTTCTCCCTGCTTGTGGACATGACATGTGTGGCTGGACGACTAGCAGAGAGTTTGAGTGGCTCCAGCCATGTTTGGGCGCCTTGGTCCCCACAGGGCCTTTCAGCTCCCACCTCTCTGATCAGGCTGGAGGCTGCTCCTCCCTCCCCAGACTTTCTGACTTCAGCGGGAGCTGCTTTTAGGCTTTTCTGTCTACTCTGTGTCTTTCATTGCCTGTGTCCTCTGTCCTTCCTGCCTGTAGTGGGGCTTGTTTTGCTATAGGTTCTTGTAAGGAGTCACTTTGCAAGTGTGAATTTAAGAAGCAGGTGGGAGCTGAGGGAAGCTTTGAGGACATGGAGGCAGTGGCAGGTGGCCCTCTGGGGCTGGAATACCCACACCTTCTCCCAGCTCCGGCCTGCCCCTCATTGACCTCTGTCCTGTTGGGGTTGGGGGGACCTGAGCCCTTAGCAGTAACAAGTCAGTTGCTGGCTGATAGGATTCCCGAGGCCCAGTGGAGTCACTCTGCAAAGGCTCACAGAGTCTTCATTGTCAAGGCCTTCTCTCCATGTGGACGGTGAGCTCCTCCAGAGTGGGGACCACAGCCGGCAATGCTGCTTCTCCCTTGGTGTTGACTCTTTGTAAATGCGTAAGAGGTCATGTTACTGATCTTCACTCACCAAGTAGCTATGGAGCCCCTACTCTGAGCAGGTGCTGTTCTAGAGCCTGACATCCCTGATGACCCATGAGCCTGCGTTCCAGGTGGGGGAGGAATCAAACAATAAATGCCAAGTGTTTCATACTTCATGCAGTGTGGTGGAGGTAATTAAGTGTCTGTAACAAAGTAGGACCGAGTGAGTGGGCTGGGAGTGCCAACTGTAATTTCACAGGGTGACCAAGGCAAGCCTCAAAGAGCAGGTGACATTTGGGTGAATGGCTGGAACAGGTGAGGGTGTTGGCCACGAAGATATCTATGAAAGGAATGTTCTGGACAGAGGGAACAGCAAGTATAAAGGCTGAGGGCAGATGTGAGACACAGTGAGGTTGCATGCAGAATGGCTGGAAGGCCAGATCCCCGGGGCCCGTGAACCTTCACAAAGGCTGGGGCTTCCCCTCCAAGTGAGGCAGCAGCCCTGCTGGGCTTGTGGGAACACACTGTGGAAGGCTGGTTGGAAGGACTGTGCAGTAATCCAGACAGGGGCTGATGGCAGCTGGGACAAGAGAGTCAGCTGCGAAGGTGGCAAGAGGTGACTCAATGTTGGATGCATTTTGAAGGTAGAGCTGGCAGAATTCCCAGGACGTGGAGTTTGAGGGAAAGAGGCATCAAAGACAATTACAGGGGTTTTGACCCTCTCAGTCAGGAGCATGTGCTGCCATTATCAGACACGGCAAAGTCTGTGGGTGGCACAGATTGGGGCAAGAGACGGAGAAGTAGTTCAGGCTGGGACCCACAGAGCTGGAGGTGCCCACAGACCCCCAGAAAGCCTGCGTGCTGGAGGCTCCAGGTGGGAGGACAGGCTGTGGGCCCAGGCTGGTGAGCAGAGGGCCATCTATAGAGGCCCTCTGTTTTCTTAGTGTAGCAGGACAGTCACCAGCTTGAGGACAGCAGAGGGGTTGCAGCATCTGGGGAGAGGTGGGCAGGCAAGACCGGCTACCTTGCTGTGTGGAAGGGGGCACGCATGGTGGAGCCTTGGGGACTCATGTGAGCTCCGTGCCATGGTAAAAATTAATGGATGACTACAGCAATCCAGTATAGGCTGTGCTACCAGTGGTTCAGATCCTTTAGGAATGAAGGTGTAGGTCACCTGGCCAGGTGAAGAACCATGATCCACTGAGGTGCTGGCGGAGGGAGAAGAAACAGGCATGGGTAGAGGGAAAAGGAAGTTGTGAAGGCCAACTAGGGCTGTAAATGCTGGATGTGAGTTCTCTTCTTTATTAGGCACACATTTGTATATATTTACCCATTTCTTTTTTCTCTCTCCCTCCACTACTTGCTGATACAGGATCTCACATGGAGATTGTGGCTGAGCTGGAAAAGGGAAGAACATTCTCTAGAGACAGTTCCATGCCATACAGACCTTTGTCCCTGTTTTGAAGGGGATTCAGTGTGTTTCCAATTCTGTGAGGTACTGCTGTGTGGGGTGAGATACAGGCATGGGGCTGCTGTCCTTGCTGTCGGAGACTGTGCATGTCCCTTGTGGGCTCCCATCACCCCTACATTCTGCTCTGGGTCAATGCAGGTGAGATGTCTGGAACTATGTATTCCCCCTTCCTCTTGGTCTGGTAGAGGCAGGCAAAGAGAGGTGCGGGTGAGATTTGGGAGGTGGAGGAGAAAGGGAACACATGCGTCCTTGGTGGTAGGTGATGATAGCTTATGAGGGTCAGGTGCTTGGTGCTGTGGGCTGCTGAGATAATTTCTGTGGCCTCCTTGCTCCCCAGCTGTCCAGCCATCATGGACGCCTCTAACTCTCCCTGTGAAAACCATTTCCACGACTAAGTGGGATACCTTGAGGGGATGCAGCCTGATAAGAGCTGGTGCGTATGCTGGGCCACATGCACCTGAGTGTGCCTAGGAGCTGGGGCGTGGTTACTGATATTTCTATGGAATGCACACAGGTACCTTCCCCTGCCCTCTTTGTGGAGAGGTGTGTGAAAGGCTCCATGGGCTGCCCCGGAACGTTACAGAGTCTCTGTGCCTACAGATGATTTTATCAATGTTTAACTAAACTTCCCTCGTAAAATTGACAAGCAGTCTAAAAATATTTCTGCTAATAAGCCATGGATTGATGATCACACTAATAACGTAAGCAGAAGTGACAAGAGGTAGCACGACTGGCAGATATACTCTTAGTGGGGACTTTCCTTGCTTCCACCTTATGTTGTGAACATACTGCTGAACTGGTGAGAGTTTATATAGTTGCATCCTTAATAATCTTTTTTTAAATTGTATAACTTAAAAATAGATTTGAAAATAAAAATAAATTTTAAAACAATTGTGTTTATAGATTCAGTGGCTTGGTAGAGAGCGTGTAGGTGACAATGCCCATCTGTGTGTGCTCATGCCAGGCTGAGGGCGTGGGGCAGGAGATAACGTGGGGGTGGGTGGGAGTTGGATGGAAAAGCTATCATTTTCCTTCCTTTGCATTTTCTAGTAGCTTTCTGCATAGACAACAGCTAATTCTTTTTTTTAATGTTTATTTTTTAGAGAGAGAGAGAGTGGGAGAGACAGAGTATGAGAGGGGGAGGGGCAGAGAGAGAGGTAGACACAGAATTTGAAGCAGGCTCCAGGCTCTGAGCTGTCAGCACAGAGCCTGGTTCAGGGTTTGAACTCACCAATGGTGAGATCGGACCTGAGCTGAAGTCAGACACTTAACCTACTGAGCCACCCAGGTGCCTCCAAAAGCTACTTCTTTTTGACTATCAACTCTATATCTAGACACTTCACTGAATTCTCTTATTTTTCTCATAGATTTTTCTCCAATGGAATCTCCTGGATTTTCCAGATATACAGATAATAATTTTGCTTCCTTCCTCCTAATTTTTATTATCAAACTACCAGGCCTAAACTGAATTCTGTATCATCAAAGTATAGAATCTGAATGTGTGTGTAAGCTGTTCTAGAAGTTAGAGAAAGACATCAACACTATTTTATGGGGCTAGCATAAAACTCACACTGAAACTTGACAAAGAGAGCCCCAAAATAAAAATTCATATTGATTGATGCAAAAGCTTGAAATACAGTTTTAGCAAATCAAGTTTATAAACAAACTAAAAGAACAATGCAGTACAACCCATGGGTGCTCATTCCCAGAATCCAAGGATATTTTACTGTCAGAAAATAATTAACATTATACAAAATATTGGGAATTAATTTTCCATATTAAAAGGTCACAAGAAAAAATAAACCACTACCTGGAGATTGTCTCCACTAAATTCAAAGTGGCATTTCATAGATGTGTATAGTCATACCTAAAACAGGAATAGACAAATACTTCCTCCATGTAGCAAGAGAAACAAACTTAAACAAGAAGCCAGCATCCTAGGAATAGGGACTCTCTGAGAGCACATCCATTAAAGGCAGAAATGGGAAAGATGATCATTAATAAGAGTTGGTAAACAGAAAGGAATAAGGTATAAAAATTGGGAAGAAGGGAGCAAAACTATCATGACTTTCAGGTGACTTACTTGTGTACCTGAAACCAGCAGGAGAATCTCATGAAAAACAAGGGAATTCGGTTGTGGAACAGATACACAGAATATTTTCCTGTAATAATTCATCTGCTAATTTTGTTCTATACTCTACACATTTTTTCCTATATTCAAATTTGTTAATTCACATTTTCCTGGGAAGTCATCTGTTTCTTCTAGATTTTGTATTGTATTTGTATGGATTTGAACAAAATATGCTTTCATTATGTCTCATGCATTTTTTTCTGTCATTTCCTATTTTCACTCATAACTTGGGGCATTTTGCTTTCCCTTTTCCCTTGATTGGATTAGCATGCTATGATGTCTCTCTTTGCCCCTCCCCAATCTACTTTCTGCCCATCCTGACCTTTCCTGGCCCAGGGGGGCCACCTTCGTGCCTGGGTCACCTGAGCAAACTTGCATGCGTGGGCTGGCATCCAGGAGGGGTCGGAGGGAAGGACAGAGCATCGAGATGCCATCCAGCCACATTGCAGGTCAGGCTCTCCCCTGGCTCCTTCACAGCATCCCTCTCCTGCCTCTTCAGTCTGGGGTGGATGGCTTGCTTCACCAAGTGCTGGATCTGGGAGCCCCACTTCCCTCTTTTGCCCCCTCTCACCCTGCCCTCACTCTTTAGTAGGTTGGCCATTGAGGTCTGGAAACCCAGGAGGTGCCACTGTGTGTAAATGTTCCATGGGCCTTGGAAAGGAGGGGACATTCTGTTTGCTCGGCTTGGTTTGAAACATCTTGATTCATTTTGTTACATAGACAACCCCCCCCCCCTTAATCTTTTGTCATTGTGTTTATGTGATTGATTGGTCATAGGCAGACAGAGAAGTGACTTAAATCTGTTTGCTCCTGTTGTGTTTCTATTTCTCTTTGTATTTGCTGTAGTTTTTCTTTTTATCATTTGCTGCTGCATTATTTGGTACATAAATTTTCCTGACAGTTAGAACTTTATTGTATATTATACTCTTTATCATTATAGAGTGCCTTTTTTTCTCTCCATAATGCTTTTTCCCTTGAATTGTCTTGACTGGTATTACTTCACACCCCCAGCTTTGCCTTGTCTGTATTAGCCGGGATGTCTGCAGAGGCTTTCAGTGACCTTGTTATAGATGCATCTCTTTCTTTTCAAATGTAACCTTTAAAATGTGTTCATCCACTCATACTTATTGATGTATCCGTTGCATTTGGTCTTAGATCTATCATCTTTTTTGTTACATTATTGAGTTTTAATGTTCTGTGTGTGTGTTTGTACTTCATACGTTTTCTTCCAGGAACATGGAGGCTGATTGTCTTGTTTCTTGGTATTTATATTTATATAATACACTTACAACTCCATTTCTTGATTTATCAATTTTCAGACAGTATTTGACAACCCATTATGAAATATGAGAACAGAAGGAGATTAGACTTTCTTCCAAATCCCTCACCTGCCCGAACCTCCAAGTGTGCTTAGTTGATACCATTCTCACGTGGCTGATGTTAGCATCCTGACATGCAGAGTCATATTTGCAATTTTTGGCCTTGGTTCTGTAAGTAACCCACTTCTGGACCATCTCTGGTCTTCAGACCGGGCATGTCCATGTATGCCTTGACTGGCTGGCTGTTTTTAGCCAGTATGACTTTCAAGAGACCTTCATGGGTGTAGTATTTGGGGCACTTGCATGTTTGAGACTGCTCAACTGGGCTTAGTATAAATTTTTTAGGTCACAGTTTATTTCCCACAAATGTTGAACACATTCCTCTGTGGTCTTCTGGAATTTACTAGTGCTGGGAGAAATCTGAAGGCAGCCTGATTTCCTTCTTTGTAAGGAATTATAATTATTATTATTTTTGCCTGGATGTCTAAAGAATTTCTTCACTATCCTTGAGAAAGCTTGCTAGGATATACTTTAGTGTTGATTTGCCTGTGTCATTTTCTTCTGGAGTGTGTTATGTTCTTTCGCTCTGTAGATACAATTCTTCCCTTTTTTTTCCCTCCAAAACGATTTCCTTCTCATTTACCTTTGAATATTTTCATTTCCATTTGGTAGGTTCCCTGTGTTAGGGATGCCAATTATCCTTCAGTTGGGTTCTTTTTCTCTTCACATCCACTGACTTTTAAAAATCACTTTAATCAATTTGCCTTTCCATTCTGCATTCATTTTGATTATATTCAATCTTTGTCAGAAATGCAATGATCCACCCTGTCTTTCCTTTGCTATTTCTAATTTATTTATTAGTTCTGAAAGGCACTCTATTTGTTTCCTTGCCTCTTTAATCTCCCCTTGTTATGCTGTTATATTATTTAATCACTTTTAAAACCTGTAAATCCTTGGTAGTGTATGCAACCCTTTCACATTCATTATCTCGTGTAATTCTTACAAAAGTTTTGAAGAGTAGGTATTATCTTTCTTCCCTGACATTTTATTTAAAAAATTTTTTTAATGTTTATTTATTTCTGAGACAGAGAGAGACAGAGCATGAATGGGGGAGGGGCAGAGAGAGTGGGAGACACAGAATCCAAAGCAGGCTCCAGGCTCAGGGCTGTCAGCACAGAGTCCAACGCAGGGCTCGAACTCACAAACCGTGAGATCATGACCTGAGCTGAAGTCGGTCGCTCAACCAACTGAGCCACCCAGGTGCCCCAAGGAGTCCCTGACATTTTATTATACATATTTTCACATACAGAAAAGAGGAAGGCATTTCACAGTGACCCTCCACTTATCCACTACCCAGATCCCATCAACATCTTCCTACACTTGGCTTGATCAGGATTTCTCCACCCCTCTTTCTTCCCTTCCATCAATCCTTCTTATCTTTGATACATTTCAACTTGCAGACCTCAGCACACTTCCCCCAAATACCTTGGCAGAGACATCTACTTTTTTTTTTTTAATTTTCATTTCATTTCAATTTTCTTTTTTTTTAAGAGAGAGAGAGAGAGAGAGGAAGAGAGAGCACAAGTTGGGGACAGGGGCAGAGGGAGAGAGAGAATCCTAAGCAGGCTCCACTCTCAGCACAGAGCTCACCACAGGACTCAATCCCACCACCCTGGGATCAAGACCTGAACTGAAATCAAGAGACAGATGTTCAAGCAACTGAGCCATCCAGGCACCCTGATATCTACTTTTGAGGTTTGTGTCAGGTTTTCTTTAGCATGTAGCAGTTTTGGGGCATTTCCTACTGTTTCTTGTCTCCCAACCCCCCTTCCCACCCAGAGTGGATTATTCATCTATTTTGCCTTATGTTTTTTCCTTTAATTTATTCTTTTCTTTGCTCTCATATTTTCCATGACTGCTATATCCTTTCTTTTCATTTTGAATATATGTAGCTCAATGAAGACTTCCTCTTTGTGTTAATATGGTATGAGAAATTTCTCCCTGCCTTTCCTTCATCTTATTTGAGACTCTTTGTTCTCTTCCCTCAGAGCTTCTGTCTGAGGGCTGGGTGTTTTCCACGGTTTCCTGTGGCAGGATCTAGGGGTGGGTGGTGAGGGAGGTGGGGTACTGGGCTATGGTTAACTGTGGACTTACTTGTGTTTGTCTCTGCCCTGCCATTGCAAAGGGAGCTTTGTTACAGGCTCTCTTCCTCTGGGAGAATGGATGTCTTAACCCTGAGGGAGGATCCCCGGCTTTCATTCATCTCAGATCCATGTTGCCAGGCTCAACCAGGAGGGACCTCTTCTTTTTTTGATAATCTGCCTCTCCCAGGAGCTCCAGGCAGAGTTCTGGGGTGGGACCTGCCCTGTGCTGTCCCTGCCTCATCTCCCAGCATCCTCTAACTCCTCTGAGGACCTCCTCTTCTCTCTGTCCTCTGCTGTACTAACACCATGTTTATTTATTGGAGAAAACCAGCCCTTGGTAGAAACAGTTTTTCTGCTGTTCCCCTCCAGGTTGGTGAGCAAGTCTGCTCCCACCGAGTCTTCTCCTGGCTCTGGGGAGGGGAGGCAGATGTTCCGGAGAGGTGCCCACTGCAGCACTCAGCACCCCTGCATCTCTTCTCTACCTGTGCTCACCTCCCCCACCCCCGTGGTGTGATTGTTCAGTTACTTTCTTATAGGGAAGGGACCGTGAGGACTGGGCCACCATGCTGATTCCAGCTCATGTCCCCTATCTCCTTTTTCACCATTACTTTCTGAAATTTATGCTGAGGATATCTCAAATTCATAATAAATTAAACTGCATATCATTCATTTAATTGCTATTAAGTGTGATACAAGTCATTTATGGTTGCTGCAGTGAGGCTGGGGTGGCTGTGAGGTTCACCTCCGTCTGCCTGTCCCAGCACCTCAGGACCCTTGGTGTGCACCAGAGGGTCCACCTTCCACTTCATCGGAAGAGCCAGGGGACAGGGAGCCAACTCTGAGACCCCAAATCACAGCTGCCAAGCAAGCTTCCCTCCACCCCTATTCTGAGGGACTATGCTCTCTGGGTCCACTCAGGATACCACTTTAGTGTGACAAGGATTGTTGTGTTAACAGGGATTCCTGTCAGAGAAAGAAAAGGAGAAAATGAAGAGCACTCTCTGTCCTCAGCTCAGATGTGAGCCTCTCACCCCAGTCTCTCACCCACGTAAGACAAAAGACAAGCAAACTTGGAGAAAAGTGGTCACAGGACATGACCCTGCATTTTTCGAAGATGAAATCCCTAATGGCTAATAGGGTCAATTGGCGTGTCTGGGGAGGTGGCCAACCATGAGGTGGTGCTAGGAAGGCCACGAAGGAGAGTGACCAGAGCGGGTGATACATACTCTCAGTCCCCCTGGGAGTACTGTACCTCAGCTCTGCCTTTGGAGGCCAGATGGGAGAGTCCTGATAAAACTGAAAAAGCACAAAACCGTAACCCAGAAATTCCTCGAGGTATTCTCCCCAGGGAAACTCCTCCGTGTGAAGGTGTGAACACCGCTGTTAGCTGGAGCATTGTTTACAGTACTGAAAAATAGCAGTGCCCACCGTGAAGGAACAGGCTGAGTAAATCACGCTATATTCACATGCATGCGTTCTAACAGCAATTACAACAAATGAGCCAGATTTATATGAATCAACTGCAAGGGAGCTTAAAGCTGCACTATGAATATGATGAGTGAAGAAAGCATGTTTCAGGATTATAAATTCATTCTGACTTTATGTAAATAGTAAAAACGAACAAAGCATTGCTGTGCTGTCTTTTTGGATGCATAGAGTAAAATATGACTCTCAGGATGAGAACACATACTGGCTTCAGATAGGGGTTGTCTGTCGGGCTAAGGAGGAGGAATGGGACAGGGAAGGGATACTGAGGAGACTCAATCATAGCTATATTATTTCCCTAGAATCTCCTACGCACTTATGGAAATATTGACATCCGTTAATTCTGGGTAGTGGGTACATAGGCAGTTCTAGTTCTCTTTGTATTTTTGTATATTCTCAAAGTATTTAACTGTACTTCCTTGTCTCCATTTCAATGAAAAGACCCTGGAGTCCCCGATTCAGCAGAGAGGAAGGTGGGAACACACAGAAGCCAGGACAGCAGAACTGGCCGCTGAGTCACTGGGTGGCTGCATGGCCCCTGCTGGACTGTGAAGCCATGAGCCCAACCTGTGAGTCCCTGGCCTGGCCCAGGCAGAACTGCTGTCAAAAACTGCCCTCTGTGCTTCAGAGCCAAAATATAACACCAAGACAGAGTTTGGGATCAAGAGGAACAATAGCTTTATGGCTTTGCTGGGCAAAGAAGGCTGCAGCAGACTATGGCCTTCAAAAACTGCAAGTCTGCTCAGAGGAAGAGGCTGGGAGAAATACAGGAAATAGAGGAAATATAGGGAAATACAGGATCTAGCTGGTTTTGACAGGAATTGAGTACTTGCTGCCTGTTTCCTGGGTCATGTCTTTAGGGTGGCACCAGTTCTGACACAAACAGCCAAGAGAGAGGAGGGGAGGTGTGTGGAAGGAAGAAGTGTTGCTTTAAAATCGAGCTATGCAGAAGCATTGGTGTAGCCATTTTTATTTTTGTTCAACTTCATGTTTTTAAGCGGTTTCAGCATGATTGCTGTCCAGGTTGTCTTGTTTGACGTGAACAGAGCGGTGAGTTGACCTCCCTGCCTGTGTCCTGGGGCAGGGATGATGGCCTCCTCCTTCCCGTCTGCCAGAGCTGCCTCACCTTGGGATCTGGCTCAAGGGGCCATGCCATCCATGCATGTCTGTTGAACGGACAGGCCCTGAGGCACAGGGTGTGGGGCAGGGTTCTGCAGAGGGTTGGCCCCTCTCTGGAGCCCAAGCCTTACCCCACAGAGCCCAGCCAGGGAAGGCTTGACCAGGGAAAGGGTGCATACCAGCTCAGGGAGGGGGACCAGGGAGGAAAGCCTTCTTCTGCCCTATGCCCAGGCCTCTGAGACACACCTTGAAAGACAGCAATCCTAGAATTGGAGTCATCTCCCCACCCTTCCTCAGAGACGCAGAGGCAGAGCTTTAAAATGCTTCAAAGTATTTGCCCTGGGCTTAGATTAATGAAAGAAGGTTAACAGCAGGAACATCAACCACAGCCACCGCAATAACACAACCTGTGAAACGTTCACAACTGTAAGGTATCTGGTATCTCTTCTGTGAGGTAACTGGTTTTGTCAACCAGTCAATGTATAAAGAAGCAGTGCCTCTGCATGAAGTGTAGAGGGAAAATATTGGCACCTTCACCCTAGACCTCATGGGGAGGGGTTTGGACAGGCCAGCTTTGGGCTGCTGGGAAGGCTCACTTCTCTGTGCTCTGTTTGTATGTATGGGTTCTGATTTTCAAAATAAATAGTCATGAGTCTTATTGACTCGTGAATTGATATTTCTTTTTTTTTTAATATATGAAATTTATTGTCAAATTGGTTTCCATACAACACCCAGTGCTCATCCCAAAAGGTGCCCTCCTCAATACCCATCACCCACCCTCCCCTCCCTCCCACCCCCCATCAACCCTCAGTTTGTTCTCAGTTTTTAACAGTCTCTTATGCTTTGGCTCTCTCCCACTCTAACCTTTTTTTTTTTTTTTTCCTTCTTCTCCCCCATGGGTTTCTGTTAAGTTTCTCAGGATCCACATAAGAGTGAAACCATATGGTATCTGTCTTTCTCTGTATGGCTTATTTCACTTAGCATCACACTCTCCAGTTCCATCCACGTTGCTACAAAAGGCCATATTTCATTCTTTCTCATTGCCACGTAGTATTCCATTGTGTATATAAACCACAATTTCTTTATCCATTCATCAGTTGATGGACATTTAGGCTCTTTCCATAATTTGGCTATTGTTGAGAGTGCTGCTATAAACATTGGAGTACAAGTGCCCCTATGCATCAGTACTCCTGTATCCCTTGGGTAAATTCCTAGCAGTGCTATTGCTGGGTCATAGGGTATGTCTATTTTTAATTTTCTGAGGAACCTCCACACTGCTTTCCAGAGCCGCTGCACCAATTTGCATTCCCACCAACAGTGCAAGAGGGTTCCCGTTTCTCCACATCCTCTCCAGCATCTATAGTCTCCTGATTTGTTCATTTTGGCCACTCTGACTGGCGTGAGGTGATATCTGAGTGTGGTTTTGATTTGTATTTCCCTGATAAGGAGCGACGTTGAACATCTTTTCATGTGCCTGTTGGCCATCCGGATGTCTTCTTTAGAGAAGTGTCTATTCATGTTTTCTGCCCATTTCTTCACTGGGTTATTTGTTTTTCGGGTGTGGAGTTTGGTGAGCTCTTTATAGATTTTGGATACTAGCCCTTTGTCCGATGTGTCATTTGCAAATATCTTTTCCCATTCCGTTGGTTGCCTTTTAGTTTTGTTGGTTGTTTCCTTTGCTGTGCAGAAGCTTTTTATCTTCAAAAGGTCCCAGTAATTCACTTTTGCTTTTAATTCCCTTGCCTTTGGGGATGTGCCGAGTAAGAGATTGCTACGGCTGAGGTCAGAGAGGTCTTTTCCTGCTTTCTCCTCTAAGGTTTTGATTCAGGTCCTTTATCCATTTTGAGTTTATTTTTGTGAATGGTGTGAGAAAGTGGTCTAGTTTCAACCTTCTGCATGTTGCTGTCCAGTTCTCCCAGCACCATTTGTTAAAGAGACTGTCTTTTTTCCATTGGATGTTCTTTCCTGCTTTGTCAAAGATGAGTTGGCCATACGTTTGTGGGTCTAGTTCTGGGGTTTCTATTCTATTCCATTGGTCTATGTGTCTGTTTTTGTGCCAGTGAATTGATATTTCATTTCACTTTGTGCCAGACTCCGTGCTGTGAGGGCAGGAATCATAGGGGTCCCTGCCCGCACAAAGCCCCCTCCATGTATGAACCCTGCTAATGCATGGATGTCTGAGTTGGGAGTCTGGAGGGGGGATTCCAAGCTGATTTAGGAGCAGACTGTGTGTGAAAGCCAGGGGGCTTGGAAGAGCCTAGTGCATTTAGGAAACTGTGGGCTTTAGGGGTATGTACATTCATGCATGCATGTGTGTGAACATGTCACATGTGAGCCTGTATGCACGTACTTGCATGTATGAGTGTGTGTTCAGGAGGGGTATGAAAGCAGGGGATGAGGACAGAGGGAAGCATGGAGCAGAGCTTGAGGGACACTTGGGTCCCAGGCAAGGAGACTGGGCTTACCCCTGTGAATGGGGGTTCAGTGAGGATGTAAGTTGATCAGGTGAGTCAGGTCAGGCCAGCTATAGGGACAGGGGAAGGCAGTGGCAGGGGAGGGCATGGACCTTGAGAGAGTAAGGGCCTTGAGTTGGCCCTTCGGGTGGGAAGGTTGCAGTTTGTACCTAGGCAGGGCTATTCAGGTTGAGACTCACTGCCTGCCTTACCTGGACCTGGGCAGCGTAGGGTGTCCAGTTTCTGATGACCAAGGAATTGTTCCTCCACTGACTCTGAAAGTGAGACAGAGCCAAGATGCAAGGGGAAGGAAAGAAAATGAGCTGACAGAGTGAACAAGGGCCCAATCCCTTGACTGTGCTTTGCAAATAGCGTCATTTACTTGCTTCAGATCCCATGTCCCTCAGAGGGGACCACAGGTGCTAGGGGTGGCCCAGCAGGGAAAAATATCACCAGGTCTTTTGTTAGATACCTATGGTGATGGATACTCATTTTTAAAAAATTTTTTTTAGCCTTAGTGACCTCTTCTCTTTAGAAAGGGTCAGCTTCTGAAAGTACTGCATGGTAAGAGTCAGCACTCCATGGAGAATGCGGGCTGAGAAGCCAAAATCCAAATACATTTACTTCTCCAGGACAGAGTGAATTCAGTAAAGGAAATGAGACTTACTAAGAGAAGTAATTAGATTTTGAGAATAGCAAATATGGCCCTAAGAGGAGATAATTATGTTAGCTTTTTTTTTTAAGTTTATTTATATTTTATTATTTTATTTTATTTTATTTTATTTTATTTTACTTTATTTTTGAGAGAGAGAATGAGCGTTCACACACAGGGGAGAGGCGGAGAGAGAATCCCAAGCAGGCTCTGTGCTGTCAGCATACAGCCCAATGTAAGGCTTGATCTCAGGAACTGAACTGTAAGATCATGACCTGAGCCAAGATCAAACATTGGACACTTAACTGACTGAGCCACCCAGGTGCCTCTATGTTAGCTTTTATAGGCAAGCCTCTTCACCCTTCTCAGCTTCAGTTTCTCTGTTAGACAAATGATGGGGCTGCACTGGATCTTCTTTAATACATGGCCTGGTTCTAACCTTCAAAGATGAAACACGCCATCTTCAAGAAGCATTCACATATGTGTGGGACGGTATCTGTCTTTGTTTGGCTATAGACTTGACATAAAGAACAAATATAATCATAGAATAAAATAGGAATAGAAAAACTCTCTCTGTTTTTAAAAGAACATTTGCTGTTAAATCCAACATTATTCACTTTCTTGATTTTATACTATGCCTGACTTCAATAATATGCTCTGCTTTGTACCAAAAGCCCAGAGGCACGAAATGGATTAGCTCTTGGAAAATTGGGAAGTGAGTCTATTTTTCTATTGATTATAAAAAGTCACATAGTCTAATAGGGAAAATTTTACAGGTACAGAGAAATCTGAAGAAGAAAACTAAAATTGCCTATAACATTACCACCCAGAGGACAGCATTGTTAATATTTTATGTACTTCGTTTTTAAACTTTCCTTGGCATATAAATTCAAATATAGAAATCTTAAAACTGCAAAAAACTACATATGTAACAAACATCCTCCATATAGAATACATATATCCAACATATGGAATCAACAACTGTCAATATAGATCCCATTTATCCTATCTTTTTACTTCTTAAAGAATTATAACATAGCATACAGTTGAAATCTCCTTACCCCCCTGCCCCAGGTCAGTTCCAACAACTGTTGTGATTCCATGTTATTTTTCCAGTCTGTGCTTTGGGGGCTTGTATATTACATACTGGTATCCATGAGTAATTTAGAATGTTGTTCTCTGTGCTTCTAAATGCATATAAAAGATATCATACTAAAAGTTTTATTTTTCAACTTTTTTTTTCTTTAAAGTTTTTAAATGCTTATTTATTTTTTGAGAGAAAGAGAGAGACAGAGTATGAGAGGGGGAGGGGCAGAGAGAGAGGGAGACACAGAAATCGAAGCAAGCTCCAGTCTCTGAGCTGTCAGCACACAGCCCAATGCGGGGCTCGAACTCACAGACTGTGAGATCCTGACCTGAGCCAAAGTTGGACGCTTAACCAACTGAGCCACCCAGGTATGGCTCAGTTGTCAACTTTGTGATTTGTCAACTTTTTGCAATTAAACATTATATTTTTGAGAAATATCAATGTTGATATATACAGATCTAGTTTTTATTTAAGCATGAATAGCATTTCATTGAATGAATATTCCATGGTTTATTTAACCATTCTGTGAATGGTAAACTTTTGAGTTTAATGTATATATGTATATACAGTATATTATATAGTTTTTACATTATGCTTTTATCAAGACATATTTCATAATGAAAATTGTCTTGTATCATTGACGATTCTTAAAAAACATCACTTTTGAACATTGACTGGTACTCCATTTATGGGTGCAGCAAAGTTTATTGAAATATTAATTGTGTGGTCTAGCATTGTTCAGGAGAATCATTGAGCCATTCAATATTGTGGACCTACATGAATAGATTTGTTTTGGAGGAAATCTGTGGCATCTATGGGATTCAGGCTGACTTATGATAGATTTCCAGCATTGCCTCTTACAAGCTGGGTGAACTTAGCAAGTTCCTTAACTTCTGGGATCTTCCAAATCCTGACCTGGACCAAGGGGGCCATAGTGATATCTTTTGCTCTTAGGTCTTCAGGGAGTATTATGTGCATGGAAGGTGCTCAGCACAGGGAGTATTATGTGCATGGAAGGTGCTCCACCAACACTGCTCATCATAAGTAGGGTTATTTCTAAGAGCTGCTGAGAATTAGGTTTGCTCTCTCAGACTAGTTTTCTCCTGGGAGACTTGAGATTACAGGTGTGTTGTTTTGGGGTTATACACATAGTCTGGTCCAAAACTTTCAAATTGTTAGGTGCACTAACACCTCCAAGAAGTCTCACTGAGATGTGGATTCTGATCAGTATGTCTGGGACACCCCAATTCCTGCATTTATAAGCAGCTCTGTGGTGAGGTTGGCACTCCTGGTCTGATCAATGGTGAGGGTTGGCACCACCTTGGCCTCTTTCCATCAGTCTCTGGTCCTCTTCCACATCTGTGGGTGGGTGCACATCAGTGGGGGTGGGGTGGGGAGTGGGAAGGTGGTTGATAAAGCTACAAGAAGACCCTCCCTCCCTCCATTCCTCCCATCCCAGGGAGGAAATTCCCCAGGGGGAGGCCAGGGGGTTTCCTGAGACTTAAGGTTGCTAAGGGGTGCCTTCATTGTCATCATGGTGACAAGAAAGACTTCCCAAAAAGAGGCTTTTGTTTTTCTCTGTAATACTCCTAAATTGGTGAGTTTTTACAATCAGGGATTCTAAGTGGAAAAAAAAAAAAAAAAGAAACTTGCCCTAATAAGTGTGTTATCCTGTCCTGAGTTACTAATAGTTAATTTTACCTAAAGTGGATTCACTCAGTCAACACTTTGATATTATTTAATAATCTGAAGATTTTTTGACCACCGATTAAACATAAAAGAGCAAATCTAACTTAGGAGCCTTGGATAAAGACTGAAGACTGTGAAAATAGGATATTATGTACACATGAGAATAAGAAATTCAGTCAGCCAGAGAACCAAATCCTTGCTTCTATGTATGTTGGAGGGGGAAAGGAAAAGGGAATCTCCCACTTCCTCTCTGCTTGCCCTCCCATCCCAGAGATACACCAGAGCAAAGCATCCTTCCCCACTGTGCTGTGTGGCTTCCAGTTGCCCAGAGGCAGTGAAATGAAAGGGGATCTGTTGTCCCACCACAACCTCTGTGTCCCTTCATCTGAGATCCAGGTGGCAGAAGACCCTGGGCAGAGCCTTGGCCCTCCCCCAGTGCCTTCTTCTGACCTGTCCCCTGTGCCTTCCAGACTCTTTCCCTGAGCTGTTTCTCACTGTCACTTCATATACTGCACACCCCTGGTAGAGGAGGCCTGCATGGGGTTCATCTCTGCCCTCCTGCTGCCTCCAGGTCATCACTGCTCCACCTTTGTGCAGGCTCCCTCCCTTAGAAGCCCTACCCCTGCCTCTGCTCCTCCTAACTCACCATCATGTCAAATACCTCCTGACATGCTCCTAGGAGGTCTCAGGTCTCTGGGAGGACCCAGAGCCAGCCATAGTGCCCTAGCCTCCTGAGCCCCTGGAGCATCACCTCCTTACTGTCTGAAGCCAGCCCTCCTGTCTTCCCTGATGTGCTCCAGAGCTCTCCAGCTCCACAGGTGGTACATGTGCTCTCCCTCCACACTGAGGGCCAAGCTCCTGCTGATCTTCCGGCTGCCAGTCCCTCCTGCCCCCCTCCATCTTCCTGGGGCACCTTCCTGTCACTGCCATGGTAATCTGTGTAAGATGTCTCCTCTAGAGCAGCGGGGGAGGGGGCTGCTTACCTGGTATGGGGCTGCTGGGCATAGCTCAAGACATTAAATCTCCACTGTGCAGCACGGATCCTGATAATTGAATGACCTCTGATCTCAGTGAGGCCGTCACACTTCCATGTGTCCTTGCCCATATCTTTGTCACGTCCTTCTGTTTCTTGGGACTCTACTCATCCCCCAACCCCTTGTGTTCAGTGGATGATGCTGCCTCCTTCTTTGCTGTATTAATAGAGAGGACAAGGAGCTCTCTGTCACCTTCTGGCCCCTTCACGTCCCACTTCTCCATGATCACACTCAGCCTTATCCCTGCACCCTTCTGGGAAAACAAGACTCCCTGTCTCCATGCAAGGGCACATTTTCTTGTATCTTGGTCCTAGCTGCCTGAGGCTTGAAAGTATGTACTTAACATCCACTCCACACCCTCACCTCCACCCGCACTATGAGCTCCAGAAAATCAGGCATTGATTTTTTTTTTATTCAAGGCTTATTCTTACTCAGGAATTTCTTATTCCTATGCTCAGTTTGCCTTCAACAAATGTTTGTTCCATGAGTGAGTACTATTGACTCTCAAATCTATATTCTATTTTTCTTGCTGGCTCATATACTATTTGACATCTCTGGGATATGCTGCAAGCAATACAGACCCAAACTGATTCCAAAAGAAGCCATCGTCTTCTTTTTCTTTCTTTCTTTCTTTCTTTCTTTCTTTCTTTCTTTCTTTCTGTTTTTTTAATTTTTTTAAAATTCATTTTTGAGAGACAGAGAGAGACAGTATGAGCAGGGGAGGGGCAGAGAGAGAAGGAGACACAGATTGTGAAAGCGGTTTCTGGATCCTGAGTTGTCAGCACAGAGCCTGATGCAGGGCTCGAACCCATGAACCGTGAGATCATGACCTGAGCTGAAGTTGGACACTTAAGTGACTGAGCCACCCAGGTGCCCTCATTGTCTTCTTTCTGAAATTGGTATTTGTCCAGTATCCCCATCGTCCATTGTCCCATCTAGAAATTGGGAGTTATTATTAACTCTTTCTTGACCAAATGAGCATTCTCCCACATAATTCCATTTCATGTCCACTCTGTTTCCTCTCCTAGGACTCAGTAATGGGGTCCAGGCAGTACTAGTCTCCCTGATGAGGGTTTGCAGACCCCTGGTTTGTGGAACCAAGACAGGGTACCAGTGATTCTGTTTAGGCCATGATGCCTTGGGAAAAGCCAGGGTCAGATCTCAGGTTGTGTTGACAGATAGGTAAAGATGGCAGGTAGATCCCGCCTCCATCATGGTGTCCAGATCTCCTCAGTGCCAGCAATAATCTGGCAAGCAAAAGTTCCAAGCTTCCTCCATAATTTATAGTGGAAGCATAATCTATTCTAGATACTTCTACAAAGTAATAAACAACAATTCCACCAATTAACAGGAAATAATGACCATCAAGATATTACAAAAGAACGTACCATGTTCAAATAATATATCAAGAGTGGAAGTAATGTAGTATTAGGGCAGAGGAGTCTCCCCCACTCATCTACAATACCAAGTCTTACTTGACTTATGATAGGGTTATGTCCTTATAAACCCGTTGTAAGTTGAAATGTTGTTAAGTTGAAGATGCATTTAAGACACCTAACCTACCAAACATCATAGCTTTACCTTGCCCACCTTAAATGTGCTCAGAACACTTACATTAATCTACAGTTGGGCAAAATGTCCTAATGCAAATTCTATTTTATCATTAAGTGCTGAATATCTTGTGTACTTTATTAAATACTGTGCTGAAAGTGAAAACCAGGATGGTTGTATGGGCAGAATGTATGCAGGTTGTTTGCTCTTGTGACCCATGGCTGACTGGGAACAGCTGCTCACCGTTGCTGCCCAGCATCAGGAAAGGATAGTCCCAAATGATGCTAGCCCAGGAAAAGATCAAAATTCAAAATTCGAAGCACAGTTTCTCCTGAATTTGTATTGCTTTTGCACCATCCTAAGGTAAAAAAAAAATTGTAAGTTGAACCATCGTAACTTGGGGACCTTCTGTACTTAGTAGTGAAGAATGTCCAATGCTCTAAGGCAGACAAACAAATAAACTCATGCTCCCAAAACCTAAATCCAATATGAGGAGCAGTTGGCAAGAAAATCTCAGACTCCAGTCCTGGACCATTATCATAAGGAACTTTAGAAATATGAAAAATAATATATTTCTGACCAAATTGGTAAGCTCAATTCCCTAATTTAGTCAAGATCAAATAAAGCCAAGATAAAATAAAGCCACTAATAGCACCATTAATCAAGTTCCAGAAAATCAAGGGGATTTGGGGAACTGGGACTCTCAGGCTTCAGAGAATTCATGCATGACTCCAAGGGAAAAGGAGGTAAATAAATGATTGGGGTTGATAGTGTCTCAAGGCAAAGGCATCTGCTTTTATTTTTTCAGGATTCTCATTGTTGCTCTTTGATCCGAGGCTTTGCACTAAAGCCCATTTTATGTCTGAGTTGAGAAGACAGCGAATCAAGGAATCCTGCTCCAGCCTGCTCCATCTTATTTCTAGGGAAGCATTCCTATACTCCCCAAGGAGGGCACTGCACCCAGAATCTAAGACATGGAGCTCTTTTTGCAGCTTGGCTTCCCCAACGTCCAAGCAGGAGATGAAGGGGATGGGAACTTTCAAAGGTTTCTAGATCATCTGCAAGTGACTTTGATTTGGCAGAGCTGGGAGACCACTGCCCGAGGCCACGCACCCCTGACTCAAGTCTCAACTCAACCCTTGGTGCCAGTTCCAATCACAGGGGCACAGGGCTGCAAGGGGTGATGGCTGCCAAGGGTAGTGGGGAGGCAATAAGGATGTGGGTTATATAAATCTTGCCAGTGAGAGGCTTTGGACAGTAATGTAGGCCTCTGTGATTCTTCCTTTGGGCAGTTCTCTGCCTTTATAGCCACATCTCTCTTGGCAAGGGAGTGGGGGTGCCTTTTACTTTGGAACTAGACCACTTTTCTCTACTACCTTCTCCCTCTGTTTCTGCTGTATCCTTATTAGTAACCTCGTAAAACAACACAGCCTGAAGGACTTAAGTATAGTTTCAGCTCAGACTTGTCCTTCCGGTCGTGGTTGAATGCCACCATCTCTGAGCTACCTTCATGGCCTACTTAAGCCAGGTTAGGCACTCTGGCAGTGAGCTGGGTCAGCATTACGTACCAACCCTTCTGTAAGATTTTGCATGTCAACCTCACAATCACTTGTTGAGTTGTTTATCTCCCCTACCAAACCACAGGCCCTGTGAGATCAGTGATCCACTTCTAGACACATAACCATGGGTGGGGCCTTAGATCACAGTCCCTCAGGCCAGGTCAGGCTACTTGGAGTAGTACTACTCACATGGGGCCCAGGGAGCTCCCTTGGCCACATGATTATAGAGGACTTTAGGATCGACAGCTGGTCAATGGCACAGGGTAGTCAAGTTCCTGTGACCCTGGGATGGGGTGGGGGGCGGGGGGGAGTTCAGTTTTTGTCCTTGGCCTCTGGGGATGCCCTGAGTTGAAGGGGCTCATCGTGGTAGAGAAGAATTCTGAGCTGCACCTGGATCGGAGGCTGACTGGAGCAAGGCTGAATAGTGCTTCTCATTGTCTCATGATCCATCACTAAAGTACAGTTCAAGGTTGCTCAAGATGGGGATTTACCTCTGCTCTGTTCCACTGATTTATTTGCCTATCTTTATTACAATACCATACTGTCTTAATATTATTCAAAGTTGTTTTGGATGTTCTAGGACTGAATTTTGTATTTATGTCTGAATTTTTAAAAAGATTTTAATGCTTATTTTTTTTTGAAAGAAAGAAAGAGACAGAGCATGAGCAGGCAAGGGGCTGAGAGAGCAGGAGACACAGGATCTGAAACAAGCTCCAGGCTCCGAGCTGTCAGCACAGAGCCCAACGTGGGGTCAAACTTGCAAATCACAAGATCATGACCTGAGCCGAAGTTGGATGCTTAACCAACTGAGCCACCCAGGCACCCCCTACATCTGAATTTTATAATCAGTTTGTTCATATGTAAAAAAAATTCTGTTTCTCTACATCCTTTCTCTCCCAAAGCATAAGAGACTCTTAAAAACTGAGAACAAACTGAGGGTTGATGGGGGGTGGGAGGGAGGGGAGGGTGGGTGATGGGTATTGAGGAGGACACCTTTTGGGATGAGCACTGGGTGTTGTATGGAAACCAATTTGACAATAAATTTCATATATTGAAAAAAAATAATAAAATAAAAAATAAAAAAAATTCTGTTGGGATTTTGATTGGGATTATGTCAAATCTGTAGATCAATTTGGAGAGAATTGACGTCTTGACAATATTGGGCCTTCTGATCCATGGACATGACATATGTCTCCTTTAATTTCTCTCAGCACTGTTTCATAATTTCCAAATCTTCTTGTCAGATTTATCCCTAAGTGTTTCACATTTTCTGATGCTGTAAGCGGCATTTCTTAAAAATTCAATTTATGATTTTTTATTCCTAGTATATAGGAATACAATTGGTTTTTTTTTTCTTTTTTTGGCACGTCACTCTTGTGAACTGCAAACTTGTTAAACTACTTTTTTGTTCTAGTAATTAAAAAAATTCCATTGGATTTTCTATATAGATGACCATGTTTATCTGTGACTAGAGATAGTTTTACTTTTTCCTTTCCAAGTATTCTTTCTTTTTCTTGCCTTATTGCACTGATTCGAACCTCCAGTGCAATGTTGATTGAAGTGGTGAGTAGACATCTAGGGAATGTTTTCAGTTGTTCACCACTGAGTATGATTTTTGGTAGGATTTTGTGGATGCCCTTTAATGGGTGGAAGAAGCTCTCTTTGTTTTCATATGTTTCTGAGCATTTTTTTTTCTTTTTTGTCAGGAATGGATGGTGAATTTTTTTCAAATGCCTTTTCTGCATCTATTGAAATGAACATACATTTTTCTGTTTTAGTTTGTTAACATGGAGGTTACATTGGTTGTGTTTTGAATGCTATACCAATCTTGCAATCCTTGGACAAACCCCACTTGGTCATGATGTATTCTTTTTTTTACTGGATTCTATTTACTGAAAATTTGCAAAGAATTTTTACATCCTTATTCTCAGGTGATATCAATCTACAGTTTTATTGTCTTGTAATATCTTTTTCTGGTTTTGGTATTATAATAATGCTGGATTTATACAATCAGTGGGGAAGTATTCCCTCCTTTTCAGTTTTCTGGAATAGTTTGTGTACAATTGTCATTATTTCTTTCTTAAATGTTTGGTAGAATTAATTATTGAGTCCATCTAGGTCTGGAGTTTTCTCTGTGGAAAAATTTTAACTACAATTATGTTTCTTTATAGATATAAGGATAAATAGAAATTACCTTTTTTGTGTGAGTGAGTTTTTGGTAGTTTGCATTTTCAAGAAATTTGTCCATTTCATTAGGTGAAACCTAAATTTTCAAATCTATTGACATAAATATTTTTATAATTATATTCATTTCCTTAGGATTTCTGTAACAAGTTACCATTCCTTGAAACAACAGAAATTTATTGTCTCACAGTTCTAGAGGCTAGATGTCCAAGATCAAGGTGTTGGGAGGCTTGGTTCCTTCTAGAGTCTCTGAAGAAAAATCTGTTCCATGCCTCTCTCCTAGCTTCTGGTGATTGCTAGCATTTCTTGGTGTTTCTTGGCTTATAGGTTCTTTACTACCATCTTTTCCTTCATCTCCACATGATGCTCTCCCTGTGTGTTCCTCTGTGTCAAATTTCCATCTTCCTATAAGGTTACCAGTCATTGGATTTAGGGCCTAACCCAATTTAGTATGACCTTACCTTAACATGATCACATGTAAAGACCTTATTTCTAGAAAGGCCACATTGACAGGTTTTAGATAGACATGAATTTTTGGGGGGAGCGCTATTCAACTAGCACAATAATTTTTCATTATTCTTTTAATATCTGTAGAATCTACAGAAATATCAATTCTCTCATTCAAGATTTTGATAATATGTGACTTCTCTTTCTCTCTCTCTTTTTTTCTGATGTCTGGTTAGAGGTTTAACAAAATTAGTAAACTTTTCAAGGAACAGGTTTTGCTTTCACCAATTTATTTCTATTGTTTCACTGATTTCTGTTTTTCTATTTCTATTGTTTCCTTTCTTCTACTTCCTTTAGGTTTAATTTTCTCTTATTTTCTAGTTTCTGAAGGTAGAAGCTGAGATAATTGATTTGAGACCTAAATATAGGTGTTTAGTTCTTTTATTTTCTCTAAGTACTCCTTAGTGGCATCCTGCAAATTTCAATGTGTTGTGCTTTCATTATCATTCAGTTAAAAAATAGGGGCGCCTGGGTGGCTCAGTTAGTTAAGTGGCCAACTCTTGATTTCTGCTCAGGTCATGATCTCACAGTTCATGAATTCATGGTCCACATCAGTCTCTGTACTGACAGTGGAGACTGCTTGGGATTCTCCCTCTCTGTCTGCCGCTCCCTGGCTTGCTTGCCCTCTCTCTCTCAAAAATAAATAAACATTAAAAAATATTTTTTAGGGTTAAAAATCCCGTTTTATTTATTTATTTATTTATTTATTTATTTATATTTAACTATGTTTGACATATAACATTAGTTTCAGGTATACAACATAATGATTTGATAGTTGTCTATATTATGAAATAACCACCACAATAAGCCTCATTAACATCTGTCACCATACATAGTTACAACTTTTTTTCTTGTGGTGAGAACTTTTAATATCTACTCTTAGCAACTTCCAAATACATAATACCCAATATTATTAACTATAGTCACCATGCTGTACATTATATCCCCATGACTATTTATTTTATAATTGGAAGTTTCTACCTTTTTCCCCCATTCACTCACTTCACCCACTGCCCCACCTCCCACCTCTGGTAACCACCAATCTATTTTTTGCATCTGTGAACTTCTCTGTCCTTCCTTCCTTTCTTCCTTCCTTCCTCGTCCTTTCTCTCACCCTTTCTCTTTCTTTCTTTCTCTTCACATATAAGAGATCATATGGAATTTGTTTTTCTCTGCCTGACTTATTTTACTTAGCATAATGCCCTCAGGGTCCATCTGTATTGTCACAAATGACAAGATTTCTTTTTTTTTGAAATATATGTTATATTTTCTTTTCCATTCATCCATCAATGGACACTTAGATTGCTTCCTATCTTGGCCACTGCAACAATGCTGCAATGGACATGGGAGTGCATATGTCTTTACCAGTTGTATTTTTGTTTTCTTTGGATAAATATCCAGAAGTGGGATTGCTAGCTCATATGGTAGTTCTATTCTTAATTTTTTGAGCAAACCCCATACTGTGTTCCATAGTGGCTGCACCAATTTACATTCCCACCAACAGTGCACAAAGGTTTCCTCTTTTTCACATCCTCACCAACACTTATTTCTTTGTCTTGTTGATAATAGTCATTCCATCAGGTTTGAGGTAATATCTCATTGTGGCTTTTATTTGAATTTCCCTGATAATTCATGATGTTGAATTATTTTATTTATTTATTTATTTATTTATTTATTCTTTACCTGTTGGCCATCTGTATGTCGTCTTTGGAAAAGTGTTTATTCAGATTTTCTGCCAATTTTTTATTATTTATTTATTTATTTATTCTTTACCTGTTGGCCATCTGTATGTCATCTTTGGAAAAGTGTTTATTCAGATTTTCTGCCAATTTTTGGATTTTCTGCCAATCCAAATGAACCGGATTGTTCATTTGTCATTGAATTGTATGAGTTCTTTATATGTTTTGGAGATTGAGTCCTCATCAGATACATGATTTGCAAATATTTTCACCCACTTGGTAGGTTGTATTTTCATTTTGTTTATTCATTTGTTGTGGAAAAGCTTTTCAGTTTAAAGTAGTCTTACTTGTTTATATTTGTTTTTGTTGCCTTTGATTTTGGTGTCACATCCAAAAACTCATCACCAAGACTGATGTTAAAGAGCTTACCATCTATACTTTTTTCTAGGAGTTTTATGGTTTTAACTTTTAGGCTCAAATCCTTAATCCATTTTGAGTTAATTTTCATGTATTGGTGTTAGATAGTGGTCCAGTTTCATTCTTCTACATCTAACTCTCCAGTTTTCCCAACACCATTTATTGAAGAGACTATCCTTTTTACATGGTATATTCTTACCTCATTTGTCATAAATTAATTGACCATATATGCTGTGGGCTTATTTCTGGGCTTTCTATTCTGTTCCATTGATCTATGTGTCTGTTTTTATGCCTATTCCATACTATAGCTTGATAATTATAGCTTTGTAATACAGACTGAAATCAGGGAATGTGACACCTCCAGCTTTGTTCTCTCTCAAGATTGCTTTAGCTATCTTTGGGTTCTTTGGTGATCCCATACAAATTTTAAGATATTTGTTCTATTTTTGTGGAAAATGCCATTGGAATTTTTATAGGAATTGCACTGAATCTGTAGATTGCTTTGGGTAGTATGGACATTTTAACAATATTAATTCTTCTAATCTATGAGTATGGAATATCTTTGCATTTATTTGTGTCTTCTTCAATTTCTTTCATCAATATCTTAAAGTTTTTAGTGTATAGATATTTCATCTCTTTGGTTAAATTTATGCTTAAGTGTTTTATTCTTATTGATGCAATTGTAAACTGGTTGTAGGATCTGGAGAGAGAAGGAGATAATCTTAAGCAGTCTCCATGATCAGAGTGGAGCTCAACACAGGGATCAATCCTACAACCCTGGGATCACGACCTGAGCCGAAATGGAGTTGGCCGCTCAACTGACTGAACCACGCATGCACCCACTGCTATTTATTTCTAATATAATGCCTTTGTGACAGAGAACAGCTTGTGTATTCTTTGAATGATTTAAAATGTATGCAGTTTTGTTTTATGATCCAGAATATGGTGTATCCAAATAAATGGTCTATACACAGTTGAAAAGAATGTGTATTTTGCTTTTGTTGGATGGAGTGTTCTATAAATATCTTTCGGATCAGGTTGGTTGATAGTGTGGTTCAAATTTATTCTTACTGATTTTCTGTCTACTTATTCTAGCAATTATTGAGAAAGGGACATTGAAATATCTAACTGTAATTGTAGATTTATTACTCTTTGAAGTTTTATTTGCTTTTATTCATGTAATTTGATGCTCTGCTATTTGGGGCATGAGTGGGTAGGATTTTTATGTCCTTCTAACAAAATAAATATTTTATTATTATGAAATAATCATTTTGGTCCATGGTAATATTTTGTGTTCTGAAATATACTTTATCTGATATTAATACAGTCCCTCCAGCTTTCTTTTGGCCAGTGTTAGCATGATATATATTTTTTCTATGTTTCTACTTTTAACTTATTTGTGTCTGTGTTTCAAGTGTATTTTTGGTAGGCAGAATATAACTAGGTATTGGTTTTTTTATGCAATATGACAATATCTGCCATTTAATTTAGGATTATTCATTCATTTATATTTAATGTGATTATTGGTATTATTAAGTTTAAATCCATCATCTTGCTTTTTGTTTTCTGTTTGTCCTATCTGTTCTCTGATCTCCTTTTCCTCTTTCTCTGCCTTCCTTGGGATTTATTATATATTTTTAAATGATTTTATACTATCTTCTTTGTTGTCTTTATTTTATTATTTTCATGGTTGCTTAGAGTTTTACCTCTCTAACTTCTCTTCAACTGATCTGCATTTGCACAAGCTTGAGAGTCAGTGTCTTCTGAAATTTTGTGCCTTATGTCTTTGTGTCTTATGTCTCAGTCTAGTCCTAGCTCTGGTTTTTGTGTGTTTATTTGCTAACTCCAACATCTGTATGAGGTTGTAGGTTAGATTTGATTGATTTATCTCTTATTGGGACTTCTATTTTCTTGCTTCTTTACATACCTGCTAAGTTTTTATTGATGCTAGACATTATGAGTTTTATCTTGTTGGGTGATGGATATTGGTTGTATCCCCTTAAACATTCTTGAGTTTTGCTTCAAACAAACAGTTTGATGCTTTTGAGTCTTTGCAGATTTTTTTAGGAGCACTGTATCTTAAGCATCCTTAGCATCCTAAGTCTAATATTCACTATTACTGAATCTCCATGACTTCTGATGTTTTCAGTATGGTTGGTGGTAACAGGCTATTTCCTGGGAAATAGTGGGAACATGCTATTCCCAGCATTCTTTTGATGCCAGGAACTATTACCTCCAATCCTTGGGGTCAGTCTTTTCCTGGCCTTGAGTAGTTTGCTTACAAGCATGCACTGATCAGTTGTCAGCTGAGGAGTTGAGGCAGGTCCTCTGTGGTTGCCAAGACTTTTCTCTCTTAGCAGCTCTTTTGTACTCAGCACTTTTCTGTAGACTCCAGAGGACTTGGTCTTCTGGGTTCTCCATTCCATCTTCTCAACTTAGGGAGTCTGCAAGGCTCCTCCTTAATTTGAACCCCTGTACTTCACCTTGGAAGTTCCCAGGATGAGAAACTTGAGAAACATTAAGGGTCACTTTACTTTTTATCCCTCTCTCAGAATTATTATCTTCTGTTCCTTAAGTATACATTAAGGGTCATTAACTTACTTTTTATCTCTCTCTCAGGATTATTATCTTCTGTCACGTTAAGCACAGTGTCTTGTACATCTTTGTTTCACTTCGTTTATCAGTTTCTGCTGCTGTTATGTTTCAGATGGGAGGGTAAATCCAGTCCTTGCTGATTCCTCTTGGTTATAAGCAGAAGTCCCTATTTTACTCATATTATGGCCCAGTTTTAAGCATACATACCACTTCTACTTAAAACCAACTGGCAGTAGCTACATGGAGTTCAAATTTGCGTCCCCTTCAGTCTATCCCATCAAAAACATGTGCTTGTCAAAAACTTTGACAAGAGTTTAAACTCTAATTCTGTTACTTGAAAGTCAGAGCATAATTTGTCAATGAGTCATTATAAATTTCAACTGGTAGTTTCACCACACATGAATAAAAATCATCACTTTTGTAAATGGTTTATTTATAAACCATAAATATATTTAACCACTCACTTCTAGTATACATACACACACACACACACACACACACACACACACACCACAACACATATTTAGGGATGTTTATAGAGAGAGTGAAAAGTACATTGGATTTTGCACAGGACACATTTGACTTTTTTAACCCAGTCAGCCAAGCTCCCCTTTCCTATCCATTCCTGTTTTGTAAACATTAAATGCAGTATGTGAAGTTCTAGAACACTCAGTAAGTGTTAATAGCTCCCAATAACCCCACCTCTCCCCATCCTCACTGGAACCCACCTCTGGTCCCCCATTTTATGTAATTTCTTTTGGCTGAAATAACCATGAACAATGGGATCAGGGTTATTTCTGAAATACATTGAAATCCCTTTTGGGGTGAATATTGGGTGCGTAGATTAACAGTGTCTTGTAGTCAATTTTGGGGCAGCATTTTGCCATATGGATTTGTTTTGCTTCAGGGGACGTGCTTTCCCTTAGTGGTAGATCTGAGTCACCAGTACATTTATGGAGTCATAGCTCCTCAGGGGAGCCAAGATCTTGAGGGAATTGAGAAATGGTGCAGCTTTGGCTGTCTGCTAGAGGGAGGGGTTACCTACAGAGGAAGGTGACTAGAATGGAGGTCATGGCAGGCTGTGGGAGAGCTGGATTTAGAATCTCTTGGTTACTGATGCTGGGATTGCTCTTATGCTGGGAAGATTTCTTTCCTCTTGGAGAATGTGTTTCACACAACTGGCAGCAGATAATTAGAATCATTTGGGGTTCATCTGGACTGTGACTCAACTAGTGGGGGACACAAATGCTTTCAGCGTCATTGCAATTCTGTTGGCAGCAAAGAGGACAAACAGAATCTCCTGATTGCGTCCATTATCTTTTTATATATAAGACAAGGACTGCCAAGTTAAATTATGCCCACAGTCCCTGCTGCCATTAATTTACAGTTCAATGTTTCCTTTCCTCTTCATCAAAAAAAAAAATCATGCATTTTCTCTATTAACAAAAATGTGAAAGTCAGAATTAGAAAGAAGAATTTTTAAATATCCGTAGTGCCTTCTACCAAAGACAACCACCATTGACATTTTGTGATACTTTTACCCATCCAAAAAAAAAAATTCTAGGATGATTTTTTTCTTTCTGTTTTTTAAATAGTTGTGACCATAGTCCATATACAATTTCATGTTCTTAAGTTTTCATCCTACATTATAACAGAAATCTTCCCCACATTTATCATAAATTCTTTATAAAAATAATTTTAGTGGTTGTACTATATTAACAACTGGACTTATAACTTTTCCTGTAACTAACTTCTAGGGCTGAAATTACTAGAGAAAGGTGTAGCATGATTGGTAACATATTTTAAATATCAAAATAACTGGGGCGCCTGGGTGGCTCAGTCGGTTAAGCGGCCGACTTCGGCTCAGGTCATGATCTCGCGGTCCGTGAGTTCAAGCCCCACGTCAGGCTCTGTGCTGACAGCTCAGAGCCTGGAGCCTGTTTCAGATTCTGTGTCTCCCTCTCTCTGACCCTCCCCCGTTCATGCTCTGTCTCTGTCTCAAAAATAAATAAATGTTAAAAAAAAATTAAAAAAATAAATAAATATCAAAATAACTGTAAACATGTCAAAAGAAAGTAATCAAATGTCCAAAAGAACAGAAAGTACAAAGCAAAATAAAAAGCACACGCCATGTTCAGCACCCCTACTAACCCACCATTTTTCTGTTAACCATTTGTAATTTTTGTTTTTCTGGAAATTGCCCCTCCAGCTGTAACTAAGAGTTGTCAAGCATTCTAAACCCCTGTCTAGTAATTTTAGTCCTTGTAGTCAGTAACAGCAAAAGGTCTATGTTCAACTACCCAGGTACCTAATAAATTGCCCAGATAGGTATCATGCAGCTACTAAAATTATTTTTATAAAGACTTTATAATAAACATGAAATCAAGCATGACTCTATTCTTGATTTATCAACCACGACCCATGTATTCAGTCCCAATATTAAATTGAAGAATTTAGCTCACTTAAGATATCTGGTACTTTTCACTCTTTCCTCCTCTCAATTGTTAATATTTATGCTATTACAAGCAGTTGTTATTTTGATGAATTTGGATTATGTACTTATACTTCTATTTCTGGCACGATCCACACTTGGGGCAGCTTATGTTTCCTGCATACACACGAGGAAAAACATGCACCACTTTGCTTCTTCCTATCTTCCTTTCCTCTTTCCTACTGCTGATGTCTTGAAGCATCACTTTTTTACATGCCAGGGATGATAGGCTTTCAGCAAGGTTGCTACTGACCTGAGACTGGTTTTGGAGCTGCACTGACTCTAGTCAGGAAAATCGGAAATCCAGGGGTAGGAGAACCAGCCAATAACACACATTTGGGAGAAAGTAGGGCATAAATGACCATGCCCTGTGACTGCATCGCATGAGATGTGCTTGCCCAAAACAACAGGTCAGTTAGAGGGACCCTGGCCATGCTTTCTGCTGCTCATCTTTTGGAAATCTCAGGCTTTCCTGGAGGATGTGTTCATTTGTGTTGGGATAAGGGAAACATTGGCAGTGGCTTCCTTCCCCCATCCCCCCCTCCCTGCCTGTGCCGAGGGCTCTTGTTTCAGGGGCTACATAGATGGGTTAGGGGTCTCTCTGAGGTGGCTGTTCCCAGGGAGAAGCTAGTGGTGGGTGCCCAGTCTCTTGATGATCCCTGGGTCCAGGACAGCTCCAGATGCTTCCTCCACTGCTGACTGGGGTGTGGCTGGGGGAGAGGCTCAGTGATTGAGATCCTAGTGTTCTGGTCAGGAGACTAGTAGTATAATGCTTCCATCTCAGAGCTGCATGAGGAACACGGTGGCAAGTGCGCAGGGTAAAGTTTGACAAACAGCTGGGAGTCCTTGTGCTAAGCAAAGCCTTGGCCTTCACCAGCCTTGGCTCCTCCTCGGTCATGTGGCATCCATGTTCTCCTGACAGGCCCACACCCATGGTCTGCTTCTGCTCATGCCCATGACTGTTCTAGGCCCTGGGAACATGAACAAAAGGGAAGAGAATCCCTGTAAGAAGCTGAAAGTCATTGGAGGAGGCAGACAATAAGCAAAACCAATGCTGTTGATGGGGTGGGGCATCAGAAGGTGGTGAGTGTGATGGAGACAGTTGCACAGGGAGAGGATGGGCATGTGGGATGGGCCCGGCCTGGATCCTGCCCTTCCTTGGGCTCCCCACTGGCTCCCTGTCCTGAATCACGCCTTCCCCACTGCTCCCTGTGCTCCTGATCCCTGTGCACAGAGCCTCCTGGCAGTGTTGGGGGAGTGATGGACCTACACTGCACTGAAAAGAAGGGTGTATACCAGCTCCAGTTAGGTGCTGCTGAGAAGGAAGGGCAGGAGAGGGGGTGAGAGCAGGGCTGCCTCATGAGACCTTCTGGAGGTTGTCCCAGGCACACCCCTCGGCCATCAGGGAGACTCCTGGGGCTGGACTCCTTTTGCATGGATGAAAGGAGGGTGAATCTTCCTCTCCTGCTGGGTACAGCCCCGGAGGGTGAGCTGGGACTGGGTCCCTGCGGGGTTGCTGGCAGGCAGTGCTCTCAGCGTTATCAGGGAAGCTGCCAGCACAGGCAGAGATGGTCCCAGGCTCCCTAGCCACCAGCTCTGTCACTTCAGTCCTCAAATAACCCACCAAGCCTTGTCGGTGAGACAGGAGCCTTCCTCCCCAGCTGCCGTGGCCTGGTGTGAGTCATGCAGTAGGTGCTGACGGGATGTGCCAGGCTCTGTGTGGGTGTGACCCTGTGCTGAACGCTGCTGCCAGGCATGGAGAAGGCCCCGTGGGTTCTGCCTGGCTGTCATCATTCCTCATCAGTCCTACAAAGAGGGAAGAGTGGGCGAGGGCTCTGGGAGGGTGCCAAGGAGGACATAGGGAAGGAGGAGAGAGCCATTGCAGGCAGGGCAGCTTGTGGACACAGGAGAGGCAGACACTGGTGAACAAAGGCACAAAGCCGGGCCTGGGCACCTGGGTTGGCAGAAGAAGAGAATCGAGATATTTCTAGGACAGCTGGGGACGTCTTTTCATTATTCTTTTGCTCAAAATAGAATTATCTTTCGAAATCAAATTTGACAGGCAGCCTAGGCGTTTTGCCTGGGTTGTCTGGAGGAACTGGCTTCCTCGCCTACAGTTACTTTTTTTCCTTCCAAAGGAAGAGGAGGTAACATTCTGCTGGTTTAAAAGAAAGTGGGAGAGAAGAGGGAGACGTGCGGTAGATGAATTTAGAAGGGTGAGGCCGGGTAAGGTGGGCAGGGGAAGCTGGGATAAAGCCCTTAGCTAGTCAGGAACGCCGAGCTACTGTGCACCGACCATCTGGGCCCTGTGTCCTCCACTGGGGTGGCGAGTCTTGGACCCCAGGAACTCCCAGGGATGTAGCCCCACAGCACAGGCCCCTGGCCCAGATGTCACTGTGATGACAAGAAGAAAGTTCAGTGTGAAAACCAGGGAAGAAAGGAAGAGGCAGAGACAAGAAGAGGGTGTCAGGCACTTGGGGTGGGGGTGGGGGGTAAGGAATGAGGAAGAGGTAGTTAGAGATAGCAACAGGGAAGCTTGCAGAACAGAGAGCAGGAACCCAGGCCTGCTCTAGCCACTGCTATTCTGTTTCCTCGTCCGGAAGAGACCCTTCTTTCCCTTGCTTGGGTGGTCCAGGCAGCAGATCTGGGGAGGCTCTGCACTGTCCCTGTCACCCTCTGTAGCTCCAGATTCTCCATCTGGGATGGTGTCTGTTCTCACTGTTCTCTCTGGAGCTGCTCTGGGTGAGCACTGACCCCAAGTAGGGGTCCTCTCTGGGTTTCTTTCTCTCTGCTGGGGGGGTGGGCAGCCCAAGGCCTCTCCTTTGTGAAGGTGACCAGAGCGGGCTGAGCCCTCCCTGCATGCTCACCAACAGGGCCTGGACCTAGGAAGCATGATGCAGAAAACTTACTGCTACAACAAAAACAGATGTGATTTCTTGCTTGGCCTTGAATCTGAAATGAGGAAAATACTGTCTATATCCCACATTTGGAGGATTAACAAAAATAGCCCACTAAGTGCTCAGGACAGCGCCAAGTACAGTGTGAACTTTCCAGAGAGAGAGCTGCCACCCCAGTGACTGGGAGTCACTGTGCATCCAGTGCTGATAGACCTTCTAAGTCCCTTGTCACTGAGGCCTTCAGCAGGTGAGGGGACTGGAATGGAACCCACCATGGCCTGTGTTGTCCTCTCTGGAGACAGGTTCAGCCTCTTATCTTCCTGGCTGGGCCCGGCCTCTGTCTCCTACAATCCAATGGTCACCTGTGCTCAGCACTAGCCAGCCTTGCCTCTTCTCTGGACACACAGGCCAGTCACGGACCTCATGTAGTGCTGGGCTGTGCCCTGGGGAGGCTGGTGAAGATGACATGAATGGCCAAGGACAGCACTGCTGGCTAATGGTTGGGCAGACTGAAGTCCAGGGACTTTGGAGACAAAGGATGGGCCGAGGTGTGCAGGGCAGAGCTGTGGCGTCTTCCTAGTTGATATGAGATGAATGGGGGGAACAGCACTTGAAGGTGTTCCAGGTGCTGGATCAGCTGGTGCAGAGGCCTGGAGGTGAGATAGTGTGGACCCACTGCACATGGCTGGAGGGCCCAGGCAGAGGATGGATGAGCTGGCAGGGAAGGTGGGGCTCACATTCCAAACAAAGGCAGGGTGGGCAGGCCCAGGGGTCTGACTTCACCCACATTATGGGGCCAGGTAGGGAGAAGCGTGTCCAGATGGTGGGCTCCTGTGCTGCTCCTCCCTGGCCCAGTCCCTCCCAGCGCCCCCTGACTCAGAAGCAGTGATGGCTATCCTTTGCAGCCCCCATAGGCGCTCTCTGCTATGCATTGAGCCACCTGGCCCCATCTGTATGCTCTTCCCTGCTCCACTCAGAGTTCAGTCATGTCTGCTGTACCTCTGAATCCCCTTTGCACCTGGCACAGGGCCTGTGGCACGCTTGCATGTTTGTGGAATGGATCAGTGCAACAACAAAAACCTCGGAGGAAACTTTCCAAAAGGCAAGAAGGGGCTCCTTTTTAAACAAGGAAAATGAAACATATGCAGTGTTCGGTCTCCTATCAAAATTTCCTTTGAATGACAGTAAAGGAATAAAAGGAGCAAAAACTTACAAGAACAAAGAGAACCAGGGAAGACATAATACAGGCATGCCTCCAAGACAGTGCAGGTTTAGTTCCAGACCAGCTCAATATAGCCAATGTCCAAACAGTGAGTCAAATGAAGTTTTTGGTTTCCCAGTGTATGTAAGAGTTATCTTTACACCATGTTGTAGGCTATTAAGTGTGTAATAATAGCATTACGTCTAAAAAAAACCCAATTGCATACCTTAGTTAAAAAATAGTTTATTGCTAGAAATGTTAGCCACTGTCTGAGCTTTCAACAGGTTGTGATCTTTTTGCTTGGTGGAGGGTCTTGCCTAGATGTTGGTGGCTGCTGACTGATCAGGGTGGTGGCTGCTGAAGGTGGGGGTGGCTGTGGCAATTTCTTAATATAAGGCAACAATGAAGTCTTTGGAATTGATTGAATCTTCCTTCCATGACCACATCTCTGTAGAATATGATGGTGTTTGATAGCATTTCACCCACAAAAGAACATCTTTCAAAATTGGAGTCAGTCCTCTCAAACCCTGACACTGCTGTATCACTAAATTTATGTAATATTCCAAATCCTTTGTTGTCATTTCAACAGTCTTCACATCATCTTCACCAGAAGTAGATTCCATCTCAAGAACTGCTCTCTTCACTCATCCATGAGAGGCCACTCCTCATCCATTAAAGTTGTATCATGAGCTGGCAGCCATTCAGTCCCATTGTCAGGCTCCACTCCTGATTCTAGCTCTCTTGCTGTTTCCACCATATCTGCAGTTACTGCCTCCCCTGAAGTCCTGAACCCCTCAAAGTCATCCGTGAGGGCTGGAATCAACTTTCTCCAAACTCCTGTTCATGTTATTTTTTTTTTACTTCTTCCCATGAATCACAAATGTTCTTAATGGCACCTAGAATGATGAACTCTTCCCAGAAGATTTCCAATTAGCTTTTTCCAGATCCATCAGAGGAATCACTGCCTATGGCAGCTCAATCCTTAGGAGACATATTTCTCAAATAATAAGACTTGAGGGTCAAAATTTACTCCTTGATCCATGGGCTGCAGAACGGATGCTGTGTTACCAGGCATGCCAGTGTTAATGGTGGGCTCAAAATATTTAGTAAACCGTTTATAAACAGATGTGTCATCACCCAAGCTTTGTTGTTCCATTTGTAGAGCACATGCAGAGTAGTTTTAAGCATAATTTTTAAGAGCCCCAGGATTTTTGGAATGGCAAATGAGAATTGGCCTTAACTTAAAGTCACCAGCTGCATTAGCCCCTAACAAGGGAGTCCACTTGTCCTTTGAAGCCAGGCATTGACTTCTCATCTGTAGCTATGAAAATCCTGGATAGCATCTTCTTCCAATAGAAGGCTGTTTCATCTGCACTGAAAATCTCTTGTTAGGTGTAGCCACCTTCATTAATGATCTTAGCTACATCTTATGGGTAACTTGTTGCAGCTTTTACATCAGCTCTTGCTGCTTTACCTTGCCTTTTATGTTATAAAGCTGGTTTCTTTTCTTGAACATCATGAACCAACCTCTGTTAGCGTGTTAGTTCATACTTTCTTCTGCAGCTTCTTCCCTCTCTCAGCATTCACAGAATTGAGAGTCAGGACCTTCCTCTGGATTAGGGTTTGGCTTAGGGGAATGTTGTGGCTGATTTGATCTTCTACCCAGATCACTCACACTTTCTCTGTATCAGCTATAAGACTGTTCTGTTTTCTCACCATTTGTGTGTTCACTGGAGTAGCGCTTTTAATTTCCTTCAAGAACTTTTCCTTTGCACTCACAACCTGGCTAACTGTTTGGTGCAAGAGGCCCAGCTTTTGTCCTGTCTCAGAGTTCAACATGCCTCCCTCACTGAGCTGAATCCTTTCTAGCTTTTGATTTGAAGTGAGAGATTTGTGACTCTTCCTCTCACCTGAGCACTTAGAGACCGTTGTAGGGTTCTTTTAAATTAGCCTCATTTTAGTATTGTTGTATCTTAGGGAGTAGGGGACCTGAGAGGGAGAGAGATAGGAACTAGTGGTTGGTGAATCCGGCAGAAAACACAAGATTTATCGATTAAGTTCACTGTCTTATATGGGCATGGTTTGTAGTGCCCCCAAAACAATTACTATCACATTAAAGATCACCGATCATGGTCACCATAACAAAGGCAGTAATAATGAAAAACGTTGAAATATTGTGAGAATCACCAAAATGTGATACAAACACGAAGTGAGCAAATACTGTTGGGAAAAAGGCGTTGGTAGACGTGCTCCATGCAGGTTCATCACAAACCTTCAGTTTGTGAAAAATGCAGTGTCTACAAAGCTCAATAAAGTAAAGGGCAACAAAATGAGATGCACCTGTACCAGACAAGAGACGCTCAGAACGCTTTGGAAGCCTGGGAGTGGATGAATAAATAGTAAGTGACTTTGCACACTGGAGAAAGCTGGAAACAAATTATGTTATTGGTACAAAACCCCGGGAAGGCTCTAGAATTGAGGGCGGGGTATTGGGGGTGGGATTGGAATGGAGAACTGGATAAAAGTTTTGAGGAAAGCTATCCCTGATTCAGATCCCAATAATGGCCCACCCTGACTGGCTCTCTGGCCTGTGCCTGCACCTCTCCTGCTCCAGGAAGGACAAGATGTGGTTTCTGTGCCCCATGGAAATTTGGGAAATAAGGCAGACTGGTGAAATCACCAGAACCTGGTGAAATCCATGCAGTAAAGCACAACTCCTATTTTCAGGCCTCATCACTCACCCCTCCCACCACACTCAGCCATGTGGCTTGGGGACAGCACCATCTCATTGTGAACCTCCCAGCATCCAGGCCTGGGGCAGCCACAGGAGGTAAAGGAGGCCAGGAAGCCCAGGGCTGCCCTGTGGCAGGCTATGATCTATCTCTGAGTACTCATTGGGCACTGAAGAAGCAGCTGGTCAAGTCTCACACTTTTCCTGGACTGCAGATGGCTTTATCAAGACATGTCTGACACAGGGGGGAACTTTTACATTTCACCTCTGGGCACACAGCTGGTCTCCCAGCCCAGCTGCAAAGCGCTAAGCTGATTGCTGGGATTGCCTGTGATGTGAACTCAGAATCTTCTCAGCGTTGTCATGGCTGTGGCCCTCTGACCCTGCCCCTCCATGGTCCCTGCCAGGCAGAACCTGGGTCTGTGTGTGTGAGGCGCCACCCAGCAGCTTGGGTTGGCAGTTGCTCTCTCCAAGCATCATCTCACGTAGGACAGAGAGGTCCCAGTGTGAGGCTGGCCAAAGAAAGGAGACATGACAGCTCTTCCAGAGCTCACCTCGCCAGCAGCCCATTTTGGAAGACTCAGGTGAACTGGCTCATCCCAATGCGATGCCTCACATCACTCCCACAATTGTGTTTCCAGAGAGGAGAAAACAAGATCTCTTAGGTGTTGAGCGGATCACAGGAACCTTCTTGAGAATGCCATCTCTATCTTTCTGGTTCCTCAGATCGGGAATCTGGGAATCATCTTGCCTCCTTCTTCTCTGGTATTTCCCACATCAACAAATACATCCAGAATTGGGCCTCCTGGCCACCTCACCCATTTTCCTTGGTTCAAGCATCCAGCCCCCTGGCCTTGCTGCTTTCACTCCACCTGCTATCTATATGGGCACTGCGGCCAGAGTGACCCTGTTACACCTGAGTCATATTGGATCCCTCTTCTGCTCAAACCCTCAGTGGCTCCCATCCCACTGAGTGAAAGCCAAAGTCTTCATATGTGTGTTTATGGCCCTTCTGGGCTTTTCCCACAGGCCACCCCCTCACTCTGCCCCAGCCAGACTCACCTCTTCCCTATGGGCACCCAGCTCACCCTGCCCTGGGGCCTCTGCTCTGTGCCCCTCTGCTGGGAATGTCCACATGTTTGACCCCTACTCCCTCAGGTCCTCCTGATATGAGCTGTGGACCATGTCCCCACCCCGTCCTCCCTATTTGGTTTTGTCCACTGGATTTGTTATTAGGTGACCAGGTTTATGTTGATTTGTTCACTGGCATTTTTGAGTCTCCCCACACTGGAACACGAACAACATGTGGACAATGATCTCATCTGTTCAGTCAGTTACTGTACCCCCAGTGCTATGTCCCCAGCATGCACTGGGCCCTGAGCTCCAGGTCATTACCACAACAGTGCTACCTCACTGAGCTCTCCCTATGGGCAAGTGTACAGGTTTCCTGTGCTGGTCTGCATGGGGCTTGCAAGCCTACAACTTGCAGTCTTTATGTAAAGCTCAGGCTACAGGGAGGCCCAGTCATGCGGCCATGGGCAGGTGGCCAGTAAGGGAGACCTAGCATCTCACCACTGCGAGGCTACCTTTCCTGATTCAAGCTTGGCCTCTAGTTCCTTGACCAAGTTATTTAAGTTTTCTTAGCCTTAGTATTCTCATCTGTAAAAGGGGGATAATAACATACCTCCCTCAGTGATAACAATGCTGATGAACAGATCTTCAAAGTGGATGGGCCAGTGGGACTGGAGTTCCTTCCTTTGTCCCCAGTGCCACTGCCCTATGGAACTTATGGATTCTGTGTGAAGATTTTTCTGAGTCCTGGGCCCTGGGATGTTTAACACTCTGATTTGTAAGTATCCCTGAACATAACCATTCATGAATTCAGCTGAGGTGGGGTGCAAGGTGCAAAATTGATTTCCTACAGGTTCATTGTTGACTTTACGTCACCTTCCCAGCCCATGGCTGGCAGCAAAGTGAGAGTGAGGGGCCAGCATCTCCATCACATGCTCTGTGAGCCTGGCTGGCTTTTCTACTTGCCCTCCCAGCTGACCTACAGAGGACCAGAGACAAGTCAGTGCTGAGGGACTCCTTCCTTGCTCCTCTAGCTGCTGGGGGTGGGATTCAGGCCCCATTGCTCTCCCAGCGGTGGGCTGCCATTCTTGACCTGCTCACTGGGGGCGAGGGGGAAGAGTCACAGCATCTTTCGCAAGAGTTACCCATCCCCCACCCCCGAAGCATGTAGATATCTTACCTTTTGAGAACCTGTTTCCTCTCATCCGACACCTACATTTGCAGACTGCCCTGTCTTGGAGAGGTGGGAGTGAGAATGAAGAGTTCTAAGACCTGAGCTACAGCTGAGTAGGCTCAGCTGGATGGGTCCAGGGTATCTGCAGAATTGGTAACTTCCTGGGAAGGACTAGGAGGCTCCGAGTTCCTCTGTCAGCCTATGGGAGTGCCCACAAATAGCTGTCCTTACAGGCCAGACACTCCTGCTGTTGAAAATGCCACCCTTTACCTTTCACACAGGGAGTGGGGTGCTCCACACCCAGACAAATTGAGTGGCTGGGTGACATTCTCTAGAGAGGCTGTCTACCTCTTTTGCTCATGTTGGAAGAGACCCCTGTTCTTAGGGAATATCATCAATAATATTGTGACAGCCTTGTACAGTGACAGATGGTAGCTAGACTTATCTTGGTGATTACTTCAGAACATATACAAATGTTGAATCATTATGTTGTACACCTGAAACTAATATAATATTGTATGCCAACTACACTTTAATTAAAAAAAAAGACATCCAGGGGCACCTGGGTGGCTCAGTGGGTTAAGCGTCCAACTTCGGCTCAGGTTGTGATCTCGCGGCTTGTGAGTTCAAGCCCCACATTGGGCTCTGTGCTGACAGCTTGGAGCCTGGAGCCTGCTTCTGATTATGTCTCCCTATCTCTCTGCTCCTCCTCTGTTCATGCTCTGTCTCTCCCTCTCTCTCAAAAAGGAATAAACATTTAAAAAAAAGACATCCATTCTGTCTGTGGGACAGGTGCAGTCCTGGTCTCTGAACTTGATGGTTCTTGAGCTTTGTATGGGTTGTTTTGGGATCAGGCAGCTGTGATAGGGGGACTTTTGGTTCCTTTGTCCCGAACAAGAGGCTCTTGACTGGAATGCAGCTGGGACTGGAGATTTACCATGTGGAACATGGATGCAGACACTTCCCGTGTCACTGCATTCAATGTCCACCCATTGCCGGCCCCCAGGCTAGTGGGCTCTGCTCCTTAGAGCTTGTGACACCCAAAAGCATCTTACAAAGGCTCAGGACATCACAGACAAGTTTCAGAAGAACTAGAGAGGTGCTAAAAGGGGCAAGTCAAGGCTAGGGAGCCTTGAGTGGCCAAGGGGGGCAGGGAGATGGGGAGGGTGTGGAACTGGGCTGCAGACAAGGCTTTGTCGGGGCTGAGTTCCTAGGGTACATTTTCATAGTCCTGCTTCTGGCCACTCTGGTCCTGCATCTCCTTCTGGGCCCTGGACAAGTCTGTAGTCAGTGAGAGAGACAAAAAACAGATAGGCAGGTGCTGTGCTGTGTAATGTAATGGAGTTGTGAGGAAGAACTGGAGTGGAGGGATGCAGGATGGGACGGTACTGAGGCCAGGCTCAGGGAGGTCCAGGAGAGGCAGCAGGTGACAGCTGAGGATGAGCTGGAGCATGAGCATGTGCTAGTCAGCACTGAGCAGTGGGCAGCAGCGGTGTGGGGGCGGTATGGATTTCACATAGTGGAGAAGTGTGGATGAAGGTAGGGGCAGGGCGGCTGGAGGCACAGAAGCCAAGGAGTCTGCGGCCACAATTTCAGTCAGATGGGATGTGGCCCTTGACTTGATATGGAAGACAAGCCAAAGGGAGGAGTTCTTTGCAGGGGCTATGGGAATGGAGGACACCAGAAGCACCCTAGCTGAGACCTCCTGAGGGAGTTTTCCTGGGAGGGCAAGTGGGGCAGCCAGAGGCTCTCAGGCTGCCAGCTTGAAGCGTTCCCATACTGCAAGCTTGGCAGGCAAAGTGCTTAAATATTTATTACAAACAGAAATTGATGTTGGAGAACTAAATTTTCAAAAAGGAAATTGAAAGGAAAGGGAGGGTGGGCCTCTGAATTCCAATTTGTAGCGCCCGGCCTCTGCATATTTCAAGTCCTCTGAGTGTGGAGGGACCAGATGTTCAGGACGTGAGGAGGTCCGGCTATTCACACTCCAATGCTCTGCCTGGCAGCAGTTCATTATTCAGGGGCTGTGTGAGGAAGGTCAGATGCAAAGATGCTTGAAAAAACGAAGAGTGAATGAAATTGTGATGGACAGGGGGAGGACTTGTGTCAAGCTGCTGAAAGAATAATAGATATGAGAAGTCAGTTAAGAATTGAAATGAACATTGGAAAAAGGCAATAGGGTGTTTAGAAAGGCATTGACTATGAAATAAGCTAGACCTTCATGTTTTTACCATCTCTGAGAACTTGAGAAAATGTCTTAATGTCTCTGGACCCTGTGAAGTATAAATAATATAATCTACAACTATCATCATCATTATTATTACCATTACCATTATCACCATCACCACCATCATCATCACCATCATCATCATCATCATGGTCATTACCATCATCATCACCATCATCACTACCATCACCATCATAACCATGACCATCATCATCACCATAATTATCACCATCATCACTGTCATCACCATAACAATCACTATTATCACCATCATTGTCACCATGATCATTATCACCATCCTCATCATGACCCCACCATCATTGTGATGTTCATTAATCAATATCATCATTATTGTCATTTTCATCCTATTGACCACTTACTGTGTGACCGACACATAATATGATCTATTTTTCAAAACAAAAGTATCATTATAGACTATTGTCTTATATGTTTCCTTAAACAGTTGAAGAAACTGAGGCATAATAAGTTAGGCTCAAGTTGACCAGAGTCAATAAGTGGCAGAATGGTTCTGCCTGACAGCACAGCACCCAACGTCTTCTGAATTGAGTGTTGCTATGAGCAATAAATACAGTGATGTTTGCACATTGCTGGTGTGAAGCAGGTCTTATTACATGGGACTTCTTACTGCATATGTCTTACTTGGTGAACAGTGGCCGTACTATGGCCTGGTCCAGGATTGGAATGAATCAGGTTGAGCCCTGTTAAGCAGAAACAAAGTCTAAAGACATTTTGGGGATCCTGCTGTATGCTAGGCAATGTGCTGGGAAGCACGGGGCATTGTGGTTCTTGAGACAAGCACCAAGAACGATGTCTCCGTGCTGTGGGGTGGACAAGAAGGTGGTTCACCTGCATGAGGGACACACTGGAGGGGGCCTGGAGACCCCCTCTCCTGCTGCCCAGTGAGTCACTGACCAGTGGCTGCTGTATCACTTTCCAAGGACAAAGGTGGAGAGAAAGGAACTTGGTCAGCAACTGCAGGGATGGTGGGAGAAGCCAAAGGCCTGGTGGCTTCTGCTCAGGTGTCGAGGTGGGTGCTTTGCAGCCATATCCAGGCTTGGGTTGGTTCGCAGAAATGGCTTGAATCTGAGAATTGGTCTTTGACATTTTGAGAGCAAACGGCTAAGGAATTTGAATACATTTTAATTACTTTAATAAAGTACACCCTATAGAATGCATTTTAATGGTGGAAGGAAGGAGGGAAGGGCCTTGCAATTATTCCAGCCCACTGCATAATTTATTTCATGCACTGTAGAGTCACCTCAGACATAAAGGAATTATCTACTGTGCTATTGGCAAAGGAGAAAACAGGCAGAAAAGGGAGACTTTTTTCTTATCCACCTCATTAAACGGTCTAAATTTATTTTCAAAATCTAAGTCAGAGCTTTACCATCTGAAGATGAACCTTTTGTTAATACTTTGTAAATGTACTCTTTCAATTTTCTTTTTCTTTTATTATTTTTGTTTAAAAAAGGAGAACAAAAGGAAGCAATGGAGGATTAAGAAGTATTTGGGGGAAAGAGGGGCCTGCAGGGTATCTTGAGGGTTGCTCCATGCTGTGGAAAGTGGGTTGTCTGTGACTGGATATATGCAGGTTAAAGCTGTACCCTCTCCACAACTTTGACAGCCACTGAGTCTGTGTGCTTCAGTCTCCTTGTCTTCAAAGTAGTGATTAGAGTATCTGTGTGTCAAGGTAGGAAGCACCTGGAGGGTGCTTCAGTGGGTGGCCATCCCTCAGCTGCATGAGGTCTGGGTACTCTGAATCAAACAGAGAACGTGCCCTGTGCTCCATGGGGGTGCCTGGGAGCAAGTCATTACCCTAGCACAGACAGATGTACAGTACATGTGCATGCATGCTTGTGTTGATGTGTACGCACACACATACACACACACACATACACACACACACACACACATACACACACACACAGATAAAGAGTGGAGCTGGGGACATAGCTGAAGATGACCAGAGAACCCACCAACAAGCCAGGAAACACTCAAAAGGCGGTGAGCATTCCAGGGCCAGTAAGACATGTGCAAGCCTCTGCTGTCTGTGTCAGCTGTGTTCGCCATGGCCAGACCCTTCTACCCCATGCACATCCCTGTGGGAAGCTCCACACTGTCACAGGACCAAGCAGAGGCTCAACTGGCAGTGACAGCTTCTCTCTTCTTAGCCATGACTATCCATCTTGGTGAGCACCATCAATCCCATAGCCCTGTGAGGCTCTGAGACAGCTCTTGAGACATGGGCCATCATGTATGTGGGGTAGACTGAGTGCCCTTGCCTTGAGAGACACGTGGGATAAAATGGTAGCTGTGTCTGCAGTGGACAGAAGAGTGTGTTCTGGTCACATTCTTCATGGCTCTGAGGGGCCAGGTGCTGGGCTTCAAGACTCAGAGAGAAGATGTTAGGCTCAGCATGCCACAGGCATCTTCCTATCCGTCTGGAATAGAGGCAATGTCTGCTGTCTGGAATGTGACTGAGAAGCGTGCTCATTTGTGGTGTGCTCATTCATTCAATAGGTATTCTTTGAAGCTCACTCCCCTGGGGGCACTGTGCCTGTGAATGTGAAAGCTGAGATGCTGCAACTCCCTGCAGCCTAGTCCCCCAGGAAGGAGTTGGGTGATCCCTCCCCTTGCATTCAGGGCTGGCTTGGGACTGTGTTGACCAACATAGTAGAGGGCAAGAAGGCCCAGCCATGCAGAGAACTTAGAGAGGACTCGTACAGGGGAAGGGGTTCTGCTCTCCAGATCCAAAGGCACACTCTGCCCACTACGCTGCACTCCCGGCAGCTGGAAGGATGCACCCGACACCTGTCTGGGCTCAGAGTGTTCTGAAGTTCCCAAGCTACCAAGCTCCTCAGGAGCCGAGAAACCAAGCCTCAGGAAGCAAGGTGACTTCTCCAGTGCCCACCCCAGGGCTGACCTTGCATAAAGCAATTCTTCTACCCTAGGCTGTAAAAGTGTGGAAAATGAGGATTTAAAATTTAAGAATTTATCCAGGCAGGTGGATTTAAAAGGGGAGCTGTGAAAGAGTGGGTGGTATGCACATCTTAGGGAGCCAGGCTGTGGGTGAGAGGTCCTAGAAGGTGCTTTGATGAAGGCATGGATGTTCTAATTCCACTTGCTCCCCTTTCCACAGGGCTCCTCGCTATGCGCTTTGGCAGTCCTGGCTGCAGTTTTAGAAGTTCTGTGGTGTGAGTATAGGTGAATGTTTCTGAACATGCATGTGTGGTGCGTGCCTGTGAGTGTGCAAGGGAATGCTGGGGGCTCAAGCAAGCCTGACCTGCAGACCCTCTGCCTCCATGGTGCAGGCACTCTGCTCACTGCCTGGTTTGGGGCCAGGTTTTGAGCTTCAGCTATGGACACGCAACTGTACTTTGCCAGGTGAAAGCATGCCGAGGTAGAAGACAGGTCCCCAGAAAGTGCCTGGTCATACTCTGATGGGAGACGAGTGCAGGCAGTGACTACCTGGTGGGCAGTGCAGGGCACACCAGCACCCACAGCGGGAGCCCTGAGGGCATCAGACCCAGTTGCAGGGCAGGAGTCCTCAGGTCAGGGAGAACCACGGGGGAAGGAGCTGGAGTGCAGCGGCAGATGTAGGAGGTGGTGCTGCCTGGGACAGTGGGGTGGGGAAGCCAGAGGCAGGCAGGACAGACTAGGGGGCCCATGCACTGTCTTAAAGACTGGACCTTGTCTTGGGTGCCAGGCTTAGGTCTGGGGCCAAGGGCAGATATGTGTGAGGACTGGGTCTGTCAGCAGTGGAGGGCTGTGGAATGTGACGGTGTACGAGGCTCCTGGGACCAGAATCAGAACAGTGGTGGGTGGGTGGGAAAGAGGAAAACGGCTAGAAAAACCAGGAGTCTCTGTCTTTAGCAGCTGGTGAAGAAGTGGAATAGAATCTGAAATGAAGAAAGGGGCTGACGCAGGTGTGGAGAAGGGCTTCAGGCAAGACCAGACAGGAGCATGAGGGTCCTGTCCACATGCACTGAGGACCCTTCGGTCTCATGTGGGCTGAGTGTCCCCTGGGGCGGGTCACTCCATGTCCACCTATTCTCCAGGTCTGCCTCTGGCCTCCAGAGAGTGAGATGGGATTCGGGGATGGGAAAGGGTGCACTGTTCAGACACAGACAGAAGTGCCCTGTGTGTGTGCAGCTGCCGGCTGACTGTCTCCTACTGTGTTGCCCAGCGAGCCATCCAGCAGTGCGCTGGGTGGATTTCTCCCAAGGAGCTCACCCCAGTGGAACAAGACACGAGTGTTGGAAGGAGAGAATCCCAGGCATATTTTGCTTATTACTTAACTGGAGGGGAGACTGTAGGATTTGCAGGCTATGTGTCAGTTACTGGCCAGAAGCAGTGCTACAATCCCCTACACCTTCCCAGGTGAGATGTTGAGCAACCTGTCAGCCTCCCCATGGAGGAGCCTCCCCATGGAGGAGGGTTCAGAGCAGGGCCTACCCTGGACCTCTCCATGGAGCCACTCTTCCTCCTGGGACTGAGCGCAGAGCAGTTTAGGAAGCACACCTGTCAGTGAACTTTAGGGCTGGGAGGTTAAAGGCAGGCTTTAGCCAACAGACCCTATGCGTCCATTTTTGCGAGAGAGGAAAACAACAGTGAGAGTAGCAGCCCCAACACATCAACTGCCTGAGTTCTTCACCCAGCTGAGCCTCAGAGGGGCTGAAGCAGACTGTTCTCCAGGTCCAAGCGTCTCACCCAAGGCCAGCTGCAAAATCTCTGGGGTCCAGGACACAATGGAAAAGTGTGATGGTGACATCAGAGTATTAACACCGGGGTCTTTCTGAACACACAGCTTGTGTAGTCACACAGGCCTCACACCCATTATATTGGCCTGACTCACACCCCACCCCCTGTCCTCTTGTCCACATCTGGTGCACAGAGCAGCTGGCCTGCACATCCCAGGCTCCCTGGGCTACCAAACCCTCAATGGCACCAGAGATCCTGAGTGGTGGAGTTCTGCCAAGATTCAGGAAAACCTGGCTGCCCCATGTCAACCTGTGAGTGAAGCCTAGCATGAGGATTTCCAAGGTGGCCTTTTAGGAGGGCTGCTGACTGGGGATTCTGGGGGATGTGGGGTGGTCCACAGAGCAGGTCAATAGGAGGGAATAGGAAGGAACTGCCAGCTGGGGTGTATGTGGGCACTTCCCTAAGCCTCAGTGTCCTGGCCTAGAAGAGGTCACAGCCCGACCCCCCACCCCAACCCCCTCAGCCCCTGGGGAACCTGAGACACCTGACATCTGAGAAGGGCATCATGGACATGTTCACTGACCAGCTCAGTGCTCAGCACATGGTGGTGGGCAACACAAACCTCCTTTCTGTCCTGGATGGGGGATGGCTTGGGCTGGAGGCAACAGGAAACCAGGCCAACTGAGTAAAAGCAAACAGGAATGAGTTTTGAGGGTATCATAATGCCCAAGGACAGGATTATGGCTGCATGTCAGGTTCAATGAGAGGACAGTACCATGCTGTCTTCTTTCTCCCCTTCTCTTCTTGCACACTGGCTTTTCCATCTGGCCCCTTTGAAGGGACACATGAGGGCAGCCCTGAGATCTTCCTCTTGTGGTCAGACACCAAAGAGAGGCTGGCCCAGCTTCAAGGCCCCAACCCGAGAGGGGGTCCTGGAGCCCAGCTAGGCCTGTTGCCTGAGGCCAGGGGTGGGTCCTGCTAGGGCATACTGCCCCACAAACCCAGTGAGGGCTGGGGTCCCAGAGGACAGGTGCCAGGAGGATTCTCTAAAGGGAGACTTCCCACTCCTCCTACCTCAGCTCTGTTCAGTTATGGGGCCCTGAAAAATATGCCTTGTTTTGGTCTGTATTCCTAACTTCTTCCTTCCTTCCTTCCTTCCTTCCTTCCTTCCTTCCTTCCTTCCCTTCCCTTCCCCCCTCCTTCCCTCTCTCTCTTTTTCTTGAGAAAGAGAGTGAGCAAGGGAGAGGGGCAGAGGGAAATAGAGAGAATGTTAATCAGGCTGTATGCTTACCATGGAGCTCGACACGGGCTCCATCCCACAGCCCTGGCATGATGACCCGAACAGAAATCAAGAGTTGGATGCTCAATTGACTGAGCCACCCGGGTGCCCCTGCATTCCTAATTTCTGATTGGAAATTTGGGTATAAAGGAAAAACAGAAATCATCTGTAATTATCCCACTCAGAGATAACTCCTATTATAGCCTGACAACTTCCTTCTTACTCTTTCAAGAACCACTCTTTTGGGATAAGGACTGCAGGCTCCCCATTAGTGGAGAACGGGAATGCCCACACACTTGTGCTCGGGAAAAATTTGATCCCGGTGGCCTCGTGGGACATGCAAGGCACTTAGGCAGCTTTGTGCCTCTGTGCCTCAGTTTCTTCCTCTGAAATGTGAATAATAACAGTCCTTACTTCATCGGCTGTCTTTGGAGCATTCATTGCCCTGCTAAAATTGATCCAGGGTCACCATGTGAACATTGGTGCTTGTATGACTGTGCCAAGAGCTGGTGTCCCCCAGTCCCCCTCTTTGGAACTTGGAGTTCCACACCTTTGCCCCAGGAGTGGCACATAAGGGCTGCCTGCCCCAGGGGAGTCCCACTTCTCCAAGCAGTCTGTGCCTGGAGCCTCAACCCCCTCCATCAGAGTGAGAATGACTTTACCTGAGGTCAGCCCATGCTGGCCCTTTTACAGGTGGAAGCTGTCCTGTGCCCCTCACAGAGCTTCTGGGAAGGCTCATACAACACTTCTCGACATCCTTGCACATGCAAACCCCAGGCTCTGCTTCTAGGGGAGCCAACCCAAGACAGCTGTATGAGCTTCTTGTGTCTACCATAACAAATACCCACACACTTGGAACAGCTGGAAACAACGCAGACCAAATAGTGTATAGTCCTGCAGGCCAGGTGCCTGACGTCAGCTTCACTGGGTACTAAGGTGTTACTAGGGCTGGGCTTCTCGTGGATCCTCCAGGGGAGAGTCCCTTCCCTTACATTTCCCAGGATCCAGAGGCCACCATGCTCCTAAGCTTGTGCCTCTTCTCCCATCCTCATTACTTGTCCTCCAACCTCTGCCTCTGTCATCAAGTCTCCTCTCTGATTCTTCCTGTGCTTACATTAGGCTAATCTGTTATCTAAATAATCTTCCATCACAAGATTCCTTTTCAAAATTTTTTAAATGTTTATTTATTTTTGAGAGAGAGAGAGAGAGAGAGAGAGAGCACGAGCAGGGGAGGGTCAGAGAGAGAGGGAATCTGAAGCAGCCCCAGGCTCTGAGCTGTCAGCACAGAGCCCAAAGTGGGGCTCGAACTCATAAACCATGAGATCATGACCTGAGCCAAAGTCGGATGCCCAACCAACTGAGCCACCCAGGCGCCCCTCCCATCTCAAGATTCTTAATTTTTATCACATCTGGACGTAGAGGAGATAAAGACAGGGACATCTTTGAGGGTCATTACTCAACCGTTATTACTGTCAAAATCCTCCTTCTCAACTGTGTATACAGGGGAACTTTGGGAGCCAGAGAAGTGAAGAGGCCAATGCCTTGAGGCAGTGGTCTGGGGCGAGCTTTGGGTTGTACTCCGTCCTTTTCCTCCTCCACACCAGACATGAAATCAGACCTGGTTCCTCTGTGCGACCATCCTCCAGTGGCTCTCATCCCTTTTGCAAGCCCCAGCCCTGGCTCATGCCTGCTTTTTCCCCACTGGCCACTTGTAGTTTCCTGAGAGTTCCAAGCATGTTTCTGCCCAGGGTCTTCCCAAATGCTGTTGCCTCTGCCAGACACCCATCCCCAGACTTTCCACACTTCTTTCAAGTCTCTGCTCAGTTTACAAGGTGGACCCATCCTCCCTGACTCACCTCTTCTAACTGGCCCCACCCCCAGTTTTACTCGCTTTGTTTTTCTTCCTAACACTTTGGAGCAGCTGGCATAGGTTTATTTGGTTGTTTGTTTTGCTTCTGTCACCCCAGGAGAATATAAACTGTTGAGGCCTGGGACTTTGCTCAGTGCCTAAAACGCTGCAAGTCTTGGTAAACATCAAATGAGTGAGCGAGTGAATGAATGAATGAATGTCAGATGCCTTGAAGAAAAGCTCCCAAAACATGAGATCCAACATCAGCAAGATGGAAAAGAAAATTCTGGCTTGGGATTCCTACCTCAAATCGTGGGGCTGCCTTCCCGCACCCTCAACCTCCTGCTGTCTGGGAACTGTGCCACGTGACCCCTCCTGGAGTTGACCTCCGCGACTGGGGAGGTGGGCTGTGGCTGCCCACTGAGGAAGAAGAAATGGCACTTTTCAAAGCTGGGTGGTATCAGCACCTGCACCGCGTGGCTCCTTGGGCATTGTAAGCTTCTTAATGACGTTGGACCTGAAGGGAAAAACCGCACTCTGTAAATATGCTCTCCCAGACTTAAAATTAAATTCTACATTTTCCTGAGCTCTTGGGAACTGACACTGCCATTAGTCTGTAATTTGTTTCTCAAAATTCTTCTATTTTAAGAAATTAAGCAGGAGGAGGAGAGGGTGAGAAACACAAGGGAGGGAGGGGCTGGGAGAAAATGAGGACACTCCAAAGGCAGACAGAATGGGGGGTGGGAAAGGCGGTGGTGGGGGAGGAGTGGGTGGAAGAGACCGCTGAAGCCTGCATTTTTGAGTCTTTTCCTCCCCATGCTGGCTGTGGATATTTCTAGCTGAGATGTCTTTGCTGCCAGTGTGGTGTGGAGGTCCTGGTAAAGCCAAGGCGGTTGCAGTGGCATTGGGGGACATCTTGGTGAGGCGCAGAGTCCCAGTCCCACTGGCACTCTCTGCCCGCTGTGACCAGCCTGACTGGAGCAGAGCTGCTCAGGGAGGTTAGGCAGAGCACCCTCCCCACCCAGGGCTCTGTGCTTCTCACATTCCTGCTGCCCTCTGGGAGTGTGGTAATGCTTCTGGAGAGCCGGCTGGGCCATCCAAAAGCACATACCCCACAGCTCTTGGAAGGAATGGTGGGCAGTGGGTCCTCAGATAAGCTGGGATCAGGCTTTCCTGGTGGGTATGGACCCCTTAAGGTGTCAGGAGCGGCTAGGTCCATATTTTGCCCTGGAAACGGATCCACTGATTTCTGTCACAAAGGATCGTTTCCGTCACAAAGAATCACCAGGGTCAGCTGTAGCAGGTGCCACACACCTCACTGCTGAAGGAGGTAGGGAATGAGCCCCCAGTGATATATTTGGGTTGAGTGCTGTCTAGGCCAAGAATAGTAAGTACAAAGGCCCTGAGGGGACATGCTCCTGGCTAGTTTGAGGAGCAGCAAGGAATCCAGAGTGGAATGAGGTGGGAGGGAGAGTAGGGTAGAGGGTGAGGACAGCGGGGAGAGGGTAGGGGATGTGCTTGGAGGCCCGAATAGGATCGGCCAGATGGAGCCTTACTGGCAACTGTGGGGGTTTTGCCATCACTGTGAGTGAGACAGTGGCACTGGGGCTTGGAGAGAAGAGGGCCCTGCCTGACCTGCACTGTGGCAAGACCCCTCTGGTGCTGTGCTGTAGGGAGACTATCAGGGCCAGGGGTGGGGAGAAGCACAGCAACGCATTAGGAGGCAGGAGAGGAGGGTGGGCTTGAACCAGGATGGCAGCAGGGCAGGCAGGGAAGTGGCTGGATCCAGGTTTATGGCATTTGAAGGCTAAAGACTCAGTTGCTGGGGGATGAGGAGTGGGAGAGGACAGTGGAAGCCACAGCGGATGGCAGGCTTTGTCGGAGGTGGGCTGACAGAGGGGCAGGTCTGGGAGGAGGTGGATGAAGAGGACAGGAATGTATGATGGCGTAGTTATGTGCATTCCTGGGCAGTCCAGGTGGGCTGCCATGGTGGTTAAGGTGGTGGCAATGTGAGTCACGCCTGGGGCCTGCCAGAGTCTCCAGGGCCACGGGGAGAAAGGACATGCTTGCCCTCAGGGCTGTGTGGAGCCACCCGTTTTCGGGTCCCATGTGTGGTGGCCCAGCTACCCAGGGCCTCTTTGCTGAGCAGCTCTGAGCCTCACTTGTTAAGGGGGCGGGATGCTCGCAGCTCTGAGACCTGGATCGCTGGGCGTCCCATCATTGTCCTCACTTCCTCTGTCCGGGCCCTATGCAGCTGGGAGCTGTGGTGGTGTTGCCTCTGCCTATAAGCAGGGCCCCCATGCTGTGCTCAGGGGAGCTGGGCCACAGACTTCCTCCCCACCCTGGGGAGCCCCCAGCCTTGGTCAGCTCCACCTTCACTCATACTGTCAAGACCCATGGTGTGTTAACCTTCACTCATACTGTCAAGACCCATAGTGTGTTAAGTTCCATCCTGGACCCAGGGCTGAAGCTCTGTGCTTTTGGTCCAGAAGTGAGTTCTACACTGAGAACAAATACCCACTTTGACTATGCCTCTGACATGTGGGAGGGTGTCCTCTAGCTCTGTGGCCAGTCTGGACCCTCTACAACATTGAGGTCACGTGGAGACCCTGCCTCACCCCGGACTGTTCAGATCACTCTGGGCTTTGGTTTATCTTAAATTTGCATCCTGCCTTTCTTCTAAGGGTTTTCCCTTGAAGCTTCAAGTTGTGTTTTTATTGTTATTGTTGCTGTCATTTTTTACTTCTTATGTGTCTTTGTTTTACCCCAAGGCTCTCTAAAGACCCCTCATCTGCTCTGAGACCTCCTCTCTAGAGCCTTTCTCCTCTTGCCCCTGCAGTCCTGGGAGCCTGTCCCCTCCTGAAGCTCAGTGGTCCTCCTGGGTCACCTCCACCTTTTTGGTCCTTTGTCTTCATATATTTTGTTTTTCACTATTACTTTACTGGACTCTATTAGGAATAACTTCCTACAAACACAGGTTTATTGGGGTTTTATATAGACCTCAAGTTTTCAGTCATTGCATTTCTAAAAAGATATTTATTTTGGTCTCACATTTTTCTGATAATTTGGCTAGGTAAACAATTGTATGCCTGTACAAAACATTTCTGCTCAGAGCCTTGCAGGAACTCTCCTCTGTCTTCTGGAAGTCCTTTTTCTGATGTTTGACATTACTAGGACAGTTGAATGTTTATAGGTGATGTGTTCTTTTGTCTGAAAGACTCATATCTTCCTTTGACTTCAGCAAATTTCCCTCTTAATTTTTAGATTACCTTTTCCCCTTCATTTTGTTTGTTCTGCTTTTTTGGATCTTATACTGGTAAGTTGTTAGAGCTTCTAGATTGATCTCTTATATGGTTTATCGTTATTTTGCTAATGTTTCCTTCTACAGTCTGGGGAATATTTTTGTTTTTATCTTTCTATTAAATTGTTCACTTTGGCAACGTGTGTCTAGTATTCAAGAGTATTTTCTTGTTCCCTGGCTTTTTATTTTTATGACAGTCTATTCTGTGGATGCCTTCCTTATCACATCCTGTTGTCCCAGAACACTAATTGGATGTCTCTTCCTACAGTTATTTGTGGAGATCTGCTTACTGAGTGATAGGTGCTTTGTTTCAGATTGCCCTTCCTCTTTGTGCTGGCCATGCTCTTCCAGGCTTTCTTCTTGGGTGGTAGTCCTGGGACCACTCATGTTTGACAGCAAGGCACACAGGCTGCCTGGAAGCTCAGGGTTTGGGGAGCTGCAAGGCCATGGTCAGGAACCCCTTTAGATGATGTTGGCCATTATTTGGGGACATGTTGGAGACAAGATGGCTGTCATGGGGTGCCGACTGCCTTCATTCCCAGCAGCATGCAACACAGCTGGCCACTCCCAGGTCACTGTCTTCTGGGCTGTCTGCCCACCTCCATGGCCACCCTCTGCTGTCTGCTGTCCTGGCCTCTCTTCATCTTCCTGACCCACAAATGTTGGAGGCCCTGGGACTTCATCCCAGTTCTCTTCTCTCCTCCATCTTAACTCACTCTCTTCAGGGTCTCATTCCAGAAATAAGTACGTGCTAATGACTCTGAAGCATGTCTCTGGAGCTCTTCCCAGAGCTTCATGTGCCCCATCCTGTTCAGGGCCTCTGAGCACACCCCTGCCCTTCTCTCCCCTGACCTTACTCATCACCCTGTTCCTCAAACTAGCCAGGAGCATGTCCCCTCAGGGCCTTTGCACTTGCTGTTCTTGGCCCAGACAGCACTCAACCCAAATATACCACTGAGTGCTCATTCCCTACCTCCGTCAGCAGTGAGGTGTGTGGCACCTGCTACAACTGACTCTGGTGATTCCTTATAATGGAAATGATCCTAATTGAAATCAGTGGATCAATTTCTAATTGCGGGAGCTGTTGGGACCTAACACCCTGATTATACTTTCCCTTGGCCCCATGCCAGAGGCAGAGCTGGGAGGAAGAAGGGGGCATAGGTCCTGAGCCATGCAAAGGAAGCCCTATGGGTATAGGTGGGAAATGGGCAGAGTGGAGTTGATTTGCAAAAGCAAATGGGAAGATTGTTTTTATTTGTCTTCTGACTGGAAGGGAAGGAGGCAGAGGTGACAGGAGGGAAAGGAGTGTCAGCATGGCATGGCCCAACCAGATGTTTCAGTCCAGGAATGTGGACCGTGCCATGGCAAGAGGTTTGTGTGTAGTCACAGGGATCTTCCTGACATCCCTGTGTTTCAGTCACTGCCACATGATGATTATGGACAGCAACATGACTTAGAAACCAGAGAAAAGAGTTCAGTGGGAGGAGGCTGCCAGAGCTACTGGGGGCAGGAGTCTGAAAACCACCTAGAGTTTCCCAGGAATATTGAGGAGGGCTTTAGATCTTCAGTGGAGCCTGTCTTCCATAGACAAGCAGCAGAGAGACCTGAGCTGATGTGGCAGCCGTGCCCCACCTGCAGCAAACACCCTGCCCCTAGTTCCAAGGATCTGGAAATATGTTATCACATGGCAAAGGGACTTTGCAGATGTGATTTGGTTAAGGATCTCAAGATGGGGAGGTTATCCTGGATTATCCATATGGGTCAAGTCTAAGTCCTTTAATGTAACATTAGGAGTGGGATTGCCCTTGTTGGATTGAAGTTACAGGAAGAGGGCCATGAGCCAAGGGCTGCACGCAGCCTCTAGTAGTTTGCAGCCAGCAAGAAAGTGGGGACCTCAGTCCTACAACCACAAGAACACTGAGATCCCCTGGAACGTAAGAAACCCTCCTTGCTGACACCTTGATGCCTGTGCAGTGGACTTCGGACCTTCAGAACTAGAAGGTAATGAATTTGTGTTGTCTTGGGCCACTGAAGTGGTGGTGATTGGTTCCAGCTGTGTACAGTAAAGGATTAGCTCTGCAGGCCTCTGTTGTCCAAACCCTATACTTTCCAAAGACCTGCAACACTGTCCCTTCTCAGCTCCTGGGGCCTAACTTCTGAGCCCTTGGAATAGCCTGCCTGATAAGAGGGTCTTTGTATATCTTTTTATATCTGAGGCATTGGCCAGGCCAGACTGTATACACTAACAATGTGATTTGGGGCTGTCTCAGTCTGATCGGGCTGCCATAACAAACAGTCACAGGCTGGGTGGCTTCAACCACAGAAAGTTATCTCACATTCTGGAGGCTGGAAGTGCAAGATGAAGGTGTTGGCAGGTGTGGTTTCTCCTGAGGCCTCTCTCCTTGGCCTGCCTATGGACACTGTCTTGCTGTGCCCTCACACAGTCTTTCTTTGGTACTTACACTTCCCCTGGTGTCTCTGTGTGTCCCGATTTTCTTATAAGGACACTGGTCACGTTGGATAAGGCCACCCTAACAGCCTCATCTAACTTAATCACACCCTTAAAGTCCCCATCCCCGAATAGAGTCATATTCCAAGGTGCTGGGGATCAGGGTTTCAACATAAAACATTTAGGGGGGGATGCAATTCAGCCCATAATGATGAGTGCTCATTTTTCTTTGCCTAGGCCCTGGGCCACGCTGTGCACAGTTTGGCTGCTGCAGGGCTAGAGACTGAGTCACTAAGGTCATTCACATGGGCTCGCCATGCCTGTGTGACTGGCCCCAGAAGACACCCTGGATGGCCACACTGCACACACATAGTCACATGTCCTCACTGGAAGAATTAAGTACTGTCCACGTGACCCCACTGGGAGTGGACACTGGACACATGCCCAGTCTCTCCTGGAGCCACCTTGTTGCCTTTACCCTGTGTTGATTTTGACGCATATCCTATCATGGCAACACCCCCTAAATGTGGGCATCAACAGCTTTTTTGAGTTTTGTGAGTCCTTGTAGTGACTTATCAACTGAGAGAGGTCCTGGGGACCCCCCAATACTAGTAGCAGTAGAAAACTAATGCACATTGAAAACAAAGCAGGGCTGTGAAGCAAATCAAGGGGCAGTGGGGACAATACTTCATTAGTGAAAATGTTACCTTTCCCAGAGACCTCTGCATGTGCGTGTGGGTCCAGGCTTTTGCTGGCATGAGTTAACAGTGCTGTGAAGGGGTTCAGCACACTTGGCAGAGTGGGTAGGGGTCTCCTTCCTGGTGGAAGACACTGTCCCTCCTCCTAGGAACAGCTAGCTTCCTGTTGTATGTTTTTCTTGGAAGGAAAAATGTTCTTAAAGGAATCTGAATCCAACTCCGTGAGAAGGACCAGGTTCTCCCTTCTCCCAAGGAACCTTGAAGTGAGGTAATGGCTGTCGTGCCAGCATCAGGATGCTTGGGAAGAGAGTCAGTGTCTGCAGTATTAATCCCCACTGCCTCTTAGCTGTTCCCAGGAGCTGTGGCAACATCAGTCTCCTGCCGGTTCTGTCGGTCCTGGTGGGTGAGCTGCATGTGAGCTGAGATGTTTCCTTGCTACTGGCTCGAGAGCAGCGGAGGCTGCCACTGGGGAGACTACACAGAGCAGCTTCCCTGCTGCTGCTCAGTCACCTGCCTATTGTAGCATCTGGCCCTTTTGCTCTCCGTGACTTTTCTCTCCCTTCTTCTTCTAGTTGGCTTGTGCAGGCCCATGAGCTCTGCTGTGCTGGGGACCATAGCTCTGACTCATTCTCAACTGCAGAGACTCTCAGGTTTGCCAACACAGTATGCGGCCTGGGTGTTAAAACGATTAAGTCAAAGTGAACACGCCAGAGTCATGGGGTCATGAGACATGAAGTAATGGGATGGCACTTTGCATATGGCAAAGGGTACATGGCAAAGGGATGCTAGGCAGGACGATGGAGTTCGAGAAGGTGGCCATGTGGGATAGCTCATGGAGAGAGTGCCGCATCCATAGCCCTTCCCAGAAGTTGTGCTGAGGGCTCAGGAATGTGTGAGGAGGGAGTGGGGAGGGGGACGTGGCAGCACCTCCCCAGGCAGGAGGATCAAGGATCCAGCCTGTGGAAATATGCTGCTCATTAGGAACACACAGCCTGGCTGACCACACACTCAGCTGCTCTCTGTGGAGATAGAGGGATAGCCCGCACCACCACACCACGTACTCTCTTCAGTGTACCCTCAGCTCTGCTAAATAAACTCCTTCCAGCTGGGTGGCCTGCCCCAAGGGGCTACTGTTCCTGAGGTCCTGGCACATTCCTGCCCCTATGGCAGGATCTCCTGGGCTGCTGTTTTCCTCTTCCCTACCCTGACTTCTTTGGTTCTCAGGAAGAGAAGGAAATAAGCAAGCACTGAGCGCCAGTCAGGCCCTGCAAGGGTGACTTGGCACAAAAGTCTTTTCTGATCTTGGCAAGATGGTGACATCACCCTTTACTGATAAGCTGCTGAGGCTCAGAGATGGCCAGGGCAACCCAGCCAGAACAGGCTTGGGTTTGTCAGCTCCCAAGTGCCCTCTTGAATGTCTTGGTGCCTAAGAGGCCCCTGCCTCGGCTCCCTCTGGGTCCTGGGAGCCAAGGCACTCAGGCTGCTATACAGATGTGTCCGTGGAGGGAAAGAGCTGCCTGCCTGGGGAAGGTGGAGGCTGCACACTTCTCTGCCCTCCATCCCCAGTGGTCTCTTCTGGGGCTTCTTTGGTTCTGAGCAGCCCTCATACCTGGCAGTGCCATGTGCCCCTGGGCCCGTGAGCAGAGCTTCCTGTCTTACTCTGGAGCACTAGATCTGTGGCCGCAGGGCTCTCCAGGCTCAGGTTCCTGGCACTGCCCCTGCCCTGGAGGGTCCTGGTCTAGCCCCTGCTGCCCTCCTACCACCTTCTCCTCCCTTCCCCAGAACTGCCTCTCTCGTTCACCCAGCCATGGTCTCCAGACAACTATCCAGGTGTCTCCCAGGCAGGAACCCCAGCGTGCCACCCTCAATGCCCCCCTCTGGTCCCCCTACATTCCTTCTCAGGTGTAGTCCTTCCAGGCCTGGGCCCCTGGCTCACTCACCTTGGAACCTCTGCTAGTTATTCATGCTGCATAAGTAGTCCCCCAAACTTAGCGGCATACGACCCCCTTTAGTCATGCCCATGACTCTGTGGGTCAGGAGTTCAGGCAGCACACGGTGGGGATGGCCTGTCTCTGTTCCATGATGTCTGGGGGCTGGCCCAGGAGGCTTAAAGATGGAGGCTGAAGTCACTGAATGCCGGTTGCTCACATGCTCGGCAGGTGATACTGCTGTGGGCTTGGGCCTCGGCTAGGGCTGTGGATGCACCATGTGCATGTGGCCTCTCATGTGGCTTGTCTGGGCTTCCTCACAACATGGTAGTGGGTTCTGTCTGGGACCAGGTGGAAGTGGTATTGCGTTTTATGACCTAGCTTTGGAAATTGCCTTGTGTCACTTCCCTGTAGTCACAGACATTTCCAGATCCAAGGCAATGGAAACACAGCCCCCACTTTCTTGATGTAAAAGAACCAAAAACACATTGGAAGAAAAAGATGTGTTTTGAAAGAGATTGTGGTGCCATTTAAAAAATACACATTACCCACGGATGAAATGAGTTCATCAGTCATTCATTCATTCGTTTACTCAGCCACAGTGTCACAGCTCCTCCTGTATGCCGCTGCCTACTAGCCACCTGAAGAACAATGGCAAACACCACAGACACAGTCCTAGTAACCTTGGAGCAAGCAGTCTAGTGGTGGAGGCTGACAGAAAACAGACCAGAGTTCAGTGCTTGTGTGGACCAGCCTTTCCCCCTTATTGGGCATTGTTAAAAATCTCCTAGTTCCAAAAGTCTTTTAACTCACAGGTTGAGTCCTTAGCAAGATTCACAGACCATTTAAGCCCCTTACTCATCTCAAATACTCCCCAGCTCTGGTCCATGGGAGTTCTGGAGGGAAGCAGAGCTGGCCTTGGCAAAGTGGGAGGGTGGGTGATCCCACAGGAGGGGAGAGGAGGAAGCAGCAATAGAGCAGTGCACTCCGGAAGATGCCGTGGGTACTGGTGGACTGGCCTCGGCACTGGAGTGAGCCAACTCTGTGACTCTGCCCCACCACAGGTGGGCAGCCTGAGCTTGCTCACATCTTGTTCAAAACATGTCATGAGGATTAGACAAAGCAATATGCAAGAGTTAGCCTGGCCTTGTAACCACTCTGTGCAGTTGTAACTACCTTTAGCAGTGTGGTGAAGCTTATGGTTCCCTTCTCAAATAATGGTTTTAAATGCATCAGATAAAATCCATAGGGTTATAAAGGAAGCCAGTTATATTGAAATACAGTTATCAAAACATTTAAAAGGCAAGTTTGAGTTCCAGCAGCATCTGTGTTTCTCAATTAACATGTTGTATAGAAGATTAGCACGGGTCTAATGATTACCATAGTTTCAAAGTAATGATGAGGTAGGTGAAGGATATTTTGAGATGTCTGTGGCACCTGCTGCGTGAGAAGAAAATACCAGTGACTTCTTCAGGTGGCAGTCACGGTACTGCTAACCTTACTCTAGTTTGTTGCTCATATTCATGATGAAAGGAAGTGCTGATTTCACTTAGAGCTTGGTGAAAAAAAAGATAAAATGTTTTTGTTCCCCTGTTCCCACATTCAGGGGTCTCCTGAAATTCTATCCTTAGATGCCCCAAGTTCAGGTTTCCTGAGGTTTCCCTGTGTTCCCTGGTCGGGGAGGCACTGTGTTGCCAGTGCTCAGTAAATGTTCCAGAACCTTCTCTGCTGTTGCTGCCCTGAGCCCCACCCACGGTGGGGAATCCTATTCCACAAACCCCTTAGTTCAGTCTGAGCTCAGGCAGCAACTCTCAGGATGGCCACGTTATGCCCCCCAGAGACTGATTTTCTCCCTGCTCTGAGCAGAGTCTCCTCAGATTACACTGACATTTGGGGTTTGGGTTAGTTCCAGCCACATTTTCAAATTTTTCTTTTCATTTGCACAGAAACCTGAGAAGTCTCTGTGGTCTGTTCGCATCATTAATCATTGTGGGACTCCTGTGCTTGCATGCCCAACTGGGAAATCTGTTCTTTGTTTCATTTTCCTTCTTGGATTTTCACTGCCTCTGAACGAGGATTGGACAACTCCATGCTTCTCTGTACTGTGCCTGTTATCACCCCACCAGGCTCCTCCTCTCCCCTCCCCTGCCCCCTTCCGCATCTACCCCTCCCTGTCCTGCTATGAGGAGGGTCACACACACACACACACACACACACGTGAGCATGCATACAATTTATTTGTTCTTTCCAAGAACTAGTTGGCTTACTGCAAAAGTGCTAATTAGTTGGGGTCAGATTCAGTCGCCAGGGAAAATTACACAATGGAGATAAATGGTTTTGTGGAGGTGAACATGAGAATTGCTCTGTCTGGGCTTTCTCTCTTTCCTTTTCCACAAAAAATTTAGAGAAGACACAAGACTGAGACCTGGCTTTCAAAAGCTATTATGGTTTGATTCTAAAGGGGCTTCTTAACTCCATGTCCCCATCTCCTCACCATCAAGGCAGTCCTGTCCTGGTGGGCAGGTTTTTCACTGCACAGGCGCTGGCCAAGCAGGGGTTGAAATCCAGTCTCTTCTGTTGTTTTTCGCTAGGTCTAACCTCCAGGTCTAAAGCCTCTCTCTGGCTGAGACCTTGACCTCCCTACTGCAAGGCAGAGCTCATTCATCCTGTCTCAGACATCTCTGCACATGTCAATCCAGAGCAAACTGACCCTTCTCCTAGAGAGGGGCAGTTCTTCCCTTGGACTCACCTCTCCAAATACTAACCCCTGGCCCAGGCTCCTCTCCAGATTGATGAGGAGGTGGGGGAGGGGCCTTGTATTCTGTTAGTAAAAGTCCAGGACCTCAAGGAAGCAGTCACATACTTGCAGAGTTTCTGCTTCTTTGTCTGTATCTCATTCCAGCATAAATAGGAATACATCATGGGGCCTCACTGAGCCCAGCTGGGTGGGATGCTGGCAGGCTTTTAGAACCACACACACACACACACACACACACACACACACTTCTCTAACTGAAGAGTACTCTGTCTCTAAACCCAGCTCACATTCTGCATTCAGAATCAGTTGCTGTATTGAGTCTCCCCCAGGGCAGTGGGTGGGCATTCACCACCTCAGCCTCATATTTGCATAACTAAAAGAGCCACCCAGGGTTTCCCTGGAACAAAGGGGGCAGTTGCACCTCGAGGTTAATTCCTGTCTCCTCTACAAATGCAGAATGTGCTGGTAACTTTTGAAATGGCAGTTTGCTTTTAGATCCAAATGTTCATTGTAAGGATCACCCCACAGGGATTTCTTGGGACAAAAGCAGAGAAGGATCAATGCATTTCAGATAGGATCTCCTCTTCTGTCCTCATGCTCTTTGGTGAGAAAGAGCTGGAGTCCCAAGTGGCCCTGAGGTCATCCCCTGGTTTTTTTGTACCAGAAAACAAGGAGTGCATCCTAAAGGGGCCTCCTTTCATTAGGGAGTTTGGTTTTATCTTGGGAAAACAGTGTGTTACTCATGTTACTGGTACTTGGGCCTGGTGATTTGAGTCCAGCTTCTCCTGTGCAGAATGAACATAGCCAGGTCATCAGGCTCCCACCCTGTGTGTTCAGGTTTGAGGTTGCTCTGTGGAGCACTGGTGACAGAGGAAGCCTTTGTTAATTATATGGAAGGGAGGGGTTAAAAAGCAAAATTCATTTGAGTAAATGAAAAGATCTGATTGACTTTATTCAAGGACTCGTGAATCAAGCAACATTCCATCTAGCAGAAAGGAAGGGATGAGATTGAGGGCAAAGGGCAAACTGACACTCCACATACTGTCCCCTCCAGGTGGGAGTGGGGTGTGTGTGACATTTCTCAGACACTCATGACTGCCCAAGAACAAAGAAAGGAAAAAGCCACTGGTCAACTGATATAGATCACAGTCATGAAGGACATGAAGCTCTATAAGCTTGTTAGGTCTTAATGATTTACAACAGAAGCACAATCTTGAGAATAGTCAGAACTGCAGAAACCTATAGACTCAGTGTGCTGGAGCCCTAATGTCACCTTCCCCTCCATAGGATAGAAAACCTTACATAATCAGTCACTCCTCACACTTTGAGGAGTGTGTACAGGTTCTGTCCCTGTGCTTTAATAAAATCACCTTTTTGCACTATAAAATGTCCCAAGAATTCTTTCTTGACCATTGGGCCCAATGCTCCCACATCATATTTTGGTGGCCCTGATACAGGGATTCTACATCTTCCTTCATCTGGGCTTCGAGCTTTGATGCAAAGTGACTACTTCCTCTTCCTTACTTTCATTCCAAGGGTCTTTTGAGGAGTACGGTCTTATTGAAACACTTTCCTGTCGATTGCTCAGGCTGCAATCCTCTAGCTCATGGCTGCTCTAGGGGAAGGAGAAAGCCTGTTTTTCGGCTGGAAGGTGGTACCCTGACCAGAATGGTAATAAGACCCAGAAACTTGATGCTCTCTCTTTGTTTCTGTACTTATTCAAAGTTGTCTGTCTTGGGCACAGGACAGCCACCTAAGTCCCCAGGGCAGGTACCAATCTTAAGACTCCCATGTGAGGTTTCCCCCTCATTGGTCTAATGTGATCCCCTCCACATCGAGTTAGTTTTCACTGGAGACTAAGGTTTCTAAGAGTTAAATTTCTGCTAAATGTAATTAAGACCAACGGAAATAAGGAAAGCAACTCAGTATGTAAAAGAATAGGTGATGTGTAGATAAAGATGTAAGAAATGGGAATACATTTTTGTCAAGGTAAAATGAAGTAATTCTGTCCTAAAATGAGACTAGCTGTTTGGAAAGAAAAGGCTTGAGACAAAATCTGAATAAAAAAGAAAGTTGTAGAAGATTTGTGAAGGGAAATCTTTGGAAAGGAGTTTTATATGCAGTTAGGATGGACTAAAGTTGAAATGAAAATATTTTAAAAGTACACTGGTATAAGATTGAAATTCTGCTTTACTTTCTATTAAAAAGACAAAGTTTTCTTGGATTGTTGGTTTGCACTTGATAAAAAAATGTAAACAAAGTTTTTTCTCTTTTCTTTGCCTGGAAAACCAAAGTTTCTATGTTTTGTCTTTATCAGGTCTTTGGTTACTTAAGATAGTTAAAACTTCTCAATGTTAAAGGAGCTAAGCTTTGCTAACAACTATATACCCTTCATGTATGCCTTTGGAATCTCTTATTGCCACTTTGGTTAAATAAATAATTAAATTTTAAGTTTTATAATGATCCATAATCCTATGTAGGCATGCGCTTTAAAACTTTCTGAGTGTTTTAACAAACTTTCCCAAGATGTGAATTGTAAATGAATTCTTTGACCAATTAGTCTTGTTTATGTGGTATGTTAAGTTATTTGGAAAGCAGTCGAACAAATAATGATAATGTTTTGGCAATAGGTCGTCACTGAACTTTCTGATTATTGAAGTGTCACAGAAATAACTGGATTTCCTTGTCAGCTATATTATAATGAACTGAGGAAGATGATTCTAGTTTTGTGACTCTTGTTTGAAACATTGCTGTTTCTGTGTTTGCTCTTCCAGATTATGATAGGATAAAACATTGCTTTGTGAACAAATTGAAGTATTTACCTTTTCTCTCTATCTGAATACTCTGAAAGTCAGAAGTGCTCAGTGAATATTCTTTCTTTCATGTCAATTACAGCTGTTTGCATAAGTTCAATGAGAATCTGTTCTCCTTGTAACAGGACACCACTGGAAACATCTGTTATATTACCAAGGCTTCTGACTGGAATGTCATGTTTGAGAAATATACACAGACTCAGATATGACCATGCAGTTTTAAGAAACTAAGGTTGACTTTTATGAAACATGGAGGCTCTTGGAAATGTTGGCCTGACACCTTGCTTACAGAGTCCCAGCAGCCTTACCAGGTGAGTAAAGAATGTCACTTCTTGGCAGGTGCAGGAACTTTAGGATATTTGGGGGGTCTTGAGAAGAGGAATTCACCCAAATCCACAGGGATTGCTGGCAAATATTTGGCTTGGCTTTTGATCCAGAGAAGCTACTAAAAGTTCAGTCAAGATTCCTTATAAAAAGCTCCAACAAAGCCAATTTTAAAAGTTCTATGTGATCAATTACCATTCTTGATGAGCTAATGAAAATACTTAGGCATTTGATAAAATTGAACTTATTTTTCCAACAAATTAGTCTTGATTTGGCTATCTTTGGAAATAAGGGTGATTTTGGAGAGAAAAATTATGTTTCAATAATACATCTTTGCAGATGCCAAATTCTAGATCTGATGGTCTTGAAATGTTTGTTGTTTGCCTAAGCTAGACAACTTGAGATAAACTTCAGAGAAACTGCCACAATAGCTCATGTGTAGACAAATGTCTTGCTTGTTATTCTGTGGGGATAATAACAGGACCCCATGGGCATATGATTATTTGAACAGCTGGAAAATGGGATGGATTCCCCGGTAATGTATAACTCAGCTATCACCTTGACCAATTCTGTGTGGCTGGATGACAAAACTGCTCCTTAAAAGCTGGAGCATACCCCACTCCATGGGGCTAACTGTGGACCTGTGGAGATAATGGATGGCCCCATTTCCTTATGATTGGATTGGATAATGCACTTGAGGGTGCCCACATTCCCAGGCAAATCTTCTCCCACTTGCCAACGATTCCTCGTAATTAGGATATTGTTAAAGTTAGACATCAAACAAAGAGGGCTTCTTGATGGTTTATCCCTTAGCCATATTTGTCCCAGGATCCACCTCTATTGATATAAAATTGCAAATAGAGGCTTTAGCCAACCATACATTGGCCACCTTTAACCAGATCCAACTCGTAGTCACCCACAAATTCAAAATGTGGTCCTCCAAAACCTTGATATCCTGGCTGCAGCTCAAGCAGGAACCTATGCTTCATGAAAACAGAGTAATATGAATATACTCCAGATTATCACAGAAATGTGACATGATTACTAACTGATGTGAATACTCAAATTGAGGCTCTATAGAATCCTTCCCTCTCTTTCAATGACTGGTCAAGTTCCTGGTTTAGGGGAGGACTGCTGTCAACTATTAAGGGTCTCTTTGCTGGGCTTCTCATTCTTATAGCCATACTCGTCCTAATATGTTGCCTTTTTCAATGTTTTTCCACTTGGTACTGAGACTACTTCACTATGTTAACTTCACATCGACAGATGGGCCTTACCACCCACAGAGATACTTCTTTGCTGTCCACATTGGACTCAGCTGCCTCCACCTTATTAACTCCCCTATATGTCCCCTGACTTCCAATGTTGACCCATAGGTAGGGACATCTCTATGCCCTTATTCAGCAGGAAGAAGCTACACAAGATGGGACTTTCTGTCTTCAACAACCTTAAAAATTTAAAGGTCAAAATTGTTCAGGGGGGGGAAATGATGAGATAACAAAAGGCAAGCTGAGGGATAAAGGCAAACTAATACTCCACAAACTGCCCCCCCACCCCAAGGTGGGATGTGTGTGACATTCTCTAGGCACTCATGACTGCCCAAGAAGAAAGAAAGGAAAAACAAATGGTCAGCTGATAAAGATCACAGTCATGAAGGATGTGAAACTCAGTTTGTCAGGGTCTTACTGATTTACAAGAAAAGCACAATCTTGGGGCGAGTGGGTGGCTCAGTGAACTGACTGAGGGTCTGACTCTTAATTTCAGCTCAGGTTTCGATCTTACAGTTTGTGAGATCAAGCTTAGCATTGGGCTCTGTGCTAATAGCCAGACCTTGCTTTAGATTCTTTTTCCCTCTCTCTCTGCTGCCCTCCCTGCACCGGCCCCCTGCCAATAAATAAACTTAAGGAAAACAAATAAGAGGCGTCTAGGTGGCTCAGTCGGTTAAGCATCCTACTTTGGCTCAGGTCATGATCTTGGGGTTTGTGGGTTCAGGCCCTGTATCGGGCTCTGTGCTGACAGCTCAGAGCCTTGAGCCTACTTCAAATTCTGTGTCTCCCTCCCTCTCTGCCCCTCCACTGCTCATGCTCTGTCTCTCTTTCTCTGAAAAATAAATAAATATAAAAAAAAGAAAAGCACAATCTTGAGAATAATTAGAACTCTAACCTTCACAAACCTATAGACTCAGTTTCTTGGAACCCTAATGTCACCTTCCCCTCCATAGGATAGAAAACCCTATATAATCACTCTTCACACTTGTAATGCAGCCCTTTCTGCCCATGGGTTCTGTCCCTGTGCTTTAATAAAATCACCTTTTTACACTGTAAAATGTCTCAAGAATTCTTCCATGACTGTTGGGCTCAACAATCTCACATCAGAAGGAGCCTGGAGGAACTGTACAAAATGGAAGCCTTTTCAGGCAGAAGGAGGTAGGATAAGGAAATTATTAGAAAAAAAAGAATTCTTTCAGGCAAGGTCAACTGCCTTTGGGGACAGCAGGGTTCTATCAGGTGGATTACCTCACCAGTGTCGACCAGAAAATTCCAGACTGACTGGTTACAATTATATTCCTGGAGAGGCTGAAATTGCAATTAGGTTAGACATTAAGTCTTGGTGTGGTGACATGGGCTTAGCACAAGTTACTCAATTTGGAGCATGTTGCTTCTTTTTCTCTTTTAACAGAAGGAAAAGAGAAGGAGCAGGTGGGTGCAGGTGATGCTTCTCTGACTTAGGAGTGTGTCTCTGAGATCTGGCTTGGACCTGAAGCCTGGACACAAGCCACTCTGCAGACATATCACCCACCCACAGAAATAAGACATTTGAAACCTCATAGAAATAAGACATGTGGAGACACCCCCAAAGGGAGAAATTCAGGGTGACAACAGCAAAGCCCTTTTCATGATCTGTTTGAATTACTGCCTTCTGTCCCAGCTCGCCAGTTCTCACATGGGACCAGAAGGGAAGGTGCCATTGGGAGACCCAGCCTTCATGCCAGGTGAGCGCCAGCTGTGCCTCTGCTCCTAAGCCCAAATGAGGGCAGAGAAGCCCTCTGGCCAGCGGCATTACTTATCTTCCTTAGATTCCTGGGCAATCTGGTCCTGCATCCCTGCTGTGAGAAGGGGTAGGCTAAGGCTGGAATCATCTGGAGGCCTACAGGAGGAGCCATAGAAGATGGCAGGTGTTTCATGTGGCTGCACTAAGGGCTCTCATGGCCTGGGTCCAGCCCAAAGGGCCCTTTTTTGACCAATCCTGGGAAATCATGTCCACTGCATTTTATTGATTACAGGTGAGTCCCAGCCCCACTCCCTAAAGAACTCAAGGCTCTAAATGGGAGGAGCATCCAGTAAACTATGTAAAAGAGCAGGTGGGGTGGGGAGCATGCTGTGGTATGATTGGAAGATATACTCAGTGGACAGCATTGCTCCATCCCTCTGCTCAGGATGTCCTTCTTTCTGGCCCACCTGGAGTCAATATTCCCTTTCCACAGCTCAAAAAATCCACAGCTGTGATTACACCTTATTCTCCATCCACTTTGTGTCTCCATTTGAACAGCTAAAAGTACTGAAGGAAGCATATGAGCCCCCTGGCTGGTCTCACATTCAGTTGGCAAATCCTGGAAGTAGCCTGGCCATCATGCAGTATCTCTTCATCCTTTCCTATGGGAAGGACTTCTCTTCCCTTTTCACCAACTTGAGAGGTAAGCAGAACCTCTGTAGGCAAGTTACCTGCAGGCTGCCCTCCTGAGAAGAGGTCAGAATGAGGGCTGCATTAAGGCCTCCTTCTGGCAAAAGGGGAAGACAACTTCAGAGGACCATCTTCCTCCTCATAAAGTTGTCTCCATTGGATCTGGAATTCAGGCTATCATCCCAGGGAAGGGTCTGGGACCACCTAAAAATGAACGTTGTGTAGCAGAAGACCCTACAGGTCAAGGGGCCATGGAGTGAAGCTGTTGTAAGCAACACCTTGGCAGTCCCCTGATCTTGCCAAGGAAGGGATGGGTGTATCTCTAACCAAGCAGTTTAAGATCCTGAAACCTGAGGGCCAGGTCCTCTCCAGGAGTCTGGTTCAACTCTGCTGACTGTGGGTCATTTTCCCAGGCTGTGAGAGGACAGGTGAGCAGGCACCTGCTCCTGTTTTGAGCTTTGAGAGTGCCCCTCCTCATTCACTGTTTCAGAAATGCTGGCCTCTTGCTGCCCAGTCATGTCCCCTGACTGGAGGACACTGCTACATCTCTTCCCTCACCTACAGGCCTTTCACAACTCTATGTGCAAAGGTGGTGTGACCTGTTTTTGTAGCCAATCCCATATATTAAGCTTTTATCCCACCAATAAAAGTCTACTTCTAATATACACTCTGCTAACTGTCACCTGGTTCAGACTTAGTGATATCTTTGTAATTGTTTCTGTTTCTGATTAGGGTCCCTTTAATGCTACCTAAGCACCCAAGGGTATAGACTAAAGTTGACTTCTGGCACACTCTTCTCAAGTGTTTTAAAGTATGTTATAGTCAATATAAAATACGAGGAGGAAATGGATGGCTCCAGTCTTACCTTCAGGTTCTGACAAGTGCTCCTGGAAGAGTGCTTGCGTGTGTGCATACATGTGTGCATGTGTGTTTGTGTTATAGCTGTTCATACAGACGGTGCCCATAATAAGCTGGGTAACTTGGAAGCAGTGGCTGAGCTGTCTGGGTAAGTGGATTCACAGGTCTGACATGGGGGTCCTGGCTCTGATGACTTTCTCTGAGCTCCCAGCAAGATGGAGGAGGAGCAGGGGGAGGAGAGGTGGTGGCAGTTCGTTCACTCCTGGGTAGAAAAGAATGTCTTCCTGAGGATCACTGCTGTCTTCTAAAGCAGCCCTGGCCATCCATTCCAACTGATTCCATGGGCAAACAGGGATGCAGGGAGGGGGTACATGATGTGACTTCTCCATGAGAGGAAGCCTAAGGGCCTGCCCCCCCCCATTGTAATGCCTTAGTGTGTCAGTCTGAAAACTCAGGGGGCTGGACTCTGATCCCTCCCAGTTCTGACATTCTGAGCATATGGTCTGCGGTGGCTGTTGTGTGGGTGCTGGAAGATCTGCATGTGTTGGGAAAATAGGCTTCAGAATCAAGAGTATGCATGTAGCTCTGAGTGTTGATGGAAGGCTGAGAGAAGCATACTCCCTTCTGCTCAGTAGCGTCTGGGCAGTTTCCCTTTTCTGTGGGAACCTGCTCACCTTCTGCTTTTCCAGTGAATACATTTGCAACTTTAATATTGCGTTGCTGGGAATTTACTTGGTTCATTTAACAAAATGATTTACTGTGATGGGGATTGTTTGCTACTTGGCTTCCCTGTGATAGACACCTGAGTCTGTGCTGTTCTGCAGAGATGATTGGAAGGGACTCCCATCAAGACCCCCTCTTCCTGCCACCATGAATTGTGTCATGACAGACATTGGTGATATAATTCCAACCAATGCATTCACCTTTAGAGCCTTGATTTAAGAACGCCCACACAGATATGACAAAGGGCTAGTGTGTAATTTTGGCTAGCAGAATATATGCCCCCAGAATCCAATATATTTCTTAACCTCATACAGTTTAATAGAGGCCAGTGTGAATTTGCTTGAGACCTAACACACCATAACTCAGTCTGTTTTTTATAGCTAAACTCTGGAAATGAACTAATGTCACCTCAGAGCTACAGATTTGCAAATATATGTTAAGCTAAGCCTGCTTTGCAGAGACGGGTGTCATCCTGAACATCTCTTTAGAGCATGTTGGGTTTGCCAGTCCTTAGATGTGTGAAGGAGTGATGCCGGTTGAATGCGTGAGGCCAGCATGGCCGTACTCTCTGGAGGTCTTCCCTCAGGGAGGATTGTCATGTCTTAAACTCTTGGGTCTGTTTGCCTATAGACCAAGGATAGACTCTCCTAGGGACAAGCTAAAAGATTCTCCACAAGCAGTGAGGGCTTAGCAGGCAGAAATTCACCTTTGTTTCCCAAACTCTGGCCCCTGGCAAGAGTCTGGCCAAGTAGAATGGCCCATTGACCATGCTGAAGGAAGCTTCATGGCTTGCTGGGTACTGCTGGCTGCAGAGCTGAAGCATCAGTATGTGAGTGGCCTGAAGACAAGAATTACAAAGTGGTTCTGGTGTGTGTGGCCAAGGCATGGTGGGATGTTGGCTAAAGCTGAGAAGTAGGCAGGCACATGACCAACTTCTCTACACGGGTCTCTGAGTCCCTGGGAAGAAGAGAGGGGTTTTCTGGAGGCGTGAGGCTAGCTCTGCCTGGATGGAGTGTCCTTTCCTCACCTACAATACATCTTTAGCACAGCCCCTTTGTCTTTGTTCATCCCACCTCATTAGATAGACTTTTCTAGAGGGATTGGATCTAATTCTATGATTGGATTGTGACAATAGCTAGCACATGGCTGGCACTTCCTAAATGTTTAATAAATAATAATAATTATCCTAATGATAGGCCTTCTGCTTGCTGACAGTTTCTGCCCTCCTCCCTCCCACGAGCTGCCAGCTCTTCTGAGGGTTCCTTCCTTCCCCTTTGCCTTCTTCACAACTCGGTGGCCATGATCTAAGCCTCCCTTTTGCACTTCCCCTCCCTGGAGGAATCTTTACAACTGCCATGGACAGACACAGGTCTCTTCCCTTCTAGGATTCATGCTCTTTCTTTTGCAGCATTTGTGAGCTACCACAGGGACCCTTGCACAGCTCACAGGACGACCCAGAAGGAGAGTAAGCCTCGTTTAGTGTGGAGCCTGAAGGAGAGAGTGTTTTCTGGGATGTTCAGAGCAAGTGCCAGGTTCAGCCCATGGAGACCTGTACCCTGTCTCCCAGGGCGGTCACAGGCAGGGTGGGTAAAGCTAACAATTACCCACAGTCCTGCTGCCTTCATTTGAAGACTGTGTGAATAGTTTGTAATTAGCAATTCTTTGTTGCTGCTGCCAAAAGGCTTGGAAACTGTCTTATTATTTCCCTCTTGAGTAGAGGCTCTCTTCATGGATTGAGCAATTGGACGGTGCTGTCTAGGTTTTGCTGGACTATTATTTGATTTCTGAATTTTTTGGAACCTGCGTAGTAAAGTTTCAATGGAAATATGTGGCTATTATCTGAGCAGCAATGCAGCTTTTTCCAAATAAGCAATTCTTCATGTATTCACTTAAAAATGTTTATGAGAGGTTGTATGTGATGGTGAAATGTATATGTGTGTGTCAGTTTTGCTGGGACACAGCATTCAGATATTTGGTCAGACAGTATTCTGGGTGTTTCTGTGAGGTGTTTTTTGATGAGATGAAAGCAGTTGCCCTTCATAGTGTGGGTGGGCCTCATACAATCAGTTTAAGTCTTGAAACAGAACAAAAGCCTGACCATCCCCTCCCCAGTAAGACAGAATTCTTCATGCCAGATAGCCATGGAACTGGGACAACAGCTCTTGGTTCTACAGCATTTTCTACTCTACAGATTTTGGATTTGTAGACTCCATAGTCACATGAGCCAGCTCCTTATTGTAAATGTCTCTCCTGTTGGTTCTGTTTCTCTGGAGAATCTTGGCTGACACACTGTGTGATATTATGGAAACAGCTTGGGATTGAGTTAGACCTTCAGCTCCTCTATTCAGCACTTGGGACCCTTAGGTAGGTCAATGAAGCTCTCTGAGCTTGAATTTTTCTCACCTGTAAATAGGGGATCTATCTTATAGGGTTGTTTTAGGAACTGGGTACTCAGATGAGCACTAGTGGAACATGCTAATGATGATACATGACTAGCACACAGCAGGCATAAAGGAAAGTAGATTGCTTTCTCTTTTTCTAGTCCTGTGTTAAGCATCAGGATTGATTAAACCTAGCTCTGCCACTAGGGAGGACACAGATCTCCCTCCATCTCTGCCACGGCAGTGGCAGCTGCAGACTCTTACTGGGGGTGCGCTCCAGGCAGAGAACACCTCTGGTGCCTCATGCCTCTATTGGGAGATACCCCTGGGAGATCCAGTGTCCAGTTTGCCATCAGCCATGCCCACTTTTCCTCATATTTCACCTGTCTTTTGACCCTGTGTTCCAGCTCTTTTAAACTTTGTTCTCTACTCTGCAGGTGAACAACTAGCTAATTCATTGGCCTCATCCTCAGAAAGCAGAAGGGAATCCCTTGTTCCTACTTTTTCTAGGTGTCATTTCTAATAGTGATGCCCTGGAGACTTCCATGTGGCATGAGTCTGCACCCACTGGCATCACTACTGATAGACACTTCAGGAAAGGGATGGGGCATTGGCTTCTCTGTCCACTGCATGGCCACCTCCCCAGTACAAGTCCTGCTCTCTCTGACCTGATCTGCAGCCCCTGTTTGGCCTCCCCCTTCTCCTTGCTCTTGTCTGGCTCAGCTGTTCTCTACAAGTCACTGAAGCCATCATTTGAAGGTACAAGTCTGAGCACCTCATCCCCATTCTTAAAACCATCCAATGTCTTGTTGTTCTCAGGGATAAGACCAGAATCCTTAGAGGCTTGAGGAGCATTGGAGGACACAACCCTGTCCTCTCACACACCACCTCTGGCCCCCACTGTCCAGAGGGCTCCCCCACCGTGCGTCCTTGCCTCTCCACACAGGGGCTTCACAAGGGCTTGGTGTTAGGGATTCTTTCTCACCATCTGGGTCTGATGATCTAAGAGAAGATTTTAATCTAATGTTTTAATTCTTTTAGTGATACAGGTTTTTTAAAGCTTTTTATTCTTTTTGAGCCTATTTGGTTAAGTATTATTTTACTAGAAATTTGTAAGTTATTTGCTTTACTATTTTTAGACTTTTGTTGTTATCTGTAGTTATGTCCCATTATCAATCCTGAGATTTTTAATGCCTCCTTTTATTAATTTTTGATTATGCTTGTCAGAAATTTGTCTATTTTATTAGCTCTTTCAATGAAACAACTTTGGATTTTTTAAAAACACTATTTTCTGTTGCACTATTTCTGTAGTTATTGCTCTTATTTCCTTTCTTCCTTTTTGGGTGTATTTTGCGATTATTTTTCTAACCTCTTTGGTTGGACATTTGACTCATTAAATTTATGGCTTTTATGATTATTATTAATGCAAATGTAACATACCTACTGTATCCTACTTCAACTTGCTGATTTTTAGAATTCTGAGTTGCTGATGTCGAATTTGCCAACAGTAACATTTATTCATTTAAAGTATATATTTTATTGAATTTTAATGAGTATACAGTCCTGTAACTACTATCACCAAGGTATAGAACATTTCTATCACCCCAAAAAGTTCCTTTACAACGTTTTGCAATCAATGCCCTCCTCCCATCCTAGCTCTTAGCAATGACTGATCTCATTTCTTTTTCTTTATTTTGCCTTTTCCAGAATGTCAGATAAATGTTAACTCACAATATTACCATTTTGTGTTTGATTCCTTTCATGCACTCAACAATATTTGTGTGATTCATCCATGCCATTGCATATATCAATAGTTCATTTCTTTGTATTGCTGAATTGCTAAATAATATTCTGTTGTTTGCATATGTCATAGATATTTATGGATTCATTAGTAGATGGACATTTGGATTGCTTTCACTTTTTGGCTGTTATGAGTGAAGTTGATCTTTATGAGGACAAATGCTTTCCCTTCTTCTGAGCAAATGTACAGGAGTAGAATTGCTAGGTTGTAAGTATATGTTTAACTTTACAAGTATCTGCCAAACTGTTTTCCAAAGGGGATGTACTATTTTCATTCCCACCAGCAATATATGAGAATTCTAGTTGTTCCACGTTCTTGCTGATATTTGTTATGATTATTCTTTATAATTTTAGCTATTCTAGTAGCCATTCTAATAATGAATGGTATTTCATGGTAGTTTAAACTTAATTTCCTGTATTGACTGAATTGTGTCTCCCCACCAAATCCATATGTTGAAGTCCTAACCCCCAGTATCTCAGAGTGTAACTGCGTTGGGTGATAGGACCTTTAAAGGGGTGATTAAGTTAAAATGAGGCTGTTAGTGTGGCCCTAATCCAATCTGACTTGTGTCCCTGTAAGAGGGGGAAATTTGAACATATTAAGAGACACCAGGGATGCACACATATAGAGGAAAGGCCAGGTGAGGACATGCAAGAAGGCTGTCTGCAAGCCAGAGAGAGAAGCCTCAGAAAAACTGACCCTGCTGGCACCTTGATCCTGGCCTTGGATCCTCCAGAACTGTGAGATGTAAATTGCTGTTGTTCAAGCCACCTGGTCTGTGTTATTTGTGATGGCAGTCTGAGAAAACCAATACATTTCCCTAATGAAGAATGCTATTGTGCTTTTTGTGTGCCATTCATATATCTTTTTTTGGTGAAGTGCCTGTTAAAATAGTTTGCCCATCTTTAAAAATTGAGTTTTCTTATTACAGACTTATAAATATCCTTTTTTATTCTGAAAGGTTCTTTATCAGATTAGATAGATAGATACAGGTATAGATATAGATATATATCTGTATGTATTCCAGTCTGTGGCCTGACTTTTAATTTTTTTTAAATGGTATCTTTCAAAAACAGATTTTAATTTTGACGAAGTCTAATAAATCATTTTTTTTTCATTTGTGGTGTATGATTTTTAAGTCTCATTTAAAACATTATTAACTAATCCAAGGACCCAGAAATTTTTCTCCTATGTTTTCTCTTTTGAGTTTTAGCTTTTGGTTTTACATTTTGTTTTATGCTTCATTTCAGTTATTTGTTGTGTGCATATGATGCAGGAGTCATGATGCATTTTAAAACGCAGACATCCAGTTGTTTCAGGATCATTTGCTGGAGAGACTATCCTTTCCCTGTTGAATTATTTGGCATGCTGGTTGCAGATCAATTGATCATAAACGTGTGGGCCTTTTTATGCACTCCCAATCCTATCTATTGCTCTCTGTTGCCTATCCTTATGCCAAGACCACATGGTACTGATTACTATAGAGTAAGTATTTAGGTCAAGTGTGAGATTCCTCCAAATTTCTTCTCTCTCTGGCCCTCTTTTTTTCAAAAAGTGTTCGTGGTTATTCTAAGATCTGCTTTTCAATAAAATTTTTAGAATCGGCTTGCTAATTCTAGAGGTTCTTAATGAGTTTGCCTTGAATTTGGATCAATCTGGGGTTAAATGCCATTTTAACAATGTTGAGTCTTCCAATCCACACATTACATTTCTCCATTGTTTTAGGTCTTATTTAATTTCTCTCATCAGTTTGAGAATTTTTAGCATACAAATTTTTCACATATTCTGTTAGATTTATCCCTAAGTATATGACATTTTTAATGGCACAATAAATGATTTTTTAAATACATATTTTAATTTCCAGTTGTTTGCTGCTAGTCTGTAGAAGTACAGTTGATTTTCTCCTCAACTTCCACTCTCTTCCCCTCTCAAGGCAGACTCTCCCTAGTTCTTTACAGTGGACCTGAGACCCAGTTCTGATTCTTTGTGGGGGAGGGGGCAGCAATTAGAGCACTCTTCTGGTATTGGTGTATGTTAGCTATCTTTTCTTTTTTTCTTTCAAACTTCTCTTTTGAAGACTTTGATGAGGCCTTGCTCACAGTGGCTAGATGTGAAGGAAAGGCAGAGCCCCCGCCGCCCCAGTGTTTCCCTGTCCTCTTCCAGCTCCTCCCCACCCTGGTGGGGTCATATCTTCACATCCCAGACTCTATTGCAGTGCTGCAGAGTGTCGGAGGGAAGGACAAACATCCACAGTGATAGCATCAGCTGACCATGAACTCAAGCCTAAACCTGGAGAGCTTTCTAAAGACACTAGGGAGAAGGAGTACATTGAGTTGTTGACTCAACTGGTTTGGGATAAAAGGAAATTCTGTTTTAGACTGATTTTTTAGGTGAGTTTATTGTGGAGACAAAGGTTTTCTGAGATGATGTCCAATAAAATCCAGCATGTGCAGGAATGAATAATGGACAAGACACTTAAATAAATGGTGACCCCGAGAAGAAGGCTTCTTGATTGGCAAAGTGTCTTCATCAAAGGCAAAACCTTCTTCTCATGCCCGTGTTCAACTTTTTGCTTTACATTGCTTCCTCTGGTGGGTCTCAGACAGGTAGGGCTCATCTTCAGACTTTCTGCTGCTGGGTATGCATGTCTGCTGTCATTCTTCCAGGTGGAAGACCGCCTTCTGATCCTTGTTGGCTGGACTCAGAAACTTCTCCTCTGGACCTTGATCAGTACTCTGTTGGAGTACTGCTCCACATCTGCTCACACATCTGCTCACACATCTGTCTATCTCCTTGGAAGAAGTACTGGCCTCCATCATCTCAGGGTTTCTGATGCCTCCATAGTGATGCAGACATGTCATGTTCACTGGATGGACACAGGACATTAAAGGGCCAGACAGGTTGGAGACTTGGTCAGTCTGGATTTCTAGACACTGAACATCTTCCTGTGACAAGTATTCTGGACCTCCCAAGTGCTGGATGGACGAGCACTAGCTTGACAGCTTTGGAGTTTTCAGGGACAGCTAGCTCATTAGAGGTTAGAAGCAAGATGGGGTTGCAAAGGACTCATCCAAATGGAGCACAGGATGCAGCAAAAATGTGGCCAGGAAGACCTGTCTTCTTCCTGGGGCCCCTTACAGGTTCCTAAGCTCTCTCACTGTTGGTCTATCTGATCTTCCGCCAGCCCTGGCACTTATAGGCAGTCCCATTCAAAGTAAAGAAATTGGCATTTACATCACACAGCTACAAATTAGTTCACTGGGAAAGAAACCCAGATCTCTAGCCTCCTTGTTCAGTGCTCTTTCTAGCAGCGAGCAGGGGCTAGAGACAGGGCATTGTGGCAGAGTGGATAGATACAGCCTCCTTGGGCAGCAAATCTCAATGCAGCCCCAGCTCAGTCACCTAGTTGAGTGACTGCGGGTGAGTGACTTCACCTTTCTACATCTCAGTCTCCCCATCTGAAGCAGGGGTAAAATAATGTCCACCTGAAGATTTCATGTAGGGCATAGTGAGAGATCAAGAACATCTGTACTATTTTGTTTCCTTTGGCTGCTGTGTTAAAGAAAGGGCATTGACCATGGGTGTAGTACCTGGAGTTGCACTGGAATTGTGGCAGGTGAAGAGGCCAGGCTCTCTGTGTGCAGGTGCAGAGTGGAGGTGAGGGGTGACACATGCAGATATACCTGTGTTCTTGAAAAGCTCAGAGGTTGGATCCAGTTGCAGGAGGCTGGCTTGGGTTCAGGAGCATCCAGAGGACTGTATCATTGATCTCTGGTAGTGAGTATGCTGTTCATGGATGTGCTTAAGCAGAAGTTTCATGAGAACTCACTAGGAATGCTGGAGAGGGAGTTTTGGGTTTTTGAGTTGACTAAATCCAGTAACGCTAAAAGCCTTTCCAGACCAAACATATTTATTCATTTCTATGGTAGGCTTAATAGTAGCCCCTCAAGAGGTTCACATCTTAATCCCCCAACCTGTGAATGCATATGTTAATGGAAAAGGGGAGTTAAGGCTGCTAATGAGCTGTCTTTAAGGTAGGGATATTATCCTGGATTACCTGGGTGGGCTCAAGGAGTCATGGGATCCTCACAGTGGGAGAGGGAGACAGAAGGTGAGAGTTAGACAGACTGTGAGGAAGAGTCCACCCACCTTTGCTGGCTTTGTAGACAGAGGGGGGGATGGTGGACCAGGGAATGCAGGCACCTTGAGAAGTCAACAGGGCAAAGACACAGACCTTATCCTACAGCCTCCAGAAAGGAACACAGTCTCGGCAACACTGGATTTCAGCCCAGTGAGACTCATTTCCGGTTTCTGGCCTCCACAACTATAGGATGATAAATCTGTGTTGTTTTAAGCCACCAAATTTATGGTAATTTGTTACAAATGCAATAAGAAATGAATACAATTTCATTTCCTATGTAGTGAGAATTTTGGTTATAATGGGAAAATAGCAACTCCTTCAAAACCTACAGCTGTGATAGGCATTTCCAGATGGTTGGGCAAGTACACATCAGTAATAGTAATTTGACAAGAAACAAGGACCATGGCCCAGGCAGGGAGGTCTGAGGAAGACAGCCATATCATGGTAGATTTGAGGCAATTCAAAGTGCTCTATTGCTAAGCTTTGCAAATGGTTGAGCAAATAACACAATAACAAAAGCCATGTATTGGTTCTTGTGTATAGGATGATGGATAGTTCATGAGCCAGACCTGGCAGCTCATAACAGGGTCCCTGGAATGCAGCTTTACAATTTGGAATTAGATGGTAGGGTCTCAGAGAAGGATGTTCCTTTGTCCTCTTGTCCAATACCTCAGACCCTGCACCACATTTCAGACAACTGCTCAGAAGCCAGATCTCCTTTGTCCTTGTGGGGCACCTTGGACAAGTCACAAGCCTCTCAGGAGCTGGTAATGGTAGCCCCTTCCTCCTGTGGTCTGTGCAGACATTTACATGGCGTACTGCATCTGGAATGTTTTGTCAAGGCCTGGATCATACAGCAAGAGCAGTAATTGTGTGGAGTCTAATGTAATCTTCCCAGAGATCTTGAAGGATAGCTGTTACAATTATAGCTTAACATTAGGGGTTGGGGACCCAAGACCCGAGGACCAGGTCAGCTGGCATTGGATTTGGCCAATGGGTCACACTCAGCTACCTGTCCCTTTTCCCATGACCCCTGTACACAGTTCCTCACAAATCTCTGGCAGAATGTAAGGCAGCTGGTGGAGAGTTTGGGGTCTGAGTCCCCGTGACCCAGAGACCCTAATGCTGAGATGCCTAATACCATGGCCATGTTCTTCTGCTCTGTGCAAGTGTTAAAGGAAAAAGGAAATCCTGAGATTTACTAAAGACGGCAAAGCAGACTATTAAAGGAGGGGTGTGGGAAGTTGATAGGAGTAGGGACCACTATAATGGAGTCTTGTAGTGGGAACAGGGATTGGACTCAGCTTACCTGGGCAAGTGGGAATGTACAGCCAAGGAATGGGGGTGGCGGGCAGTGGATGGAAAATTAATAAGAAGAAGCTTCAGGAGTTGAGGAGGGGCTCTGGCTAAACCAATCGAACAGGACTCTAGCTGAAGGCAAGCCTGGGAGACTGTGGTGCATGAGGGACATAATTAGTTATGCAGGGTGGTCTGATACTGAGGGTGGGGGTTCTGGTTAGATGGCCTAGCAGAATTCTTGCTAAAACTGGACAATGCTCAGAGGAACAAGGAAGTAGGCCTAGTTGGAAAGGTCAGAGGGGGCTGGGCCATTTGACCAAGGACAGAATCTGTGTCACAGGCAAAGCTATTCCCCATGCCAGCTAGGTGGACAGGTCACCTGCAATACTGGCCAGGGACTGACAGACTCCCTGTGCAGACTGGGACAAGAGGCTGGGCCTGGAGTAGAGCTTCCCTCATCCAGTTCCATGTCAGAGCCAGGAGGACCCCCACTGGACAATGGATGGCCTGGACAGAATATCACTGTTGTGGTGAATACATACACTTGTGTCATCACACAGAGTCTGCTACTACACAGGATCTAAATGCCCATGGTGACAGGAAGCTCGAGGCTGGTCCACACCTTGCCGTGTGTCCAGCTATGTGGAAAGCACTAGTGCCTGTGTGCCTGTGGTGACATTTTTCCAAGACATTCTGGGGACAGAGAAAGTCTCTCTTTTGTCTGTCTGTCTCCCTCTGTCTTTCTGCTTTATGGGGTTTACTCAGGTTTGTAAGGCTAAAAGTGAGTCACAGCTAAGCTTGCAAAGTCCCTGGTGAATGGAATGTGGCACGGGGCACAGAGTCAGGAGAAATGGGGCCTCTCCCTGCTTGAGCTGTCACATCAAGAGGTGGCCCTGGGCCAGGTAACTACTCTTCCATGTCCTTCCCATCTGTGCACAGCCCACAGGGGCTGCCCCATCTCAGGCACAGAACCACTATGGGTCTTGTGTAACTTTGGGAAAATGGCAAGGAGTCAGAAAAGGAAGGGGGAGAATCTAGGAAGGGAATTAGGCCATTTTTCGGGTCAGACTCACAGCTTGTGAAAAGTCTCCCAGTTATGTAAGGCTCCTGAGTACCTGGTGCTTTACATAGGCTACCACGTTCAATTCTTACCACCTTCCTATGCCCTAGAGCACACTACTTCATTCCTAGTGAGGCTTGGATAATGGCAGACATTTACCCTAGGACACATAGCAAGTGAATGGCAAAGCTGGGAATTCAAGCCCAGGCTTATCTGAGTCTCAGACTCATGCTCATGACCTCTCTGTCCCACACCATCCAGGTGGGCTTTACTTGAAGTGCAAGTCCTCTCCAGGCAGCTTTGAAAAGCCTGTGCCAATTTGAGGTGTGAACAGCAGAGTCTGTGCAGTGGGAAGGAAACTAAGCTCCTCCTACATTTTTAAAAGCTTCTCTTGGTGGCAGATGCTACGCTTGGTGCTGGGGACACACACCAGCAGTTACTGATCCCCGTCTGAGGAGCTTGCAGCATGGTGGGGTGAAGAGACCCAATCAGGAAATTGCTGCAAGAAGCAATGGCATGGAACTCTGGGAGCACAGAGCAGTGTGGTCCTGCATAGGACCTGGAGGAACAAGACATGAGTCCAGCAGAATGAGGAGGAGGCGGCCATAGCAGGGAAAGTAGTGAGGAAGGTAAAGACCCCAGAGAGAAGCAGCATGTCCTGGGGGGAATCACAGGCTGTCAAGGATCACCGGGTCCCATGTTCTAGCCTGGAAAGGCTGAGTCAGGAGACTGTGGGTTGAGGCAGGACCTGAGGGCTTTGGATGTCTGGGATTTCTAGAGTGGACAGAGAACCAGAATCTCCTGGGAACTTTCAGAATGACAAATTTATAGGTTGCTTCCAAGACCAGCTGAGTGGGAATCTCTGGAGAACCATGAAGGGCCTGGGAAGGGCTTGAGTGGTGGTGTGTGCACCTGTGTTAAGAGAGGGGCGACCTGAGGAGATGGACTTCGGAAGGGTCATCTGGACAAGTGTGAGCCTAACCTAGGGAGCCACGTGCTCAGAGACAGGAAGAGAAATCAGGGCTCAGTCTACCTGAGCATACACAAGGCCTGGACAGGGGTGCTGCCATAGGAGTTGGTGATGGGGTGTTCCGAGGAAACATGTATGAGCACAGAGCCACATTTGGGGCCCAATGTCACCTCTGCTGCCTCTTCATTCATGAGCTAACTTACATAACCTCCTAAATGTCAGTGTCCTCGACTGTAAAATGAGACACAAATGTCTACTTGGTGGGACTGTTGTGAGGACTGAATGAAGAAAATGTATTTAAAGGGTGCACTGCAGTGCCTGGCATTCAGGTGGTGGCTTGTGTTAGGACATTGATTAAACCTGGGTCTTTATCAGATTTCATCTTGGAGGGTTGGCCCATGCACTGGGAGCTTTCTCACTGGAGTGCAGATGCTAAATACAAGATGCACACACCACCACTCTCCCTCTCACCTCCCAGATGTTGTTAACGTCTTAATGCCTGGTTTCCTACTGAGCTCAGGTCTGGACAAAAACCTTCTCCCTGCAGCATCCTCGAAAGCCACTGTCTGTCAAGCAGACCTGAGGTCTGGAACCTGGGACATTTGTCAGCCCAGTACTAGACCTTCAGTAGGCCCCCAGACCCCTCTCTGTCCCTTCATGTTCTCCTCGGCGCCACAGGGCTGGAAGCCTGCGACTACATTCCCTAGATGACTTCTTGGCTGCTTTCCAGTTAGTCCTGCCCAATGGGAGGCCCTGGCAGGAAACAGGAGGGCATAGGAAGAGAGAAACCATCTTTCCCCCCCCTTTATGTGATGCTGCCTCTGGTAACTGTAACAGGTTCCTGGTCTACCTCTGCTCTCCCCACTGACCTGCCCATCAACTCCAGCAGCAGGAGCAGGAGTGTCGAGTGCTCCTGCAGGCTTGGTCACACATTACTCATGGGCTCTGGCTCATGCACTGTCCACAAGAGTGAGGGCATCTCATTCACTGCTAAGTGGTGGGGACAGTGGCTCCAATAAGCAACAGCAGGGGCAGCATGTGCTCTGAGCCTCAGAGGTGTGGTGATCATGGCTACAGCTACACTGTTTCTTCTCTTGCTTCTCCAGCTCCAGAGCTATTAACAACTCCCCATGGTTATTAGCATCTGGGTAACCTCAGCTTCTCCTCCTAATTCTGCAGCCTTTCAACACTTTTGTGACTGGCACTCCATATTACATTCCTGCTCTGTGCATCTGACTGGATGCTGGGTGGTATTATAACCACTATACACCGTGGACTTCGAAGTCAGGCAGGATTGTGGTTAAGTTTGGACTCTGCTGCTTGCTAGTTGTAACACCTGCTGCAAGTAGACCCCAGGAGCTAAAGGCGCTGATAAGACAGAGATCAGTTTTGTCTCCCACAACTGTCTGAGTTCCAGGCCTGCAGACAGTTCTGCTGCAAGTGCTTATTTAGGAACTCACGATGGTGAGTAAAGGAGGATGTGCATAAGGTTCATACTACACTGCCTGGTCCCAAGGAACCCTCAACCAAGGTCATATGCCCAGTGTTTACACTGGATCTGGCCCTGGTGGGCTCCAGGAATGTCAGGTGAACATCAGCTCCAGGGGGGAGAACCCAGGTGTGCCTGCTTCTGGTGTCTCCCTCTGATTGTTACAAGTTCAGTGTTCAAGGTGAGCCGGGAGGTGATGTCTCCTTTCGTCTATTTACGCATGAGTCTTTGTTTACAGCTCTTTGGGTTTATAGTTACAGGCTGCTTTCAAACTGGAGCCCAGGACAGGGAAATTACACCCTGTGATGGAGCAGGTGGTGGGTGATGATGGAAGCGTTCCCCATCCATCACTGTGGATGGACCAGGGCTTGACAGGTGTGATCTGCCACTTGTTTTAAAGGGCTCCTATTCCTTGGCAGCCTGGAAATTGGGGGGACCTGGCCTCTGGAGCACTTACAGTAAGTTACCACTTCCCAGCATGGCTTAGGAGTGGTTGCCATGACAGTAGATTTGTGCTACTTTCTTGCTTTCAAAGGAAGCTGGGCTGCCCAAGAAAATGAGGGCACCTCCTTCCTGGAAGGTTGGAGGCCTTTGTTCCCTGCTCCCCTTCCCCCTCCAAGAATGCATAGGGCCTCATTATGCTGCTTCTGCCTTCCACAGTATAATTTGGATAACAAAAGAGAGGCACAAGATGGATGGGAGCCATTTCATTTCTTGGCATCATGGCCGGAACATGAACTTGCTTCTCAGGCTCTGATTAATTTGCTCAAGTGTAGGCTCACAAAGTCAAGTTTGATTCTACTCCTCTGGGTCAAATAGCTCTTTTCTCATTTTTGCAACTAACTAAGTAACGAAGTAACTAACTGGCTAACTCCCTCCCTCCCACTTGGTTCCCTTCCCTCCTCTCCTTCCCCTTCTGTTCCCTCCCTCCCACCCTTCTTCCTTCCTTCCTTCCTCCCTTGCTTCCTTCCTTCGTTCCTTCCTCCCTTGCTTCCTTCCTTCGTTCCTTCCTCCCTTGCTTCCTTCCTTCCTTGCTTTCTTCCTTCGTTCCTTCGTTCCTTCGTTCCTTCCTTCATTCCTTCCTTCGTTCGTTCGTTCGTTCCTTCCTTCCTTCCTTCCTTCTACAAACATGCACTGAACACTTTCATGCTGAGCCCTGCTCTGGCTGAGGTCACAGATACACATAATTAAGGCCATATGGCTCAATCTGAAACTTTACCACCCGCATGGGTCACATACATGAAAAGGTGCACTTAGGATGAGAAACTCTAAGTGTTATGAGGAAGGCAGGTATTTGCCTGGTTGCTGTGGAAGCCCAAAGTGAGAAGGGCCAAAGTGCCTTAGAAGGCACTATGAGCTGAGCCTGTCTCCAGTGGACTGAAAGGGAGAGTCTTTGGGGAAACACAGAGTGTCCAAGATTTGGGGAGTGAGTGATGTAGAAGGTCAGGTCAGTAGGGTACAGAGTAAGCCTGGTTAGTCTGGTAGGCTCTGACTGCCAGAGGCCTGATAGTTCAGCATAAGTTATCTGGGTGCTGTCTCCTGGCACTTGGAAGCCACTGAAGGAGATTGAGCATAGGCTAGCTATGGCTAGATCAGGCAGCCATGTGCAAGAGAGGTTTAGAAGGTCCAGACTGGGAACCCAGGAGTGAGCTGGATGGGCCAAAGGTCCAGGAAGGTCATGGCAAGGAGGATGGGGTGGCTTGGGGCCAGGAGGGATGCAGTTTGTCCTTCTTCTCCTTCATTCTATATCCAAGAAACACTAAGCCTCTGTTCTATATGAAGCCTGTGCTGGACCCCTTACTCCAAAAAGCCTACCATTTAACCCTTTCAACACCTGAGAGGAGGTGAGGACTTCTCTTCTCATTTTAAAGATGAAAAAACTGAGCCTTGCAGAGATTGAGAAAAATGATCATACAACTAGTGAGTGGCAGAATAACAATGAGAATATAGGTAAGCTTCCCCTGCTTCAAAGCCCATAGACTGCAATGAAAACTGGAATTTTCCATGGTACTGCATCCCATTCTCAGTAAGTGTTTGCTGGAGAGCTGAAATGAGCAAACGAATGCTTCACCTCTTGCTGAAGGCAAGGCCACCAAACCCCGCAGGTTCTGAGCTGGGCTTATCCAGGGACCCTCGATTTCGGCAGTGCCTTCGGGGAGTTCTGGGCTTCATCAAATGTGGGAATGACTGGAACATTTGTTTCTCCTCCCAAGGGATACCAATTATTGGAATTAAAATGCCTGTGGCTCCAGAGGGCCCTTAAGGAATGAAGCTAAGAACTGCCAGCCTTGTGAGGGGCTGGGAGTGGATACCATGGGACAGGCAGGTCTTCTGTCTCTGTCTACTTTTCTACTCATTGTATGGTTCTGATATGGTTAATGTCATGTCATGTTGAGTCTTACCACAATAAGCCCTATTTTACAGATGAGGAAACTGAGGCAAAGAGAGGGTGATATATAGCCAGCATCACTAGCTGTTAAATGATAGTGCTGGGATTCAGTCTTACCACAAAGGGTCAGTTGACCCTCCCCATGCTGAAGGCTGGTGCTGACCCTGCCCACACCTGTGCAGCTATCACTGTAGGTTCTTTGGATTGCTTCTTCTGAGCCCCTGCAGTCAGAGGTCAACTCTACGTTGTTCCACTGCAGGTGGATAACTTTATAGGTTTTTTCTGTCACATTTGGAACTGCTCTCCATCTCAGAGGCCATGTCTGTGAGCATCTCAGGCTTGCTTCCTCCTCTCTGTCTCCTACAGGGCCTGGCCAAGTCCCAACCTTGTGCATCATTTGGGACTGGAGCTATCCAGCATAATGGTGGACAGCTATTTCCACATCAATCAACTGAGTGGATAAGATGGACTATGAGACCTCAAAAGCTGCCCTAACCTATATTTCTAAGGCTCCATGGTCTGAACAGCCATCCAGGGATGAGCTCCTACACCCCACCTCCAGGCATGACTATGGATTCCTTTTCAGGGGGTAGGATTTGCTTTTCTGATTTCCAGAGGAGCTCAACTGAGTGCAAAGGCAGTCCTAGAATTTAAAACCCTCACACAAGTTAAGAAATATGTCTTACAGAAAACTTAAGCATTGTTTTTGATAAATAGATCTGGCACAATAGGACTGCTATTCCTGTCAAAAAAGAGTCAGTACCTGTCTCAATGTCTGGCACTGCAGTCCCCTCCCTCAGTGTTCCTTGCAGGGACCTATGCATTTTTAAGAATCTGACTTTAGCAATTTCCTAGTGGACATGGTCTACTGAAACCAATCTACATTTCAGGACACACTTGGTGATTTGAAAAAAATCCTAACTTTTATCACTTTCAATGAGTAATTTATTGAAATGCTTATGTGCTTGAATAAAATTTCTCTTCATTCTACTTCTATAGACACATTTTTGGAGATTCTCTTTGACCAGAGAAAGCTCTGGTTGTATTGAAAGTAGCCCTTGTCTGTCCTATGCCCACCATGATGCTGAAGGGGACAGTGCAGAGAAAGAAGGTGCAGATCAGGGCAGAACTGCTTCCCTAGTGAGACTCCTGAGACCACCCCCCCCAACCCCATCCTTAACCCCTTACTACCCGTGCTATCCATTTCTATAGTTTTGTTATTTCAAGAATGTTAAATCAGCAGACTCATACAGTGTGTAATATTTTGGGATTGAGTATTTTCACCCAGCATAAGTCTCTAGATTGGTGTATATATCCAAGTTGGTACACATATCAGTAAGTTTGTTTCTATTTACTGCTTGGTAGTATCCCATGGTATGGATGTGCCAGTTTGATCAACTGGTTATCCGTTGAAGAACACCTGGGTTGTTTCCAAGTTTTGTCTGTTATGGATAAAGCTGATAAAAACATTCATGCAAGGCTTTTATGTAATCCTGAGTTTTCATTTTTCTGGGATAAATGTCCAAGTGTGCAATGGTTGGTTTGTTTGGTCATTGTATGTTTAGTTTTGAAAGAAATTGTCAAACTGTTTTCTAGAGCTGCCATCCCATTAATTTCCTACCATAATATATGTTTTGGTCCAGTTTTTATACATTCTCATGAGCTTTTGGTGTAGTTACTAGTTTTAATTTTGCATTTTGATAGATGTGTAGTGATAGCTCATTGTAGTTTTGTTTTGCATTTCCCCAGTGGCTGGTGACACTGAACATCTTCTCATGTGCTTCTTTGTTATCTCTATGTCCTCTTCTGTAAAATGTCTGTTCAGGTCCTTGCCCATACTCTAAATGGATTTTTTCATTTTTTACTGTTATTCTAGGTACTAGTTCTTATCAGGTATGTTGGTTGCAGATATGTTGTACTAGTCAATAACTTGTCTTTTTATTCCCTTTAAAGGATCTTTCTCAGAACAAAAGTTTTTAATTTTAATTTTCTTCCTTTTTGGTGTCAAGTCTAAGACCTCTTTGCTTAGCCCTACATCCCAAAGATTTTCTTTTTTTTGGGGGGGGGCTGGGTGGGAGTTTTATAGTTTTAAATTTACATGCTAAAATCCCTGTTCCAGTTTGTGTTAATTATTGCACACGGCATGAAGCTTAGGTCAAGTTGTTTTGTTTTGTTTTGGCTTGGTTTTGCTTATGTATGTCTAATTGTTTACTGAAAGGTTCCTTGATTACATTGCTTCTGCACCTTTGCACAAAAATCAATTGGGTACATTTACTACAGTCTGTTACTGTGTTCTCTATTCTGTTCCATTATTATGGGTCTGTTCCTCCACCAGTACCATGCAGTCTTGATTACTGCGTGGTTTGAATCAGATAGACTGAAAGCTCCTAACTTTATTCTTTCTCTCTCTCTTTTTTAATGTTTAACTCTTCTTGTTCCATTCCATTTTCATACAAATTTACCATAAAAATCTATAAAAACCATGCTGGGATTTTGATAGGAATTGTAACAAACATGTATGGAAATCTGGGGGAGTATTGACATCTTCACTATATTAAGATTTGTAGTATATGAAAATGGCATATCTTCCCATTTATTTAGATCTTCTATGATTTTTTTCATCAGCATTTTGTAGTTTTCAGAATACATCTGTACATGTTCTGTTAGATTTATACTTAAGCATTTCATTTTTGAGTCATTTTAAATAGTATTATATTTTAAAATTTTGTTGTTCAAGTGTTCATTGTTAGACTATAGAACTGATTTTCATATGCTGATGTTCATTCTTGTGACCTTACTAAGCTCATTTATTAGTTATAGGATTTTGGTTTTGCAGATTCCTCAGGAATTTCTACAGAGATCATAATGTCACACATACATAGTGACAGTTTTAGTCCTTCCTATTTTTCCTGTGTTCCTTTTCTTTCTAAGCATATTCAGTGGGTAGGACTTCTAGCACCATGTTGAATAAAAGTGGTGACAGGGGCTGTACTTGCTTTGTTTCCAGTCTTCAGGGGAAAGCCTCAGTCCTTCAGAATCAAGTACAATGGTCCCTGTAAGTTTTTTGGTAGGTGATCTTCAGCAAGTTGAGGAAGTTCTACTCTATTCCTAGATGTCTGAGAATTATTGTCATGAATTGAGGTTGAATTTTGTCAAATGACTTTTCTGCACCAATTAAAATGCTAATGTAATTTTTCTTCTTTACCTTATTAATATGATGATTGGTGTTGATTTTCAATATTTGAACCACCCTTGCATTCCTGGAATATACTTCACTTGTATATACTATTTCATACATTTCTGAATTCTATTCACTAATATTTCTTTAAGTTTTTTTGTCCATATTCAGGAAATGTATCAGTCTGTGGTTTTCCTTTATTGTACTATGCTTTTTTATTTTTACTTTTAATATTGAGGTAACACTAACCTCATAAAATTAATTGGGAAGTGTTTCCTCTCCTATTTTCAGAAAATATTGTATAGAATTAGTGTTCTTTAAACATTTAGTAGAATTATCCAACGAAACTATATTGGCCTAGGGATTTTTCAGGGGTAGTCCTTAACAATGAGTTCAATTTCCTTACTAGTTATTAGCCTCTCCAATTCTCTATTTCATATTGCATGAGTTATGGTAGTTTGTACCATAGAGTTTTTTTTTAAAGAATTGACTCATTTCATCAAGTTGTCAAATTCATATATAGAGAGTTGTAATATTCTCTATATTTGTATATTCTCTATATTTGTAATATTCTCTTATTACTCTTTGATGTCTCCCAGGTCTTTGGTGATGTCTCCTACCATTCCTGATATGGGTAATTTGTGTCTTCTTTTTTCTTGCTAGAGGTTTGTCAATTTTATTGAACTTTTCATAATACCAGCTTTTTGTTCCTCTGTTGGTTTTATGTTTTCAACTTCACTGACCTTTGTTCTTATCTTTCCTTATTGTTTCCTTCCTTCTGCTTCCTTTGGGTTTATTGTGCTTCCTTTTCAAAGTTCTTGAGTGGAGAACTTGGATAATTGATTTGAGACATTTTCTCTTTTCTTAGTGCTATAATTTCCCTCTGAACATTGTTCTATGAACTGAATTGTGTTCCTCCACCAAATAGATGTGTGGAAGATACAGGCTTCAATGTGACTATCTTGGAGACAGTACCTATAAACAGGTAATTAAGATTACAGAGGTCATAAGGCTGGGGCCCTGATTTGACAGGATTAGTGTCCTGCTAAGAAGAGTTATCAGAGCTTCCTCCCCTCCCATTGCTATGTGAGCACACAGTGAGAAGGCAGCCATCTACAAACCAGAAAGAAAGCTCTCACCAGAAACTGAATCAGCTGGCACCTTGATCTTAGACCTAGCCTCCAAAACAGTAAGAAATAAATTTCTGTTCTTTAAGCCACCTAGTCTGTGGCTTTTTGTTATGGTGGCCCAAGCAGACTTCCATATATATATTTCTTTAGCTCCATCCCACGAATTAGATATGTTGTATTTTTAGTTTAAGTTCAGTGTGTTTTTAAAATTTCCATTAGGATTTCTATTTTACCTATAACTTATTTAGAAGGTGTTGCTTAGTTTCCAAGTGTTTGGGGACTTTTCTGTTATCTTTATGTTCTTTTATTTCTGGTTTTTTTTTTTTTTTTTTTTTTTTTTTTGTACTATTGTAGTCAGAGAACACATAATATAGAAGTTTAATCTTTGGAATTTATTGGGATTTGTTTTATGGCCCAGGATATGGTTTAGCTTGGTGTATGTTGCATGGGTGCTTGAAAAGAATGTGTATTCTGTTTTTGTTGGGTGGAGGTTTCTGTAAATTTTTATTAGATTCTCTTGGTTGATGGTTTTATTGAGTTCTATTCCTTTCTGTTTTTGTCTTTTGTTCTATCCATTGTTGAGAGATGGGTGTTGAAGTCCCAACTTCAAAACTAAGGATTTGTCTATTTCTTTTTTCAGTTCCATCAATTTTTGCCCACTGTTTTTGCAGCTCTGTTGTTTGATAAGGACACATTTAGGATTCATGTCTGTCTTCTTGGTGGATTAACCCTCTTATCATTATGTATGTTCCTCTCTGTCTCTGCTAATTTTACCCAGAGTAAACTCTGAAGTTTATTTTATCTGATCCATATAGTCACTCTTTCTTTCTTTTGATTAATGTCTGCATGGTATATCTTTTTATATCCTTTTAACACCAACCTCCCTATACCATTATAATGAAGTGAATTACTTGTTGAGAGCATAAATTTGGGTTATTTTTTATCCTCTATGTCAATCTCTGACTTCTAATTGCAGAATTTAGAATATATACATTTAATGTAATTTTGACATGTTAGGGTTTAAGTCTATTGTTTTAATTTTTGTTTTCTGTTTGTTCTATTTTTCATGTCGTTTTTTAAAAATTTTTTTCCTTGTGGGATATTTAAACATTTTTTTAGAATTTTAATTTATCTATAATGTTTTTATTACATATTACTGAATTATAATACACATACAATGTTATATTACTGATTCAACAATTCTACACACTACTCAATGCTCACCACGGTAAGTATGTGTAGTCACCATACAATGTTATTACAATATTATTGACTATATTCCCTGTGCTGTACTTTTCATTTCCATGATTTATTTATTTTTTAAATAGAAGTTTGTACCTCTTAATCTCCTTCTCTTATTTCACCCATCCATCCCCCCACCCACCTTTCCTCTGGCAACTCAGTTTGTTCTCAGTATTTAAGAGTCTGTTTGTTTTTGTTTGTTTATTTGTTTTGTTTTTTTATATGATATGAAATCATATGTCTGACTTATTTCACTGAGCATAATGTTCTCGAGGTCCATCCATGCTGTCACAAATAGCAAGATTTCATTCTTTTTTTATGTCTGAGTAGTATTCCACTGTGTGTGTGTGTGTGTGTGTGTGTGTGTATGTGTGTGTATGTATCACTTCTTTTTTACCTGTTCACTTATTGATGGGCATGTGGGTTGCTTTCATATCTTGGCTATTGTAGATAATGCTGCAATAAACATAGGAGTGCACATATCTTTTTGAATTAACATTTTCATTTTCTTTGGGAAAATAGTAGTGGAAGTACCAAATCATATGTTAGTTCCATTTTTAACTTTTTGAGGAGTCCTCATACTGTTTTCCATAGGGGCTGTACCAACTTGTATTCCTACCAACAATGCATGAAGGTTCCCTTTTCTACATCTATAGTATTTTAAGTACATATTTTGGATAGATATTTTTGTGGTATCTCTATGTATTAAGTTATATATACATAACTAATCACAACCTACAGTTGTCCGCACTTTACCAGTTTGAGTATAGAAACCTTCTCCTTTTAAGTTCTTTTACCTTCCCAGATTTGTAGTATAATTGATTTACATACATCCTTTACACACATTTAGGACCACAAACAACAGTATTATAATTTTGGCTCAACTTTCAAACATAATTTAGAACATTTAGAAGGAGGAGAAAAATGTATTATACTTATTAAACTTATTATATTTATTATACTTATTAAACATCTACTTATATGTTTTGATTCTTTACTTTGTGCTTTTTCCCACTCTAATGTAGGAGCCTTCTTTCCAACATTTCCATTCTGTTCAGAAAACTCCTGGTAGCCATTTCTTTCAGGTGGACTATTGGTAACAAATTTTCTTACTTTTCCTTTGCCTGAGAATGTCTTGATTTCTCCTTAATTCCTGAAGGATATTTTCTCTGGATGTGTAATTTTGAGTTTTTTCTTTCAGCACTTGAAAAATGTTGTGCTATTTCCTCCCTAGTTTGTAATGACAAATATGCTGTCATTTGAATTGTTTTCTCTGATAGGTAAGGTATAATTACTCCCTTGCTGCTTTCAATATTTTTTTCTTTGTCTTTACTTTTCAGAAATTTGATTATGATGTGTTTTGGAATAAATTTCTTTGGGTTTGTCCTGTTTCGAACTCTTCAAGCTTCTTGAATTTTTTTTTTTTATCAAATATGGGGAAATTTTAGCTATTATTTCTTCAAATACTTTTTCAGTCTTATTCTCTTTTTTTTTTCTTTTGGATTCCAATGATATGAGTATTATATCATTTGCTATTATCTTGTATGTCTCTGAGGCTCTGTTCATTTTTTTTTTTTTCAGTCTATTTTTTTCTTCTATTGTTCTGATTGGGTAATTTCTATTTTACCTTCAAGTTTATTGGCTTATTATTATCATCATCATCATCATCATCATTATATTATTCTCTCCATTTTGCTGTGGAGCCCATCCATTGATTTTATTATTTGAGATATTATGTTTTTTAGTTCTATAATTTCTTTTTGGTTCTCCATTATACCTTTTACATCTTTGCTGAGAATTCCTATTTTTCATTTGTTTCAGGCATGTTTATAATTATTTACTGAAGTACTTTTATGATGACTGATTTAAAATTTTCATAAGATAATTCAAACATCTCTTTCATCTCAGTTTTGCTATCTGTTGCTATCTTTTTTCATTCAAGTTGACATTTTACTGGTTCTTGTTATGGCAAGTGATTTCCAACTGAAACCTGGAAATCTTTGGTATGGTAATTTGGCTCTGCACTAGACCTTTATTGATATTACTGTGGCTAGGAGGGTAGGAATAATTCATTACTATTCCCCAAGGGCCACCATTGAGGCTAGGGGTGTTGGCCTCCTTACCATTGGGCAGTGGCAAAAGTCATGACTCTCTGCAAGGCTGCCTCTGATCCCACCCTTGAAGACAGGCAAGGGTACCTCTTTTCTGTCAGTGAAGAGTGGAAATCCAGACTCCTGCATGGTCTCTACCGCACTGTGGTGAGATCTTACTGCTCAAGGCAATGAAAGACTCAGACCTCTCTGACAACTCTCTGATGGAGGTTAGGTTAAAGTCTAGGCTCTCCACTGGCTCTTGCTAGTGTCCATGCAGTATGACCACAGTTTTTCTGTGCTGTTTGGCTGGAGTTGATTGGTTATTGTCTAAAAGTTCTCTGTCTTGCTGGACAGCCCCTTTGCTGGTCTTTGATTAGAGAAAGCAAGCATTTATTGGGAGTTTGAGAAATCTGTGCCTATTGTATTTCTGGTAGTCAGCTTCTTCTACTACAAGTCTGGGATATATGAGGTAAAAAGAAAACCTAAGAGGTATAGCACTGTTTTCCCATGGGTCCCTCAGTCAGTAGCTCATCTTCTGTTTTCTCCCCACTGTTCAGTCTTCTGATGTTTGTTTTATATATGATGTCCAGGGGCTTTAGTTGTACTTAGCAGGTAAACATCTGGAGACTAGAGAGAGATTTATTTACTTCATCTTCCCTGAGGTGGAGACCCTGAAGCCTGTGTGTGTATAGTCTTCAAGCTAATAACGGTTTTTACATTTTAAAGGGTTCTAAAAAATTCAGAACAAAATATAACAGACAAAAATAACTGTATAAACAAGGAATATGTGACAGAGACCATATATGGTTCATAGAGCCTAAAATATTTACTATTTGATTCTTTGCCAAAGAATTTTATTGACCCTTGTTTAAAGTTAAAGCCACTCAGGTGCCCCATTCCTTGTTTAGACATAAGCTAACTTTTATTTTACTTTTTAAAGTAGGCCTCATGACCAGCATGAAGCCCAAAACAGAGCCAAGCACAGACTCTGAGATCAAGACCTGAGCTGAGATCAAGAGTTGGGATACTTAACTGAGTCACCCAGGTGCCCCAACATAAGTTAAATTTTAGAGCAGAATTAGTGTTATGACATTTTACTTATGTCATTCTCAGTGCTTTCATTTATTTCTGTAGATCCAGGTTTTTGTATCATTTTTTTTTCTATCTGAAGAACTTCCTTTTACATTTCTTTTAGAGCAGGTATACTGGCAATAGATTTCTTTGTTTTGTTTGATAAACATGTTTTTATTTTTCCTTAATTTTAACAATTTTTCTTTTTGAGAGCTGGGAGGGGCAGAGGGAGAGGGAGAGAGAGAAACTTAAGCAGGCTCCACACCCAGCATGGAGCTGGATGAGGGGCTGGATCTCACTACCATGAGATCATGGCCTGAGCGAAAATCAAGAGTCAGGTGCTTAAAACACAGAGCCACTCAGATGTCCCTTTCCTTAATTTTAAAAGGTATTTTATTAAATATGTAATTGACTCCACCCACCCCTTTCAATCCTTTAAACATGTCACTGTATTGTCTTCTGGCTTGTATAGTTTCTGATGAAAGTCTTCTGTAATTCTTATATTTTTTCCTCTGTATGTAGTGTCTTTCCCATCCCTGTGGCTGCCTTCAAGATTTTATCTTTATCTTTGGTTTTCAGGAGTTTAAATATAATATGTTTATATTTTTTAGGGAGTGGGTGTGTTTATTCTGTTTGATATTCTTTGAGAGTTTGGATCTGTGGTTTGGTATCTGTCATTAATTTTTGGGCATTATCTGTTCAAATATGGGCATTATCTGTTCAAATATGTTTTTTTCTGCACTGTTCCTCTTCTTTCCATCTGGGATTTTGCATGTATATACATTAGACTGTTTTATGTTATCCAACAGCTTTTAGGTGCTCTATTTTTTCACTAATTTTTCTTTTTGTGGTTTAGTTTACATAATTTATATGGACCTATCTTTCAGTTTACTGAGTATTTCCTCAGCTCTATTGATCCTATTATTGAGCCCATGAAAACACTTTCGATTCTTTTATCACACTTTTCATTTTTAGCATTCCCATTATTATTTCTCATAATTTTTATGTCTCTGTTGAAGTTGCCCATCTGATCATGCAGGCTGAATACCTTTTCCACTTGAATGTTTAACATGTTAGTTATAGTTATTTTACTTATTTATTATTTATTTATTTATTTATTTATTTATTATTCATTTATTTTTGAGAGAGAGAGAGAGAATGAAGGGGAGGGGGCAGAAGGAGAGGGTGAAAGAGAATCTTAAGCAGACCCCATACCTAGCTCAGAGCCCAATGAAGGGCTCAATCTAATGACTGTGAGACCCTGACCTGAGTCAGTATCAAGAATAGGATGCTTAACTGACTGAGGCACCTAGGCACCCCATATGCTTTTTTATTTTTAAGATGACATCTTTTATAGGACAGTGGAGACTAATGTAACTAGTGTTATTGCCTGGAAACGGATATTCTCCCTCTCATTTTTCTGAGTCGTTAGTTTGGAATTGAGTCATCTAAGTTGAGCTGTGTTTGGGTTTTCTTATTACTATGGTCACTCTCAGTCCAACAGGGTCTTTAAATTTTTGTAGTGTTATCTTATTTTAGAGTGAGGTTGTCACATTAGTCCATGTTCAACCTTTAGCAATTCATTAAAAGTTTGAAGGGTGTCCATTGTCTGCTGCAAATAAACAGGGGGTTGTGTCCTGTCTCTCCTTGGAGTTACCTGTTTTTATTTAGATTTTGGGTTAGTTGTTTTGTTCTGCAATCTCAGATCTCTTATTTACTCAATAAAAGTTGTGATTTCACAAATTATTGAGAATTTTTTGGTTGTAAGATGAGAGCAATGCTCTTTTCAGTTTTTTACATCCCGATCTGAAGCTTAAAATCTTATGAAGGCCATTTTGAGTCTTTGATCTCTCATTCATGGCCTGCTCAATCTAATTCAAGTTATGTAACTTCTTCTACAAGCCATAGTTTTCTGATCTATTAAAGGAAAATAGAAATATTTACCTCATAGGATTGTTGTTTAGGATTAAGTTAAAGATAAAAAATATGCATGGCCACAGTGCCTGACACAAAACAGTATATTTTAAATCTCCTCTGCTTTCTATCACCTAATGAAATAGATTAAGGATGTTTTACAAGTAGAAATTATTTTAAATTATATTTTTGTCAACCCACAATACAAACAACATAACCTCATTTGCCTCATTTAGTTTTAGTCGGGGAACGAGTACTATTCTCATAAATTTGGAGAGAAGTTTTCAGAAGACTGAAATCTGCCGTTGGGGTTTGAAGTAAATGGTTGCTTTCTTGGACATTTCCTTTGAATTCTCTCTGCAGCATCTCCTGACAGATTGCCTTTGCCAGTGAACATGCTGTCTACTGAGATAGCTCTTCCCTTTGAAGCAGCTCAGAGGGGTCCTAGGTTTTCTTTGTTTGAGCTGAACTTCTGTGTCTCTGACTCCCACTCTTTGGTTCTGATGATAGTTCTGAATCCTTATTGCCATTATACCCTTAATTTATGTGAAAATAGCTCTCACATTCTCTCTAACTCTTCTTGCCTTTGGGAGAAACCTCCCAGGATTTAATTTTTATTCATGTGACAGGATGTCCTGACTCACAGTCACATGCCACCAAGTTTATTCTGCTCAAGTTCTTCTACAGGTGGGACTCTATGAACTGAGCCTCCAGGTGAGGGCTGACCCAACCTGAGTTGATCAAGATTGCAACTTTGTTGATCCAGACACTATTGTGCAGCCCAAGTTTGTGCTAACCTTTGCAGGGTCATTATTTCTGCTGACTCCTTGAGTAAAAGCCCTGTCTGTATCTTCCCCATCTTTTATTCAAGCAGTTGGATTTTAGCCCCAAGAACATCTGATATTCATCTTTGTTGACTGCTATCCTATTCTTCAGCACATCACAGTCATTTTGGGTCTTTGTCTTGTCCTCCATCACATGCTTTCCTCCCTATGGCTTCTTTACATCTGTGAACCTGATAAGCTTAATGGACCCATCCATCCTCTAGTAAAGGCCAGATCCAGAGGACCTGGACAGGAAGCTAGGGTTCCTTCAACCACTTACTGTCCTGCCCACCTCAAGGCTTCGGGGAAGCCTGCCTTGCCCCTAGCTCTGGGGGCCTGTCAGGCTCATAGACACAACCAGCACTTTTGGTTCATGCTCCTGACAATTTACTTTCTTTGTGGTCCTTGTTAATGCTCCTTGGGTTTTTCTATCAGTGTCTGCTTCTCCCCAGTACCTCCTAACATAATTTTCCTGGTGTTCTCCTCAGGCTGTCCACTCCCACAGTGGTGGAGGGACCTTGTTAAAGGAGATCTGCCACTAAGACTTTCCCTAAGTTGTCTTCAGATTCTTTGCACCAGTCCAGCTGACTTTGAGTTCATCTGTCCTTCTGAGTTCCAAGTTCTAGTCTTATAATTCCTCTTTTTAGTGTATGACTGCCACCCTCCCCCCTTAGTCCTGCATACCCCCAAATTCCAGCCCTAGTTCATGTCCCACATCATCCCTCACATATTTCTTGAAAGCAGGTTTCACACGACTTCATACAAGCCAGTGATAATTCAGTGACTAAGAGGACAGTGGAAAGGATGAGGTCTGGGGACATTTGCCAGAAACCTCCCCCAGGCCATCTGTATGGGTTATGCATTATAAAAGGTGACTGGGACAGGTCACAACTGTCCTACGTCACCTGACTCATTGTAGGCTTTCCTTCTACTCCTTTACTTCTGAGGTCATTTTCCAGGAATGACAAGACAGAATTATAATAGGAAATGGGAAACCCTGCTTTCCTTATTTCCTCCATAAATTTTATGTCATCAGCCTGAGACTTCAGTTCTGACTTTCCTGAACTTGCTGTGAAAAATAATACTTCCCCAGTACCTACTCTTGTAGTTTAGACATTTGAACTTATTTCATGCTTGCCTGGCTTGAGGTTCTCTTTTTCCCTTTCTTGGTCTCAGAACCGCTCCTTGTTTCTGAGCAAGATAGAACAAAATTAAGGGCAGTACAAATTAATATAAGAATTTTCTAATGAGGAACAGGAATGAAGATCAGTTTATTATAGAAAAGGCTAAGGCATATTAATTTATTTTACAAGTAGGGGGAAAGAGAGGGGGAAGAAGGATTTGTGAGGTAGCTGGGGGTCAGAGAAGAGAAGAGGTAGAGAGAGGGGGGAGGAGGGTCTGTGAGGTAGCTGGGGGTCAGAGAAGATAAGAGGTAGAGAGAGGGGGGAAGGAGGGTCTGTGAGGTAGCTGGAGGCCAGAGAAGGTAGGGGGTAGAGAGAGAGGGGGGAAGGAGGGTCTGTGAGGTAGCTGGGGGTCAGAGAAGTTAGGGGGTAGAGAGAGAGGGGAAGGAGGGTTTGTGAGGTAGCTGGGGGCCAGAGAAGGTAGGGCATGGAGCGTTAGGAGACTCTTAAGGTGAAACTTCTTTCCCTGACATTCAGTGCTCTGCTGGGGTCCTTTCTTCCTGGCTCCACTTGGCTCTTTTTTCTTAAATTGTGCATGTGTCTGAAACCAGAGCAGCCTTCTTTCAGTTCATTTAGGAGATATGTGCAGGTGGAAGCTATAATAGTGCACTTTAAAGCAACTCACAAAGTTATTTATAGAACACCAACTATGTGCCAGGCCCTTGTAAAGTTCTGGGGATTCAGGAAATGAGTAACATAATCCCTTCTTCAAGAAGCTTGGGGTCCTGTGGGGACTATGAGCCAATAGACATCCAGCAATAAGGGATGTGGGCATAATGTAGTGGGGGCAGGAAAGGGTCAGCTAGGATGCATCAGGGAGGCTGCTATGCACAGCCAGGAGCCTGAGATCATATTATTGTGCCAAATGGCAAGAGAAACTGGATCCTTGCATTGACCCATAGGCCATTCTTCAGGGACACATGTCTCCCCTGAAACCCCAGCCCTGGCCTCTGTCTCCTCATCTGCCACCCAGCAGACACTTCCTGTTCCTCATATTTAATTTGTCCACAGAAGCCCTTCTGCTGGTGATCTGGCAATCTCAAGTCTCCCCACTGGCAAGTGCAGAAGGGGATAGTAGCAGGGGGACAGGGATGGGAGCAGCAGGACTTCACGCTGCTGGCAGAGAATAAGTTGGCACGCTATCTGGTGAAGCCTGTAAGGGCAAAGATGCCTGCAGCCCCAGCATCCCACCCACAGATCTCTTCCCTGGAGAAGCACTAGCACAGGCCCCAGGTGGCACAGGACTGTTCTTTTCAGCATTACTGCAGTGCCCCACATTCCAGCAGTAAACAGATGGATAAATGAGGGCAAGTGCATACAGTGGGGTGCTGCAGAGGAGTTAAAATAGATGTGCACTTACCCACTTTGGTTAGTCTTATAATCATCCTGTGGAGAAAAAGGAGCATGTTCCAGAGAGATCTAGGCAGTGTAATACCACTTATACACAGATGAGAACCCAAGAAAATACTTTGCGATGTTTCTGGATGAATAAATATGTAGTAAAAACATCGAAACATGCATGACAATGACAAATAGTAAGTTCCTGATGGCCTTTGGGGAGGGAGGGAGGGGCAGGAGATTGAGGAGAGGTCTGCAGGAGACTTTGAGTGTGTCTGCAATGCCCAATTTCTTAAAAGAGAGTCTCCACTTCACACATCACTAGCTACTGACCTTTGTCTCTCCTCCCTTTTATAGCTGAGTTTCTCTGAAGAATTGTCTAGACTTTCTGTCTCCTTGTTCTCAAATCTCACACATTCCTCCATTTACCCTCATCTGGTGTCTGGCCCTAACAAGACATGGAAGCAGCTGTTTCCAAGACCCCCAATGACCTCCAGGTCACTCAGTCTGACAGGGAGCAACAAAACGTTGTGCACACATGCCTGTGCACATGCACACACACACACACACACACACACAGTTTCAAGCATAGGAAACAAGTGAATGCATCATCCAGTTTTAGCAAATCTTAACATTTTTATCTGCTTCTGACTTTTTTCTAAGACCTTCCCTCCCCTCTCTCTCAGCCCCATCAAATCCATTTCCCTCTGCAAGCTCCTGGGTCCCGCGCTCTCCTCCATTCCACTGCACCATCACCCGGGCTGTGGAGGCCACAGGGTGAGATAGCCTCCACAAAGTGATTCCATCCAGGCTCCACCACTGACCAGCCACATGACCTGGACAGGTTGTAAATCATCTGTGCCTCAGTTTCCTCATCCTGGGTTTATTGGGGGGTTAAATGACCTAACACATGGGAAACCCATGGCACAGAGCAGAACACAGAGGTGAGCATACATCATGGCACACTGAGGTTCTGTGCACTCTCTTTCTGGCTACTTAGTGGGCATCTGGGGGTGCATATGTCCATTCTCCCACCTTCAGCATTTCCCATCCTGAGGGCAGAGGTGGGCTTCCAAAACTCAAACCTGGATAGGTCACCACTCCGTAGGCTCCTCTCCACTGTTTTCAGAATGAATGGTCAGCTGCCTTGCCCACCTCATCCACATCACCTTCCATTCATCGACTATTTGTCAACAAAACTCCCCTCCCTGCAGGACCTTTGGATGTGCTGTTCCATTCTCTTGGCCTTTCTTCACTCCCAACGTGTTGCCTTGTCAGGCTTGAGCCCTTTTAGACCACCAGCTGAGGGTCTGTTTGTGTGATGGGCTTTCATAGTGTGATGTGTTTTGTTTACAATGTTTGCACAGTGTGTAATGGTGCAGTTGTTAATTTATTCAACAATAAGTTGCTGAGCACTTACAGTGTGTCAGGACCTGTGCATGATGCTGGGATGTGGCAGGGAGCACAGAGGCCTAGGCCCCATGTCCAAGGCACCTTTAGTCCCTTAGGAAGCAACACTAAGCGGGCAGCTGGGAGTACCACAAGGCCTCAGAGGAGAGATGCACACCTCACAGGAGTGTGCAATGGGGGCTGACCTAATTGGGAGCATCCTGAAGCCTTCTCTAAAATAATCTGAAGAGTGAGTCATATCTACCTAGAATGAAAGGGGAAAGAAAAGTCCAGGCAGAAGGAATAGCATGCTCAAAGGCTCTGAAGCAGGAAAGAACATGACATTTTTGAAATATTTTGATTTAAAGGGCAAGTCGTGGAGATAAAAGCCTGAGGGATAACAAGGAAGAGCAGTTAGGATGCTGGAAGGAAAGAGCATCACAGAGGAAAGAAGCCCTAAGGACCTTCACTGAAGCAGGGTCAGTGATGATTCCTGCTGTAGAAACAAGTGTCAGCAGAGCAGCAGGAGCAGTAAGAGTGGGGTGTGAGTGCTTGCCATCCACTAGGGAGGAAGGCCATCCCCTTCCTTTTGCTGTTTGTCCTCTGTGTGTGGCCTCAGACTCATGTATGTTGCCTCATACTCATAAGATGGCTGCTGCTCCTCCAGGCCTTGCCTCTGAGTTCCAGAATGGAAGACAGAGGTAGGAGAAGGGATAAAGGGCTTTTTCACAGGGAGGTTTTACTATTAATGTTGCAATTGTCTAATTGAGGAGGCTGCCTTCTGCTGGAACTTTTGTCTACGTCTTACTGGCTATGGAGACAGTGCTATCCCTATAGGCTGGGATGTTATTTTTAGTTGGGTACATCACTACCTCTAAAAAGACATGTTTTTGTCTTAGAAGGAATTGTCTACCCCAGAGGAAGTAAGCTAAGAACTGACTTGGGGCCTCTCAGAGTTCTGGGTGGTCTTTGAGAGAGGGGTTTCAGAGCTGGTTACTGGAATTAGTCTCTAGCAGCATCCAATTAAAGAGAGAGCGCCCATCACTGGCACGTGGATTCCACTGAGCAGGAACATCCCCAAGATGGCTCATCCTTTTTCTCTTTCTGCACAAGAATTCCGGGGCAGTCGTGTACCTGAGGGGTTCAAGTTAAAGCTTTGTTATTCAAAACAGTATTTACTCTTTTTTAAGTTTATTTATTTATCTTTAAGTAATCTCTATACTCAATGTGGGGCTCAAGCTCACAACCCTGAGATCAAGAGTCAAATGCTCCTCTGACTGAGCCAGAAATATTTACTCTTTTTAAAAATCATCAAGCCAACCTGACCAAATTGTGTCAGGCAAAAAGTAGATCATGACCAGTGGCAGGTGGGCCATTCCTTAACCTGCAACAGGAAGAGCCTGGTTGGTGGTGAGACCACCCCCCGTCCCCCACCAGCTGAACCTGCTTGCTTTTCAGAGTGTAGGGCTGGAGACAGTGTCCAACGTTGGAACTCTTGTGGGCAGTGGCCCCATGAGGGAGAGGAGCGCCCTCCCATCCTCAGACAGAGGGGTATGTACTGAGGTGGGCAGAGAGAAGGGTGGGGCGCTCACCCACAGAGGAGGGCGCCCTTCTGTTATCCACTCACATGAAGAAAATGAAAGAACAACTTGCCTGAGGACACACACCTGGGTTCAATTTAAGGACACAGTATAGGCAAGAGTACTGAGGTATGCTTTCTGTCCCTTCTTATTGCACGGAAGTGCCTCCTTTCTCAGGAAGCCCTCCTGGACTGCTGGGGCCCACACTGTTCTTTTTTTCTCCAGCGGTCACTTGGGCCTCTGTGCCCCAAATAGGTTCATACCTAGGGGGTGCATGTCTTTACTGTAATGAGACTGATGATAACAAGTGAAATAGCCTGTTTCTCCTTTACTTAGGGCAGAACAGCTGGGTTGGTGACAGCAAGCTGAGGGAGGGTGCTCTGAACACCAGTAGACGTGCCTGCAAGCTTTACCCCAGTCTGCCTTGCCTAAGGGCCTTCGGCAAACGCCCACTGGGGACAGTGCTTCCTTCTTCCTCCAGGGCCTTTTCAGATTGCATTAGGTTCTCCAGAGAAACAGAACCAGTAGGATGTATATGTATGTATGTATGTGTGTGTGTATATATGTATGTAGACACAAACACATAACAAATATGTATGTATTTATTGTTATAGGAATTATATTATATATATGGATATATATGTATTATCCTTGTTATAGGAATTGGCTCATGCGGTTATAGGGTCGAGAAGTCCCACAATCTGCTGTCTGCAAGTTGGAGAACCGAGGGAGCTGGTGGTATAATTCAGTTCAAGTCCAGAGGCCTGAGGACTGGGGGGCTGATGGTTTCAGTCCTGGTCTGGGTCCAGGTACTTGAGAACAAGGAGCATTGATGTCTGAGAGCAGGAGAAGATGGACAGCTCAGCTCAGGCAGGAAAGAAGTTTGCTCTTTACCTTTTTGTTCCCTTCAGGCCCTGATGGAGTAGATGATGTGTACTCACACTGGAGAGGCCATCTGCTCAGTCTGCCAATTCAAATGCTAATCTCTTCTGGAAACCCTGTCACAGAAGTAATGTTTTAGCAGCATCTGGGCATCCCTTAGTTCCGTCACAGTGACAAGTAAAATTAACCATGACCAGATGGTGGTCCTGGAGGTGCTGACACTGGGGCAAGTGGGCCCAATTTCACTGGTCCCTGGACACATTACTTCCCTCCCAGTTGGAGAAGTGGCTGAGCAGCAGAGGGCACCGGCCTGTGGTTGAGGGAAATTGCCCAAAGTATGGGGACACCAGGAGACACCCCAGCTCTCTGGGACAGCCCTTCAGGCAGGAGCCTGGCCCCCACCTCCCTGGATTCCCGAGTCCTATCCTTTCCCTCTCAGCCTGTCCCCTCCCTTCCTTGGTCTAGGTTATGAATCCTGGCCACCTGCCAAGTGCTTGGGAAACTTGGCAAGGTGAGTGGACCCTAGAGCTGCAGATGCCCCGATGCTGGTGTTTTTCCCAAGCCCTTCTGGAGGCTTCAGGGCTCAGCCAGAATCAAGAGCCTTAGTTGTTTCATTAACTCACATGCATTTTCCTGTATAACACGCATGTCTGGTTTGGATGGCTACCACATCTGCCAGGTGGCAGTGATGTGGCAGTTCCTCTCCTCCACCTCCTGTTAACTCCTCCCCTCACTCTCTATCTCCTCCTCCACCTTCTGTTAACTCCTCCCCTCATCCTCCATCTCCTCTCCTCCACTTCCTGTTAACTCCTCCCCTCACTCTCTATCTCCTCCTCCACCTCCTGTTAACTCCTCCCCTATCTCCTCCTCCACCTCCTGTTAACTCCTCCCCTCACCCTCCATATCCTCTCCTCCATCTTCTTCCATCCACTTAGGAGAAGATTATTAAGAACTTTCAGTGTGGCAGGCACTGATTAAGACCCTGGGGTGAGGCTGTGAGTAAAACAGCACAGCTGCTGAAGCCATGGAGCATGTATTCTGGTGGAGTGAGATTGACAAGAACAAATACATGAATAAATGTGAAATACAACAGGTGGGGGTGGTGCTGTCAGAAAATGTGGAAGGAAGACACAGTCATGAGCTGGTGTTATGTGAGTGAGCTGGCAGGAAAGAGTGGTCAGAAGGTGCTGACAGAGGCCTGGGGCCTGGGGGAGGACTCCACATGGGCTCTGGGGAAGAGCATTCCTGGCAGAGGACAGCAAGTGCACAGTTTCTGAGGCAGGAGCAGGAGGGGTAGCGGCACCTGCTCTTTCTTTTTCCTCTACTTCTCTTCCTGTTGTGCTGTCAGGAGGCTGGGCTTTCTCAGAGGGCCCTGTGGAGCAGCTCTGAGCATTGGATGAGCAATGGCTGATGTTTAGTTTTGTGGATCGCCCTGGCTGCAGTGTGGGGAGTGAATTCCAGGAGTGGGTAAAGCAATCCTGGCAGAGAAAGCTGTGGAGGGCTGGCAGGCAGCAGGGAGGTGCTGATTCAAAAGAGGCACGTTTAGGAGGCAGAAGAGACAGGGTGACTCCAGGTTTCTGATCAGTTCTGCTGACCCAAGCTCACATGATTTGAGCTGCCCATGGGATGCCCAGACGAAGTGGCCAAGGAGGCTGGTGGAGGTCTGGGTCTGAGGACCAGAGAGTTCATTCCAAAGGTAAGGCCATGGAGTAGGGTGTCAATGTGATTGCTTGGAGTGTACAGTGGGAAGGCTCCCAGAGACCTGCCTTGTGGCCTGAAAGGTGTTATTGGAAACAGACTTTCAGTGAGTTAACTAATCCAAAACCAAATCCATCCATCCATCTATCCTTCCTTCCATGTATCCACCCATCCATCCAACCATTTGTCCATCCATCCACACTTGCTCAAAGTTAAGTATTAAGAATTGCTTGTCTATTCCGAGGAGCTGTTTCCTTCTCTGTGACTGACACTGTTCCCCTTTTCTCTTTAACCACTAGAAAGCTCAGAAACAATATATATTATGTATTTAGTTATGTCCTTTATAGTTGAATTTCAGTTCTATTTTTCCTGGCTTTGGCTTCACAATAAATATATAGCACATATACATTCATACATATATACATGTTTTCTTAACCCTAATTATTAAATCTAAATGTACCAGTTTAAAGTATAAATTTTCTGAGTAATCTTTAATGTTGTGTTTAATGAGAAATATTTTACAGTTAAAATTTATACAGCTTACAGAATCTCCATTTGGAGTAGACAGGACTTAGCCAGGTATTAAACAACATGTTAATTTTCAGTCAGGGAATTTAGGATTTAGTGGTTAGTCCAGTTTACTACTATTAGTAGTAAACATACTTATAATTAAAATAATCATTATATTTACAAAATATTGTCCTAGATTTAAAATGTCCTTTCCAAGATAAAGTGATTTCATACTTATTTTACTATATGTTTCTGTTCACCTAGGGTGCCTGTATCTCTGTTACAATTCAAAATCACTTTTGGTAGTGGGGGGAGATGGTAAATTTTGCTAATGCAGGGGATTAGGCAGCAGCATTGGATGGTGCTATAGGTTCCAAATCCAAGGGGCTTTAGCCAAATGATTTAACCTCCCTGCCCTGTGTCTTTTTAGGGGTATAACTAGCTGTGACCATGAAAGATTTTTGGGATCATGTAACAGCAGATACAAGACATGGTCTATTGGGGCGCCTGGGTGGCTCAGTCGGTTAAGCGTCCGACTTCAGCTCAGGTCATGATCTCGCGGTTTGTGAGTTCAAGCCCCGTGTCAGGCATCTGTGCTGATGGCTCAGAGCCTGGAGCTTGTTTCAGATTCTGTGTCTCCCTCTCTCTCTGCCCCTCCCCCGTTCATACTCTGTCTCTCTCTGTCTCAGAAATAAATAAACGTTAAAAAAAATTAAAAAAAAAAACAAGACATGGTCTATAAATTCATGCAACACCTATTTCCTGGGTTCCTTCGCTGTGTCCAGGTACTGTGCTGGGCTCTGAGGATGCGCACTGACAGTGAATCCCATTTCTTGTCTGTGAAATACACTAATAGCCTTTATACTTAGGTGACATTGTTGATCTGGACTTCTCAAAGCCTCTTGGGGTGCTGATTAAAAGCAAAGTTACAGCATATGAACCTCTATGGGTAGGCTCAGGAGTTCACCTTGAAAATGAGTTCAGAATGAGCCACTGAAGAAGGGTTGGAGCCAGTTATTTCCTGCCTCATACACCCCCTAACTGATTAGTAAGGGCATACAGGACAGGGTTTTTATAAGCAAATCTGGTGGGCAAAGATGTGGTGACCCAGTTCACTGGGTCCTGAAGAAGGTAAGATGAAAAAGAAAGGGGTCATGTCCTTAAGGGATTCAGTCTGTAGGAGTGACTGGCAGGAGGCAGCAGGGTGGGTGAGTGGGTGCCAATGGAGGCAGAGCAGGCAGGGCATCAGGATGTGTCATCCACATGAGGCACCTTTCAAAACAAAGGCTGTGATGTGATTCTGGGACAATAGATGGACTTCTCCTTATTCTTCTTGTAAGTATAGATAAAAAACCATGGGTATTATGTATAAAATAGACATAAGAAAATTCTGAAGGTGAAAGAAGGCAGACTGATATGGTCCTTGAGGACCAACATGGTCGCAAGTTCCTGGGTTTTCTTTTTTCTTTATGTGTCCTGGAGCGGGGCCTGGGTGCTGGAGAAACTGGTGGCCCAGAAATACCAATGGACACAGACAATAAAAAGCTCCAAGAAAAACTTACTCTTCTAGCTAAAGGACAAGAAAGGAGCAGCCTAACAAGAAAGAAAGCTTTTAGACAACAATTCTCTAACCCAGTGAAATAGCACAGAAAAAAGCTATGTCCCCTCCTCTCAGCAGAGACCATGTGGGGAACCTCAACGTCTGCACACAGCAGCTACAAGATGCCCCTCCTGTCCTCCCACCCCTGGGGTGGTGTCAGTTCAGGCAGTGGGGACCTGGACTTCCACCTCCACCTGGTGGTAATAAGGTAGTATTCCCATCTTACCATTGGCACAATGTCAGAGGAAGCCTGTTAAAACAGAGAATTTAATAACTTCCAGAGTCTCAGCAAAATTCCCAAATGTGCAGGATACAATTTAAAAACAATCTTCATACCAAGAATCAGAAACATCTCGGTTTAAATGAGAAACGACAATCAACAATGCCATTGCTGAGATGACAAAGATGTTGGAATTATTGGACAATAATTTTTAAAGCAGCCATTATAAAATTCTTGACAAGTAATTACAAACATGCTTGAAGCAAATAAAATATAAGAATGCTTAGCAAAGAAATAGTAGACAGAAAGAACCAAATGGATCTTTTCGTATTGAAAAATATAACTGAAATAAACAGCTCAGTGGATGGTGGGGGGAGCCTTGGTGGCTCAGTTGGTTAAACATCTGGCTCTTGATTTTGGCTCAGGTCATGATCTCCTGGTCATGGGATCAAACCTCATGTTGGGCTCTGCACTGATTGTGCAGAACCCGTTTGGGATTCTCTCTCTCTCTGCTCCTCCCCTGCTCATGGTCACTCTCTGTCTCACTCTCTGTCAAAATAAATAAATAAACTTTAAAAAAAAAGGAAAAAAACTCAGTGGATGGGCTCAATAGGAGAATGGAATCTATAAAGGAAAGGATTGGTAAACTTAAAGATACAACATTAGAAATTGGTCAACCTGAACAACAGAGAAAAAGAGTGAAAAAAAAAAGAACAATCAAGAACATGTTGGACTTGAACAAATGATCTAAAACTTGTGTCCTCAGAGTTTCAGAAAGAAAGAAAAAAGACAGCAAGACTAAAAAGGGTTTGAGAAAATTAATAGCTGAAAAACCTCCAAATTTGGCAAAAGACATAAACAGAGATTTAAGAAGTTGAATAAAATTCAAGGAAGATTGTGATGATTAATTTTATGTGTCAACTTGACTGGGCTAAGGGATAGCCACAGTGTTGGTAAAAGATTATTTTTAGATGAGTCTGTGTGGGTGTTTCTGGCAAAGGTTACCATTTGAACTAAGGAAGATCACCCTCCCCAGTGCAGATGGGCATCATCCAATCTGTTAAGGGAATAAATGGAACAAAATGATGGAGGAAGGGACAATTTGCTCTCTTCTTGTGCTAGGAGAACATTGATATTCTCCCTGCCTCAGAAATCAGCTCCCTTGGCTTTTGGGCCTTTGGATTTGGACTGGGACTTTCACTATCAGCTCCTCCTGGTTCTCAAGCTTTCCAATTTGGACTGGAGTTGTACCATCAGTTTTCCTGGGACTCCAGGACGCCACTTGCAGATGGCAGACTGTAGAACTTCTTACCTTCATAGTTGCGTGAATTAATCTCTTATAATAATTCTCTTTCCATATATCTAATATATATTTATATACTATATGCTGGTTCTATTTCTCTGTAGAACCCTGACTAAACTCAAATAAATTCATTCCATGATACATTATAATCAAACTCTTAAGAACTAAAGACAAAAAAAAATCTTTAAAGCAGAAGAGAGAAATGACACCTTACTTTTAGGGAAAAACAATGAAAACAATGGTATATTTCTCATCAGAAACCATGGAAACCAGAAAGAAGTGGCACAACATCTTTTAAATACTGGGGGAAAAACCCTGTTAATCCGAAATTCTGTATCCAGTGAAAATGACCTTCAGCAATGAAGGGAAAATTAAGATATTCTCAAATGAAGGAAAACTAAGAATGTCACCAGCACACCTACCCTAAAACAGTGACTAAAAAGAGTTATCTAAACAGAAATAAGATGATAAGGGGCGCCTGGGAGGCAAAGTCAGTTAAGCATCTGATTCTTGATCTCAGCTCAGGTCTTGATCTCAGGGTCTTGAGTTCAAGCCCCACATTGGGCTCCACACTGGGCATGGAGCCTACTTAAAAAAATAAATAAATAAAAGTATAGAAGTAGGAATGTTATACATCAGGAAGAACGAAAGGTGAAAGAGCAAAAATATAGGTAAATATAATAGACTTTTCACTTTTCAGTTTCTAAATTGATGGTTGAAGTAAAATTATAATACTATCTGATGTAATTCTCAAGCATGTAGTGGGAATATCTAACACAATTCTGTTATAAATGAGGGAAAGTAAAAGTATTTAAATGGAGATAAAGTTCCTACACTTCTTTTGGATTTGGTGAAATATTGACACAAGTAGACTGTGATGTTATGTATGTATAATATAATACATAGGGTAACCATTAAAATTTCAAAATACAGACACTCAAAACACTATATTTATACATATCAAGATAGTATTCTAAAGAAGATACAGAGAGCTCACAAGAAAGCTGGATAAAGGAAACAAAGAAATGAAATAAAAAGGACAAAACAGAAAACAAAAATCAAAAGGTTGGATTTAAGTCCTGTAGTTAAGTAACAACTACACAAAATGTGAAAGTACTAAATATACCATTTAGGAGACAGAGAATGACAGAAATAAAAATACAACATATCAAAATTCATAGGGCAAAGCTAAAATAGTGCTGAGAGAAAAATGTATGGCACTAAATATTTACATTAGAAGAAAAGTAATGTCTCAATTTAATATTCTAAGTTCCCACCTTAAGAAAATAGAAAAAAGAAGAGCAAAATAAACCCAAAGCAAGTATAAAGAAGTAAATAATAAAGATAAGAGCAGGAATCAGTAAAATTGAAAACAAGACAACTGAGAAAATCAAAGGAACAAAAAGTTGGATCTTTGCAAAGTTCAATAAAATAGACGAACCTCTAGCAAAATTGGTAAAGAAGAAAAGAGAGAATATATAAATTATCCATATCATGAGTGTAACAGGATATCTTTACAAATCATAAAGATATCAAAATGATAAGGGAATACTGCAAACAACTCTGCAGACATAAATTTGACAACTGAGATGACATGGACCTATTTCTGAAAGCACAGACTCCCATAACTCATCCAATATAGAGTAATAATTTGACTGACTATATAACTAGTAAATAATTGAATTTTTGTTTGTAGTTTACTTTTTTAAAGTTTATTTATTTATTTATTTTGAGAGAGACAAAGGCAGCATGAGTTGGGGAGGGGCAGAGAGAGAAGGATACAAAGAATCCCCAGCAGGGTGTGCACTGTCAGCATGGAGCCCAATGTGGGGCTTGAACCCATGAAACTGTGAGATCATGACCTGAACCAAAACCAAGAGTCGGACACTTAACCAATTGAGCCACCGAAACACCTGTAAGTAATTGAATTTTTAATTAAAAATATGCTCCCAGAAAATCTTCATATCCAGATGATTTCACTGGAGAATTCTATCAAAGATTTAAGAAAGAATTAACACCAGTTCTATACAATCTCTTCCAGAAAATAGGAAAAGGGGAAACACGTTCCAATTTACTGTATTGGGCTAGTTTATTCTGATGCCCAAACTAGACAAAGACAGTAAAAAAAGAAAACTAAAGTGAAATATCCCTCATGAATATAAACGCAAGAAAATTTAACATAACATTAGCAAGTAAAATTCAGCAATGTATAAAAAGAAGTATGCATCATAACTAAGTGGGGCACATTAAAGAGATGCAAGGCTGGTTCAATATTTGAAAATGAGATCCATTGTATTAACAATAAAGAAGATATATCATAGAATTATATCAGTTAATGCATAAAAGACATTTGACACACATTAATGGTAAAAAGTATCAGAAAACTAGGAAGAGGTTGGAGTTTCCTAAACTTGATAAAGAGCATCTAAAAAAAATGTACAGCTAACATCATTCCTAATAGTGAAAATCTGAATGCTTTCCTCCTAAGATTGGGATCAAAGCATGGATATTCACCCACATTATTCTTATTCAACATTGTGCTGGAAACTTTTGCTAGTGCAATATAGCAAGAAAAGGCCATCAATCAGAAAGGAAGAAATAAAATTATTACTATATGCAGGTGATATGATAGTCTATGTAGAAAAATCCCCAAGGATTTACCAAAAACTAGAACTAATAAGTGGGGGCAGCAAACTTGCAGGATGTGAGGTCAATATACAAAAATTAATATATCTTTGTAAACTAGCAATACACATGTGGGAATGAAAATTAAAAATATAATGCCATTTATAATTGCTTAAAAGAATGAAATACTCAGGCATAACAAAACATGTACAGATCTTATATATTGGAAACTTTAAAAGTACTGAAGAAACCAAAGAAGATATAGGTGAAAGGAGAGACATACCATTTTCATAGACTGGAAATTTCAACATTAGTAAGATGTCAATTCCATCCAAAATCATATATAGATTTAACACAATTCATACTAAAATCCCAAGGAAATATTTTTGTACATATAGACAAGATTATTCTAAAATTTATATGGAAAAGGAAAGGAACCAGAATAGATAAAATAATTTTTAAAAAGAAGAAAGTAGTAGGAATCAGTCTACCTGATTTTAATATTTGTTATGCTACAGTAATCAAGATAATGTATTATTGGTGGAAGAATAAACACATTGATCAACAGAACAAAATAGAGAATCCAGAAATAGCTCCAAACAAGTATAGCAAATTGATTTTTGACAAAGGTGCATAAGGTATTCAGTGGAACAAGGATAATCTTTTTAATAAGTGGAACTGAAGAAATTGGAAATCCATAGGCAGAAAAAATAAATTTTATGCCAAAATTAGCTCTAAATGGATCATAGGATTAAATGTAAAATGTAGAAATATAAATCTTATAAAAAAAAGGTAACTGTGGAAAATCTTTGGGACGTTAGCCTTGGTGAAGAGTTCTTAGACATGACACCAAAATTAAAAATTAAAAAAAAATTGCTCTGTGACAAATCATGTTAAGGAGGATGAAAGGACAAGCTGTAGACTGAGAAAAAAAAAAAACAAACTGCAGACTGAGAAAAAAAAAAAACTGCAGACCACGTATCTGACAAACAACTCATATCTAGAAACTTAAAGAATTCTCAAAAAACATTAAACAAACAATCCACTCAGAAAATGGGGAAAGGACATGAAGAGACCTATTTCACTGAAGAGGATGCAGAGATTGCAAAGAAGCATATGGGATGTTGTTGAGAATCATTGGCCAGTAGGAAAATGCAAATTAAGACCATACGATGATGAGATCTAATTTCTAATCCATGTTCTATTATTGGAAAAGGTAAATAAAAAAAGTATCAACAATATGATATGCTGATGAAGATGTGAAAAAACTGGATCTCTTATAGTTGCTGATGGAAATAGGAAACGGTTTATCCACTTTGGAAAATAATTTGGTAGTTTTCGGATTTTTATTATTTCAATTTTATTTTATTTTATTTTTTAATTTTATTTTTTATTTTTTAAAATTTACATCCAAATTAGTTACTATATAGCGAAACAATGATTTCAGGAGTAGATTCCTTACTGCCCCTTACCCATTTAGCCCACCCCCCATCCCACAACCCCTCCAGTAACCCTTAGTTTGTTCTCCATATTTATGAGTCTCTTCTGTTTTGTCCTCCTCCTTGTTTTTATATTATTTTTGTTTCCCTTCCCTTATGTTCCTGTATTTTGTCTCTTAAAGTCCTCATATGAGTGAAAGTCATATGATTTTTGTCTTTCTCTGACTGACAAATTTCACTTAGCATAATACCTTCCAGTTCCATCCACAGAGTTGCAAATGGCAAGATTTCATTTTTTTGATTGCCAAGTAATACTCCGTTGTATATATATACCACATCTTCTTTATCCATTCATCCATCGATGGACATTTGGGCTCTTTCCATACTTTGGCTATTGTTGATAGTGTTGCTATAAACATGGGGATGCATGTGTCCCTTTGAAACAGCATACCTGTATCCCCTGGATAAATGCCTAGTAGTGCAATTGCTGGGTCGTAGGGTAGTTCTATTTTTAGCCTTTGAGGAACCTTCATACTGTTTTCCAGAGTGGCTGCACCAGCTTGCATTCCCAAATTTGGCAGTTTTCTTAAAAAACTACACATAACTTACCCAGCATTCATTTTGGGCGTTTAGCCAGATAAACATTTATATTCACACAAAAATCTGCACAGGATGTTCGTAACAGCTTTATGTGTGATAGCCAAAAACTGAGGACAATCAAAATGTCCTTCAATAGGTGAAGAATTAAATGTGGTACATTCATCCTAGGAAATACTTCTCAGCCATGCCAAGGAACTAATTACTGATGTACTCAACATTTTCAATTGTTCTTAAGGATATTTGACTGAGTGACACAAGGCAATCTCAAATGGTTACATACTTTTTAGCATTTTTTTACATTTTATAGGGCATTCTCAAAATGATAAAATTATAGAGATTGAAACCAGATTCCTCACTGCCAGGGTTAGGAATTTGGGAGTGTGTGTGTGACTATAAAGGTTGTATCACAAAGGAAATCTTTGTAGTGATGGAGTTTTGTATCTTGGTTGTGGTGATTGTCATCTGAATCTATACATGAGCTAAGAGAGCATGTGACTATATTCACACTTTATAACAGGGTCAGTTTTCTGGTTTGATATCATTCTATTGTGTGGAAAATGTAACTTGTAGAAGACTGGGTGGAAGGGTACAGGGGACCTCTCTGTACTAGTTTTGGAACTTCTTGTGAGCCTATAATTATTTAAAAAAATTTTTAAATGTTTATTTATTTTTGAGAGAAAGAGAGAGAGAGAGAATATGAGTGAAGCAGGGGCAGAGAGAGAGGGAGACACAGATACCAAGCAGGCTTCAGGCTCTAAGCTGTCAGCATAGAGCCTGATGCGGGACTCGAACCCATGAACTTGAGATCATGACCTAAGCCGAAGTTGGATGCTTAACTGACTGAGCCACCCAGGCTGTCCTGTAATGATTTTTTAAAAAAATTTATGTAATTATTTTGTGTGAGTGTGAGAAAGAGAGAGCAGGGGAGGGGTAGAGACAGAGAGTGAGAGAGAGAGAGAGAGAGAGAGAGAGAGAGAGAGAATCCCAAGCAGGCTCTGCACGAGCAGTGCTGAGCCTGATGAGGGGCTCAAACTTACGAACTGTGGGATCATGACCTGAGCTGAACCAAGAATCAGATGCTCAACTGACTGAGCCATCCAGGTGCCCTCAAATCTATAATTATTTTAAACATGAAAAATTGAAATAAAAAGAAAAAAACAAATGCTCTGAATAAACCAATTGGGTTTTCTCCCCAACATAAGGCTGGAGAAAGCCGTATGAAATGGGAACTCACAATTACCAGGTTTTTTCTTTTAATTGGAAGGGTCTTGAAAATCACAAAAGGATGATGTAAGCATAGTAATAAGGATATCCAAGCAAGGGTAGGACAAAAGTCCTGGAGCTTTGACATGAACCAAGGAAACAACCAAGGAGCAGATGGGAAGGGTGAAATCCAAAGAAGGCTGACACCTTAGAGATAAATGTAACATAAGCCTACCCTGGGAGTTAAAAGTCCGCAGACCAGCTGTAGAAGATGCAGGGAAGCAGAGGGGCAGTAGGCCTGTCTGGCTTTGGTAGTGGAGGCCTCCTGGGAGCTGCTGGTCAGAGCAGGCCCATCCTGTGAACAGGCACTTCCTACTTCCCAGGCTCGGGCTTGTGCTGTGCTAAGAGGGGACCCCAGCTCACTCCCCTGAACCTCTCCCATCAGAGGGAAACCATGGGCAGGGAAGGCCCAGTTGCTGGGAGCTCTGCACAATTAACTATATTTAGAATGCTGCCCTTTGCCCTTTGGAAGACACAAGTTACATAGGAGAGACCTAAAGAGACCTACAGAATCACCAAACAAAGGAGGGGAGGAGCAAAACATGGGTAAGGAGTAGACTTAATTTCATAAAAGGGTGTGAGAGTTTCTAAGAAATGCATCTACTGCTATCAGATACATAGATGTTTTCAACATTTTTAAGAACAGACTTAACAGTCATGAACAGGTTGACTCCACCCATTTCTATCCTGTGTATGTCTCAATATGTTCAGTAAAATGAAAAATACTGACTAGAAAGAGTTAGGGTTGACATACAACTGAATGAAGATCTGGTTTTTAAGACACTCCAAAACCCAAATTTTGTAAAATTTCATATTATATCAATATGTATATTGGTGTATATTGGTCACCATTACAATTCAATCCAAACAACATTTGCAGTGCTCCTACTGTTTATTCACACCTACGTCCACTTCAGGATTAGGTGGGGGGTGAGAACCCCTGGCTGTGGGTGGGGAAAGCTGCCTGGAACCCTGTGGTTGGCAGTATCAGACAAGGGCCCCAGGGTCCCACCTCCTGGCAGTCACCTGCTGGTGAATGGGCTGGACCCAGTGACTCGATTCTGACCCCTGGATAAGTGAAACAATGGCATGTTGTGTCTATGGCCAGGCTGGAATTCTCTCCCTGTTGCCTTCTAGGCCTTTAAACTTGGACAGAGCAAGCTGCCCCGTCAGGAAGGTCCACATAGGAAGTTGCTGAGGGTGACCTCCATCCAGCAGTCAGCAGGAAACTGACCTAACTCAATAGGCAGTGAGGACCAAGCCAAGTGAGTGAGCTTTGAGGCAGCCCCTCCCGTCCAGCCTTGAGAGGACCACTCCCATTGCCTGTAGCCTGTGAGTGACCCTGAGGTGCCCAGATGAGCTGTGCCCTCTCTCCTGCCCCACAGGAGCCACCAGATGATAAATGTGTGTCATCTAAAGTTACTGTTTGGGTGTAATTCATTATAAAGCAGTAGACAATTAATCCAGATTTTAAGACTTTTATATAACACAACTGAAGAGTATACCTATGGTCAAGTGGCCAGATGCAGACTACATGACAAGAACCAGTGTACTCATTGCTGTCTGACAGCCCTGTTTGTGCTCTTCCTGTCCCAGGGTGACACCTTGTGTGGTGGGTGGTATGTGTATCATCTATGTACCCTCCTCTCATGTGCTCTCTACAATGACACAGATACACCTTACCTTGGATCTGGTGGACCTGTGGCCACAGGGGAACTGATGGCATTTAATTTCCTTGGCTGGGTCATACAAGGCAGTACAGGACACAGTCTTTGCCTTGTCCTGTTGAGGTGTTCACTGGGGACCCAGCTACCACACTGTGAAGAAGCCAAAGATCACACAGGAGGCCACATGCAGTGCTCCAGCTCCATCCCTGGTTAGCAGCCAACAGCCATCACCATGTATGGGATGCAGGAGGACTTCAGGGGTTCCAGCCCAGACTTTGAGGCCCCAGGCTGATACCAGGTGGTGCAGAGATGAGCTGATTTTATGGGCCAATGTCATTATTATTTTAATTCACTAAGTTTTGGGATGGTTTGTTGTGCAGCAACAGGTAATCTGTGTGTGTGTGTGTGTGTGTGTGTGTGTGTGTGTGTATGTGTGTGTGTGAGTGTATGCATGTCTGCATATCTGTAGAGGGAAGGCTGACCACCCAATTCCTGCAGATTCTGAAAGGCCAGGGCCCAGGCAGCAGATGTGCTAGTCCACGGCAGAACAAGCCACAAAAGGTTGAATACTCTGGCTCCCCTCCCTAGAGGCTGCTCCTGCATTCTAGGGCTGCATCCATTCACCTGCAGGACTCCTCCAACTAAAACCAGGACTAGGCTGAGCATGGGAGCATCCAAGGATCCTCTGTGGGGCAAGAGTAGAGGACAGCATGGCTGGGACTGGCTCAGCTCTCCTTGGCAGTCATCAGTGTCTGCTCTGAGCCTAGGATGCAAACCCTGCTCAGCAAAACAGGCCTGTGGTGGCCTGCAGTGGAGATCCTCTCTGGACTTGGAGGGGTGTCCCCTGACAGGTCCTGGAGATGTGGTTTCCTTGTCTCATATCTCTGGGGATCTTTCTGTACTTTGTCCACCAGGGTCTGTGGCAACCTGCCCCTTCTTCTGGCTCTGAGTTAAAGTCTTGCCAAAATTCTGCAAACGTGCACTAGAGCCCTGGAACATTTCAGACAGGATGCAGCACTGGGGGGTCACCTGTGAGCAGTAAACAGAGAGAACATAACACTGATTTCACTCAAGTGTCAAGGCATGATTTGGGCTTAACAGTGGTAATTGAAGGATTGGGATGATGGGAGCACTAGATTGCTCAGAGAAGGGCAATAATGCAATTCAAGGTAACAGATCTGGGGGGAACATAAAATCTACCTTTCAGGTGACACATATGGTGGATGGTGGCAGGGGAGAGTCAAAGTGCAGAGGTATTCCCTGGATGTGTGACCAGGGCAACAGCAGCAAGCAGATAGATATATGACAGCAAACTACTTTAAGCAAAGAAATCTGGAGCACAGTATTGTCATTCATCTATTCACTCATCCACACACAGTTGCTGAGTGGCTCTGTGGCCCAACACCACTCCAAACAGTAAGATACAACAGTAAGCAGATGTAATCTTATTTCTGCCATCACCACATCACTCTTCTGGGGACCAGACACAGAACAAAGGTTTTAACAAATAGTTAAACTCAAAATTTGAAGATTGTTATGAAGGGAACAATTGGGAGCTGGATTTGGGTGGAGCTGGGGAAGGCTTCCATGAGGGTGTGGCACTGGTACAGAGGGAGGGGACCCTCACCACCAGCATCTCAACCTCAGCCTTTCCTCCCTTTCAAGGCTCTGGACATCAGGCTCTTCCCTTTGACTTACCCTCCAGACAGCATGTGGTGGGCTCCTTCAAGATGCAGAAACACACATTCAGAGAGATTTTGTAGCTGTATTAGCCAGGGATCTTGATTGTGGGCAAAAGACACAGGCTGGCTGTTTGAGGAAGGAAAGAGATTTATTTCAAAGATATGAGGGGCTCACAAAATCACCAGGAGGGCTGAGAACCAGATTTAGCAGACAGGCTGGGATGAGGGAGGCTGGGCACCAGGACCACGGCAGGACACACCATGGAGCAGCCTGGAAAAGGCCCTCTGGTGCTGCTGCTGCCCCCAAGCCTGGACCACAGTGTGCCCCATATTGGCGCTGGGAGCCAGGAGTCACCCTGCTATCTTTCTCTCCTGGAAGCTGAATGTGTCTGCTGACCCTGCAGTCCTCCCACTCAAGAATGGCCTGAGATCACTGGCTCCCTATTTTAAGTCAGCGCTTGGGGTTCTGATTGACTGAGGCAGCCGTGTGTTCCCAGAGCAAGGCAAGTGAGTCCCTAGATCTCTCATTCTGCATCCCAAGTGCATGCTGCTTCTCACCCAGTCCCAAGAGTGAGGTTTATCTGCTGCTGGGCAGCCCCTATGCCCAAATAGCACATTTCCACTCCAGGTGAATCCATAGCTGGCAGAGGCAGGCGCCATATGTGTGTGGCTCACCAGGAGCCCACTTGCTTTTTCTGGTGCCCCACGGAGCGCTTTGGTGGGAATGAGCTCTGTAGTGTGCATGGTAGGGCTACACGTCTCATTTTGCATTGTAAAGTATATATATTGCATATATTTGAATGCAGAATCGGCTCAACTATCAAATTAAAGAGGCTTTCAAAACACCCTAGTTATCTATTGATTATGTGGCGAGAAAAGCACTGTGAGAGCGAATAAATTGATCTAACATTTCTGGAGGGCAGTTTGACAAGATGTATGCAAAGCCTTACACATAAAGCCCTTGACTTAGTTGTTCCCTGCTTGCGAAAGTAGCCTAAGGAAATAATTAGGGATGATGACCCAGACTTACATTGATAACAGAGGATCCAACATCCACGTGTTGAAAAGGTTATATCAGCTAAAATTCATGTGGGAAACCCAACCCCATTATTAGCAAAGGCAAGAAGACAGATGTCCCTGCACTTCTGGGGGGTAGGCTGGGTCTCAGGAAGGGCTCCGTGCAGGGCTCCTCCGAAGTTGTCAGGATCTGTTTCCATTTTTACGTGTCTTAGGGTCCCTTCTTGTGTTTTGATTCTGATCCAAGGTAGGATTTCTCATGGCTGAGAGCAGTTCCCAGGGCGCGCGTGTAACACCCAAGAGGGACAATCATCTCCCGCGTCTTCTAAGATCATGGCCTGACGCTCTCTCTGATTGGATGGGCTAGGTCACACGACCTCCCTGAGCCAGGAGGGGGCGGTCCTCCACCTTCAGGGCTCTACAGAGGTTCGGCTTCCAGCCGCACCCACACACAGGCCCACCTGGGGAGGGGCATCTCCTATAAAAAATTAGGACTGTGGTTGGAGATAGGGAACAAGAATTCTGGGGATCAAACTGAAACCTAAAAAGACAGGGAGAAAATGCACTTAAGTGTTTATGGCAGGCACTTCTTGAAATGGGGTTGATTGACTTTTCGCTTTATGTTTTTCAGTATAATCAGAAAAATAAATATATCTGTTTAAAATCATGGAAAATCAGAGAAGGGAGGGCGTGGTGGACATGGTAGCTGTAATCCTGTAACTCCGCCCATCTCTGGAGGTAGCACCGCACACTTGTCCCTTTCTCCCATGCCTGAGTCCATCCTTACACGGGAAGACCCTTGTCTGCGGGTCTCAACAATCAGGGTCAGGATTAGGACTCGAGTTTGGAGAAAGAGGGAGGGGCTATTCTGTGGCCCTGCATCCTGTGGCCCCAAGGACACAGCCTGCACAGGGAAGGGTGTGGTGGGGAAGAGCAGAGAAACAGGGGCCCTGAGGGGCCCTGCTGTAACCATGGAGAAAGCCCTGCTGAAAGCCAGTCCTCTGTTGCCCCTTCCGTTGCAAGAGGCTGTACATCTTTTATTGTTTCAGCCAGTTCAAATTGCATTTCCTTTTAAGTGAAACTGGTATAAATCCTCCTTTATTTGGGTCTATAATCACCTCTGTTTATTTGAGTACAAAATTGGCCTGACGTTTAAAGAGACAAAGGGGAATCTTTTGCTGGTCTCCTAACGTTAAGGAGGATGTGAAGAAGAGGGAAGGCTTGAATTTCCAGAAAGGTTTCCCACCCTCTGCAAGGATCCCTTTGGAAAGACACAGCCCTACCCCGAACAGGTGGTGGGGAACAGGAGACTGGTCAGCAACCACAAACCCCAGGAGGTGACAATAGCTAATTCTGGACTTGCTACAAGGGTCTCAGCCTTTCTTTGCTTCAAGTTTTTCCTTTGTAAGATGAAAAAGTAAAAAAAAAAAAAAAGTAATAGTCTAATATTATGTGAAAGATAGCTCAGTTTTGTTTGGTGAGAACCAAACTATACCAACCTAGCAGGAGTTTGAAAGCCAAAGCTGTATGGACCTTCCTCTGTACAGCAGACAGGCTCAGATGGGCCTCTTATGGCTTTATCTCCAAAGGCCAAACCCATCTTAGGGTTCAGGCTCATTTTTACTCTTGCAAAACCCAGTTAAGGAAAATTATTAAAGGCCTGTCCAGTAAAGTGCTATAACTACACAGAAGTGGACACAAGAGTGGCTGTAAAAATGTGGGCACTGCCGGCAAGGGGGGACTCCCTGATGATTCCCTACTGGGCGGGGGATCTTACTTGCACTCAGCTCCACAGACAGTTTTTATTTACTGTATTGGCTGCCTCCTTGATCAGACCCTCACGCCGCAGAGGACGTGTCCTCTGCTGCTATCCTAGCCCTCACAGACAGCCTGGGGCAGAAAATGGTTAATGAGGGCACAGAGCTAAGTGATGTAAAGTTCCTTCCCTTGCACTTGAGGCAGGCCGGGTAAGGCAGAGGTTTATCCCTGCAGGCCTGGTTGCCCCAACAAGGCAGTGTTCAACTTCCTTCCTGATGGTTTTCTGTAAACAATATCTCCTCTGGACCCAGAGAGTCCTGCTAGGGTGGATTGGGGTTATATTTCAATCTGACCATAAAACCACACATTAGGAAAGGTATCTGATCAATTAGTTCTAATTAATTATGAACAAAATGTGTCTCCAGCTGTGGGATGTGGTTTGTTTCCCATTTGCTATAATTAGAAAAGTCTAGTGACTGTATAAAGAGAAAATATCTATGTGAAAGAGAGGAAAAAGGAAAAAAAAAACAACAGGTGGTTGGAATGAGTATAAAATGGCAGCTAGAATGTTGTAACCACTTCCTGTAGATGTGCAATCAGCTTTCTTGACCCTGAATATAGCTCTGTGATGCTATTCTGGATGAGTGGAAGGCTCCTAGCCACAGCTTGGCTTCCCCACTCCATTTCTATGAGGCTTTCTCTCATGGCCATGCAGGCATAGGTAGTGGGCAGGAGTCTGCTCCTTTGAGAAGCCTGGGGTAGGACTAGTGGGCATAACAGGACCTTGTGACCCAGATCATTCTGGTCACAGAGCTGCTGCCACTGCTGGGGGGATATTAGAGTCCCTGGGTTAGAGCCCTACCAGGACAGGGAGGCCATTCTCAGCAAGGGGGAGGACAAGGGACTCCCGGGGACATCAGGTATCAAGAGAATCTGTCACCCTCTCTGTGGCCTCCTTGTCTGCATGTCATGGAAAAGTAATGCTTTTACTGCTAGGCACTTTCACAGACAAATTAAACCTGACTCATCTGTGTCTACTGTCTGTTATGTTTCAGGCACTGCTGGGCAGCCAGCAAAGATGCCAGAAGGGATACGGAGCCATGTGAAGTGGTCCAGGGCAAGAGCAAAATGAGTTCAGAGTTCATTGCCCCTTCTTTCTAGGTGTGTGACCTTGGACAAGTCACACAACCCCTCTAAACCTGACTTTGCTCATCTGCAGTGGAGCTTTGAATCCCAGTCTTGAGGTTACTGGGAAGACCCAGGGCATAATGAATGGTGTTAGTGTGCAGTGTACAGGTGCTTACTAAGCAGGAACTTTCAGTACATTTGTGATTGTACACCAGGTGTCAAGGAATCTCCATTTCCATTTTGCAGAAAATGGTTCTCAGCCCAGAAAGTTTCTTGATGTTTCTTCTTTGCAAAAAGAGTGTGATTAGCCACACTCCCTGGACTGCTGCATTGCTGGGTACAGCAGGAGGCTGCCATGATCCTGCAGCAAGAGAGCTGTGTGTAGATGGACCCTTAAGCAAGTGCATTAATGGAGACTGAGGGCTTCTGGGAGGGGACCCCAGGGCAGGACAAGCCAGAGCCAGCCAAGTGTGAGCAAGAACAACTGGGACCCACGGGAATCAGACAATGTAAGTGGCAAATCCTGACTGACAGAACAGAGGCAGGCCCCTTGGTCCCACTGGCCGAGGGCTGTCACAGTGCTTTAATGAGGGAAGCAATGCATGCAAACCCGATACAGGACTTGTCCCAGAGCTTGCCTGCTCCCACTCTGAACCATCCCTCTATTGTTTTAGGTCTTATATTTAGTATTAGGTTAAAGAAACCCTCAAGGTACTGCTACTTCTCAACCTGTATTCTTGGGGGTACTCATTAGTAAGTGGTGCTAACAATGATGGAGAGAGTATTCTCTGATCACACAAGCCTAATGACCCATGGCTAGGAAAGCCTCTGAAAGATCCTGTTTAACATAGCTAAAGCTGGTGTGCCCCCAGATCCATGCAGAGGCCTCCCCACCCCCACCAGGGCACCATGCCAGATCAGGCCTCAGGGCCAGAGGCAGGCTATCCTGCATGGAGGCCAGCAGCTTCCTCCCTGCAGAGGAAGGAGGATGCATCTAATGGCCTGATGTCTGCGGTTGTCTGTGATTCTTGGCCAGAGCTGACTGATTGTAGGTCAGTGACACACATTGTAGAAACCGCATCTCTGGTGGCTCCTTTGGAAGCGAGATGGGAGATCTCTGGGTTTCCACACATGTGCAGGAATCAGTAAGCTGTAGAATTTCTTCTTGTGCCAGCTGTATCCTTCAGTCATTTGTTCAGCAAACATTTGCTGTTAGTACTATGTACTCTGAACCAGGTCTTGGATGCTCAGAACTGGGTAGCACTTGGGCACTCGTCATGAGGCACTCCTAGTTTCATGGAGGAGGGCAGAAATGCAGCCATAATCATCAACTTTTTGAGCCCTTTTTTGAGGCAGGCATTGTGCTGAGGGCTTTACACACATTATCCTATTTAATTTTGCTACAGCTCTGTCATTTTCTCATGTTACAGATGAAGAAATTGAGGCTTAGAGAGAAATTGAGTGTCCATTGACTTGTCCATTCAACCAGTGGGGGCAGAACCAGCCCATCAAACTGATGCCTATAACCACTGTGTCTACAACTTTCTTACAGTCAAATGTGATAGGTGCTCAGTAGCAAACTCCAGGAGGTGTAGTGGGTGGGAAAGGATGAAAAGGTCAAGAAAAGCTTCCAGGAAAAGACTCCTAAGTCAGTCCTTCCCTCCCTCCCTCCCTTCCTTCCCCCCCTCCCTCCTTTCCTTCCTTCCTTCCTTCCTTCCTTCCTTCCTTCCTTCCTTCCTCTTTTTTTCTTTCATTTAACCAATATTGAATAGCTACTATTCTAGGCAGGCACTATTCTAAGCTCTGGGATGTAATAGTGAACAATATTCGTTTAATAACAACAAGAAAGCCCTATTTTTTTTTTTTTTCAGAAGAATAAACTTAGGCTCTGGAAAGTAGTGTTTATAGCACACTCATTTTATACCTTGGGGTTCGTGCCCTGCCCAGGCTGAGTTCTCAGGGAGTGGATTCTGTCTGTGTCTTCTCACCTTACTTATCCTTACCTTGGAATATCCATTCCCTCTGCCCCCTCCAGGCCTTTGCATGTGTCTGTCTGTGCCCGGAACTCCTTTCACCCACTTTAGAAGGACATAAGAATGTGGTCTATGATTCTTAGAATAAATTCTCTGGCCACCCATGCTGTCCAGGGTGAGTGGATGAGGCCTTGTCTATCTCTGGAGATGTGTGGAAGGCCATCCATGAGGGGCCTCCAGATACCCTTCCATGAGAGGGACAGCTCTTTCTCTGAGGCCCAGTGTGTCCTAGGAGCTGAGGCCCTGTTTTGTGCCTGGCATTGTTCCACACCCTTCTCTGCAAGGACAATACAGCTCTGCTCCTTTAGAGGTGAACTTGTATTCCTGTGGGTAGGTCACCTTGACTCATGTTCAGTGTTATCACTGTGGCCTCTATACTCATCTCCGACCCCACATTTAAGCTTGTCTGTGTGTGAATCTTCGTTCACCATTTCTATACGTTTGGAGGAGACAAGGAGTGGACAGTGGATTTCAGCTTTACTCCGCATGTTGTGAGGAGTCCCAGGTTCCTGTTTTCATTCACTTTTTGTACATGTTTTTCTCTCCATGCATCTGGCACTTTCTTACTGCCTACCTAGACATTTTTGTATTATTAAGGTAGATATGTCCTGAAACCGAGCAGTGAGATCTGGTTGAAGCTTACTTCTGGCTCAGATCTGTCTTGTGCAGATGGGCCAGTGCCCTCTGCTCTAGGCAGGTGCTCGGAGACCCAGACTCTTCTCAGCCTCTGCCACTGTCCTCATGGAACTGGCATCCTCTCCATTCAGTCCAAGTGATTTTTTTGGAGCCCATAGGTGACATCTCAAATAATAATTTAAACTCTTATTGCACAACTGTTATTTTAAACTTCTTATTATTATGATTTTTGCATTCCCAGGTAATAATCTAAACCACCCTGAGGAAAGATACCTCTGGAGGCCTGGTGGCTCATCTGGATGCTCAGAAGGACTGGCTTAGCAGATGGGTGGTGGTTAATTTTATTTGTTAACCTGCCTGGGCCACAGTACACAGATATTTACTTTACCAGGTCTAGATGTTACCTGGAGGGTGTTGTTTTTAGATGAGATTAACATTTAAATCAGTAGAGTTTGAGTGGAACTGATTACCCTCCATAATGTGGGTGGCCTGCACCCAATCAATTGAAGGCCTTAAGATAAACAATGAGTAAACTTTGACTAAAAAAGAACTCTTTCAGTAGACTGCCTTTGCACTTGGACTGCAATGTCAACTCTTCACTCGGTCTCCAGACTGCCTGCCCACAATATCAGATTTTGAACTTGCCAGCTCACAATCCTGTGAGCCAGTTCTTTGAAATCTCAATCTCTTTCTCTGTCTGTCTCTCTGTCTCCTGTTAGTTCTGTTTCTACTGAGAGCCCTGAATACTATGATATGGGGAAAAGGATAGGCTAAAACCAATCCCAAACCCCTATTTAACAAGGTCACTTCTTCACTGTTACATGGCCCCAAAGTTGATCTCTGCCCACCTGACCCCATAAGGATAGAGAACAATACAGGGTAAGGATATCTCTTCACTATGACATTGGCCATGCAGCATGCAGACCATCTGGTATGATAACCTCTATTTTATGAATGCTCTGTGTGGCCCCAGTGATGTGCATCCTGGCCCTTTAGCATGAGTTATAAGTTTGTGACCAATAATGACAGTGTTCAACATCTACAATGTGGTGGCTACTTTTATGCTTGTTCTTTTATTTCATCACTACAACTACCCAGCAAGGTAGTTCTTTTATTCATTGTTTTTCAGATGGACAAACTTACTCTCAAAGAAGTTAGGCAGCTCCTTAAAGATTGCATCACTATCTCATGGGAGCTCAGAGACTCAGACCAAGAACTTTCCCTTCTCATTCTGTCTCCCATGATCTTCGTTGGCTGTTTGAGGGCTGTGTGCTAGGAGCATTGTAATAGCAGACTTAGCTCCAAACCAAAGGGAAAGTAAGTCTTTTATGGTGGGCAGGTGCAGGATTGGCTAGTGGGGAGACAGTCTGGACACCAGGTTCTTGGCTCTAGGAAGTCTCATTTCATAGATAAGAACCTGTGAACATTAGCAGTTCTGTACTTATCTTGTTTTGGCTGTTTTAATACTGAAAAATAATTGAGAGGAAAGAGAAGTGCTTGTTTTTTGGGGGGACAGAGAGAGAGATCTTGGTCCTTCTTTTTTTTAAAAAATAAATTATTTACACTTATAATAGTTTTAGAGTTATAGAAAAGTCACAAGGATAGTACAGAAAATTCCCATATACACCACACCTAATTTCGTCTGGTAAGAACTGACTTAATATGGCCCATTTGTCACAATTAATGAACCAATGTCATTACATTAATATTAATTGAAGTTCATGCTTCACTTAAATTTTCTTGGTTTTTCCTAAACATGCCTTTTCTGTTCCAGGATCCCACATCGCATTTAGTCATCAAGCCTCCTTAGGCTCCTCTTGGCTGTGACAGTTTCTCAGACTTTCCCTATTTGTGATGACCTTGACAGTGTTAAGCGTAATGGTCAGATATTTTGTATAAATGTCCATCAGTTGGAATGCGTCTGATGCTTTTCTCATGATTAGCTTGGAGTTGTGGGTTTTGGGGAGGAAGACTGCAGAGGTAAAGTGCCATTCTCACCACATCACATTAAGGGTATGATACTGTTAACATTACCAGTAGATACCTAGGGGTACCTGGGTGGCTCAGTTGGTTGAGTGTCTGACTTCAGCTCAGGTCATGATCTCACAGTTCATGGGTGCGAGCCCTGCATCAGGCTCTGTGCTGACAGCTCAGAGCCTAGAGCCTGTTTCAGATTCTATGTCTCCTTCTCTCTCTGCCCCTTCCCTGTTCATGCTTTGTCTCTGTCTCAAAAATTAATAAACATTAAAAAAATTAAAAAACAACAACAGTAGATACCTCACTGTTGAGGTTAACCTTGATCACCAGGCTGGAGTCATATTTTTCAGGATTCTTCAGTGTATGGTGACTTTTATTTCTCCCTTCCCATACTACACTTTTTGCAAAGAAGCTACTACTCACAGCTCATACTTAAGGAGTGGAGATTACTTATATTCCATGTCCTTAAGGGTGGAGTATCTACATAAACTAGTTGTAATTCTTATTCAAGGGGACTTGCCTTTGTTTGTTTGTTTAGTCAGTACGGACTCATGGATATTTATTTTACACTTTGGGTTATAATCCAATATTTATTTATTTATTTATTTATTTATTTGTTTATTTGCTCAAATTGTGCCAACTTTGGCCATTAGGAGCTTCAGTTGGTTCCTGGATCCTTTTGACATAGCCCATCATTGTGTGTATACTTATGTGTGTGTGTTTTAGTACTTTAGTACTTTCTAGCATGATAAGATTCTCCAGGATTATCTTATATATTTCCTGCCCTAGTCCTAGAATCACTAATTTCTTCAGGGATCCCCAGTTCCTTTTACTGGAGGATGTATTAGAAACCAAGATCCAGGTGCTGGGTGTGCTCATTGCTACTGGGGTATCACTGCATCTAGACTTCCTCAGCTGATGGAGCAAGGAAATACATGTGTGTATCCTAACTCCTATATATATGCATATCTCTATATTTTTCTATATGTATCTATCGTAAGCTAAACATGAATTCAGGCTGATGCCTCCAATGTTAATGAATTATCACATAGATCATTCTAGCTGTCTCCCTTTTGCTTCTTGATAACTTCCCAAGTGAGAGAAGTGAGAAACCTGGCTCCTGCTGTACACCATCTATTAATTTTTAAGAAAACAACTTCCTCAGGTAGAGTATGGTGCTTATGTGCAGGTCCTTTTGCCTTTAATCTTACAGCCTCCACTCATTTTCAATTACTTAGAGCAGCACCTTTCTCTCCTGTCATTAGGGAGAAACAACTTTCATGAGGTAGTTTTATACATTTGTATTACAACTGGATTATAATTGTTAGAGTCTGCATTCCATCCTGTGCCCTGACTTCCTAAATGATTTTTTAAAATAAATTTGTAGACCTTATGGTTTACTCTTCATATTTAAAGTTTTGTGGGTTTTGATGAATGTCCAGTGTCATGTATCCACCATTACATTATACAGAATAGTATCATTACCCTCAAAAATCCCCTGTGCTTTGCCTACCCACCCTTTGACCCACCTCGCTGAACTCCTGGCAGCTACTTACCTGTTTACTATCTATTAGTTTTGTTATTTTTCCAGAATGTTATATAAACAACCATATAGAATGCACTATTTTCAGATTGGCTTCTTTCAGTTAGTAAAATGTATTTAAGATTCCTTCATGTCTTTGCATACATTCAATTTTGTATGGGTTCATTACAAACTGACGATAACTAGGCCCTCTCATTCTCAAAAGTAATCTTCAAACAAGTGTAAATATTGCAAAAGAAGTCCAATTCAGTGAAAGCATCAGTCTTCACACCTCCACCTTGAGCCCCTCACCAAGGGGCAGAGCTCCAAGCATGCCTGCTTCTACCACTCACGCTCTGCTCTAGACCTTTCTGAGGAGGGGTGGGAGCCAACATTCACCCTCTATGGCATGCTGAGGCAGAACTCAGAGAGCTCCTCAGGAAGACCCTGACCATCACTCACTGTGTTAGCCAAAACAAAGGGGAGACTCTTCTCCTGCCTACCAGGTAAAGACTGTACTCAGCCTTCTCACTCTATGCCTTCACCTGGGTGAATTCCTCACTTTGATAGTTAAATCCATCTATTCACTCAGTTATTTGTGCATTGAATGTTTATTATCTGCCATATATTGACCACTGGAAGATGCATGGATAACCGTAGAGACATTGCTCCTTAACCTAGAGGAGGTAATGATACAGAGGAATCAGGTGCTAGACTTTTTCACAATTTCAGTAAAGAGTGATAAAACTTTGCATGCTGGCATAGGAACAAATAACTTTGTACAGGAGTCCAGGAAGACTTTTGTGATCTACTTATGTTTTAAAGGATGAGAAGGAGATGGCTTTGTGAAGAGGGTGGAAAAAATGTCTTATGCATAGAAAAAGATATACAAAATCCAGAAGGTAAGACAGCTTGGCTTTTTCAAGCCATTCTTTTGGCAAGAATGCGGCACAGAATGAGTGAGAGAGAAGTAAGAAGGAGGTCAGTGGGGCCATTCCAGGTCAGAGCATCAGGGTCCATTTAAACCTTCCTAGCAACTTTAGAGATTTTATTTTAAAGTTGAACACAAGCTTCTGAAGAGTTTAAGTAGAGATGTGGCCTTCTCAGATTGTGTTTCTGAAGGATCACATTACTATTAGGACTGGGTGGGACTGCTACTATTGGTTCCAAGGTGGGAACCAAAGAGGCCAGCTGGGAGGTCTTGGTCATTGTCTAGGTTGGTGATGAAGAGGTTGTGGATTCAAGAGGTGCTCATCACAAGGAACTCTTCCCTAGGTCCCACATGGAGCAGCCCTCATTCATATCTGCAGGGAGCCCCCCTCTTGGTGACACTTTACTCCCCTTATCATGCTTTACGTTGTCTTCTAGGTGCTGCCTGAGATCATGTCATCTCAATCACTTCGTATCAGTCACATTATATTTTCTGCAACACTGGTTTACTCAGCAGACTACAGTTGCTAGATTACAACTAGGGAAGAGTTTCATTCTTTCCTACTGGCCCCCAAACACATCCCTTTTCTCTCCTCACCACCTACTGGCATCTCACATTCTATAACCTTCTGGTGAGTTTCAGGGGGAAAAACATTTAGCCTAGTCTAACATTGTGCTCACACAATGAACTTGAGGCTTTACTTCCCGTTTTTCTGGGCTGACCTGTGGGTTGGAGTTCAGCAGTAAAGAGAGGATGGCCATTTGTCTAATTCTCTTGTTCCATCTCTTCCTTGTCCCCACTCCATTCTAGTTCCTTCAGAGTTGGAAGCAGGAAAGACCCAAAAGGACTTTTGTCTTGGCTGGCTCTCTGGGTGGGTGGTTCTCCTTGTCAAAGCCTTCAGTCACAGGGAGCATCCTTTATTGTTTGGGAGACTCATGAATGAGTTCTTTGGGCACTTCTGGCAGGACCCTCTGTACTTCATATGTTCTAAATCATAACCTCCACTGGGGAGACTTCTCTCCTTAGGATGTAGCCCTTTTTGGTTATGGCTAATACAACTGGAGCCCAGATGATTCATAAAACTTGCCAAGGGCCTCCCTGACAGGAAAACTCTTAACATTCTCATCCCACTTGATCTTAGCAAAAGTGCCCAGCCCTCCCTCCTTTCTTTAGGTGGTTCCAGTCATGCCTTTCTCCATAACCCAGGGGATAGTTGTTATGTTCTCCCAAGGACTATTGGGACTTCTCCTAAGACAGCATGGGACCCAGAAGACTTGAAACTCAGCTCTTATCCAGCTAGGATGCAGAGTCTCCATAGAGGACAGTCCCAAACTCTAAAAACGGTTCTCTGGTGGGGGCAGTGGGGCTCTCATTTGGCTTGGACTCAGATAGGAAGGAAGCCATAAAATTCTCCTTCTATAATCTTCAAGAAACCTTTGCCCATATGGAATTTATAGCTTCTCTCACATAGGTTACATGTGGGTGAAGGGTCAAGATATAAGGGCAAGGACTGTCTAGTGCTTAGCTGTGGAATATGGAAATATCATCCATTGGTTTTAGCTTGAAGCTTGAAATACCAGGACAAGATCCATGGCAAATCATCCCAAATTTTAAATTTCCCACTAGAATTATGAGTCCAGTAAGGGCAGAGGATTGTCTTGTTTTCTTCAATGTTTCTAGTAACTAGAGCAGTCACAGCACATAAAAAGTAGAACAAATGAATGCACATGAGCTCGGTAACTCCATGAAGATGGATGCTAGAAGAGATTGGCACCTCTGGCTAGAAGAGATACTCACCTCTGGCTCTTGGTGATTACCACAGTTTTCTAAATGTCAGTTTAGAAGAGGCTCAATTCTGGCATATGGGTGGGCAGCAAACTAATGTTTGGCATGTGGGTGAACAGGCTGAGGTCTTGGGGGTGGGCAAGAGTGGATTTGGGTCTGGGATTTGAGTTACAAGCTATGACTCCTCAATCTGGGGTTCAGCTGAGGCTCCTTTTAACTGGACCTAGGCAGTGCTATTAGTTATCTTTTGTTTATTTGCTTTGTGCAGGTACAGCCCTGCTGTCTAATCAATCTGTTTTGGTCCCTACATCCCCATGATCGATTAACCAGAGGCAGAACTTTTTGATGGCTTCACAAGTGCTGCTGCTTGTTGTGGTCTCATGTCTTCCCAGCCTTGGACATATATCAGTGCTATTGGCTTGGCTTTTGCCATGCTTGCACTAGGTACCTCTGTTTCAATCAGAGACCTTGTTCCCCCTGCCCCTCCTTCTACTCCTGTCCTACAGGGAAGAGCTACACAGGTGCTTTTCAAAGATCCAACATTCCTCTCTCCAATTCCCCCTGGTCATAGGAGTGTCCTTTGGACTCTTCTGAAAGATGCTGTTGGAGTGCAGTTGACAGGGCTCCTATCAAGACCTATGGGGATCATGCTAACCGTTTTGTGGATGCTGATAGGAAAGACCCGACTTCTGGACCAGAGTTGAAAGATTATATTACACACTGTAGAAGCAGCAACCAAAGCCTGAGCATAGTTTTGTCAGTTTTTTTGCCCCCTAGTCCCATGGAAGACGCAATGCTACACAGGCAGTGGGTTTGTGCTGCAGCTGAAAAGCCCAGGCTTTTTTGAGCAAGTAGTGAGCATTGAAGCAAGCAGCAGTTACATGGTAGTTGTGGTCGTGGTCAGGCTGTGGTCACCCTGACCTGCCTAGGTGGCTCGGAAATTGCCCAGCATTCAGAGGATGATCCACATTGTAGTACGTCACCCTCAGCAAGACTGCATGGGTGCCAGGCCCATGGTGGACTGTCATTCTCAAATGGCACATATTATCAATCCACCCCAACATTTTTATCTCTTAAAATCTCGTGAGGACATCCCTTACTTCTTAGCCTTATTGTATATGGGCTATTCCTGAGCTTAAGTTCCAGTGACCATCTGAGCTAACAGGTAGGACTATTCCCAGCCACTGATGCCAGCACTCTGCATCCAGAATGTGGGGGGGAGCCCTGAGAAACAAACTTCTCACACCTGGGATTACACTTACTTTCTTTGATCCATCACCTATATTCATGACTATCCATTTTCCCTTGAGTTTTACTAATGTAAATTAGCATTTTGCAATACTTCAGATGTGTTGGCTTCCAAGTTTTGCCTTTTTAGGTGAACCTGATATTTTGGACTCTGGGGAGTTGTTGGATTAGGGCATGAGAAGAGTTAGGGTCTTTGTCCCTAGCATGGTTGTTAAAGAGCAGTTAGGCATGGCAGGAAGAAAATGGGAGGATAGCAAACCAGGTCCCAATATCCTCAGTGATGGGAGAAGGCTGTACACTGCTTAATCCCACTTGGCCTCACTTGGGCCTATGTCCTAGGAGAGGCCAACGTGATCTTAGGGAAGCAAAATTCAGGTCATGCCACCTCTGCTCCATTGCTTTCTATCACATTCAGAATATACCATCAGCTCTACCCTATGGTTGGTGATGCTACCATGTTGTTAGCCCAACCTCATTTTTCTCCATCTCATTCATCCTGCTTTGGCCATGTGGGACTTCCTCATGCTTCCAACACAGCATGCTGGCTCTCACTCTCTCTGTAAATGTCCCTTCAACATAGCTAACATGAGCACCTCTTAGTTGTGTTCTAACACCATTTTATTCATGGCACTATTTCCAAGTGAAATAGATTTACGGATTTACTGGTTTCTTTTGCATTGACACTGACCCCCCCGGCAAGGTCAGGTCATTTGAGCAGAGACCTGCTCCCATTGCTCACTGTTGGATAAAGCTGGAATTCATGTGTGGGATGGTGGTGTGGACAGGTTCTGTTGGCCACACTGTTTATTTTTGCAAAAGCAGGTGAGACTCCTCATGACCCAGTGTGTACCAATCTCAGCATCTCCACGATTGATGTTGCCCTGTCTCGTTGCCTTCTGCTTCATGCATGCCCTACATGCATGGCCAGTGCCTTAGCCCAGACACTCTGCAGTCCTGTGAGATGCAGTGCCCAGTGGCTGTCAGGGAGGTATCTGTATCTAGCAACTCTTCCCCCATTCACACTTTCAGCAAAGACAGCAGCAAGAATAACACTGAGTACTGCCCTTCTGAGGCTTACAGTGTGTGCAGACAAGAAAGTACTACAGGGTTAGGTAAACAAATAATTATTTGAGCTTCATTTCTTTCTTTCACTTGGACCCCTCACCAGGGATCCAGAGGGTGTTTAGTAAGTTTCCTCCGTAGGGATCCTGCCAGATCTGCCTGCTCCTAATGGAACTCAATGCCACAAATTTCTGCCTACCACCAAAACAGCTATGACCTAGATGCTTTTCCCACAGAGCATGGGACCTGAGAGCTGATCTGACTCCTGAGCACATCCTGATGCTTCTGGCTGGTCATGGCTTGATTCTTGATTCTTCCTAAATAACATCTATACCCTGAATGTGTGGAAAGGACACCAAAATAGAAATTGGCAAATTGAAATTCTAAGCCTCAATCTGGTCTCTATTAGCTGTGTGAGTTTGAGCAAATCACTTATCTTCTCTGATCCTCACTTTTTCATCTAGAAAATAAAGACAGAAACATCTCTAAATACCTTTTAGGAGAAGGCTAAGTAGAAAATAAGAGTGTGCACATGAAATCACTTTGTAAATGTGGTTGTTTAACATTCAAAAAGCAAATAATGGACATTTCTAATCCTTTGGGTTTGTTTGTCTTGCCCCCATTACAGTGGGACTTGGCATTAGTAACTCCAGGTTAGAATCCTGGCTTGGTCACAGGATGGGAGTCTCAACCTTGGCAAGGCTTGTTTTCCCATTGGTGGAATAAAGATAATACCAACAGCATAGATCTATGGTGATGGTGAGAAATAATAAGCTCTCATTATTGTCCTTGGTTAGCTCTGCAAGCGCACAGGGTTCTTCCTTTCTTGCAGTCTCTTTGGGGCTTATTAAAGATTCCATGTCTTTCTACTCAGGCCTTTGCTAAAGAAGCAACATCTGTCACTTTCAGCTCTGAGGTGGCCTGAGAGCCAGTGGAAGGAGAGCACACAGCACAGGGGACAGGCTTCCCGGCCATTCCTCGATCTGGGAGCAACCTCTCACTTGCCAGCATGACCATGATCATGGGAATAATTCTGCACGATGGGAGGGCAATGAACAATCATGCTGATAAACAGATGACTGTGAGTAGTGAAAGATGTTTCCAGCAAAGCATTCTAAATACAGTATTTATGGACTCAAGTTGTTACTGGGATATTTATAGACTGGATGCAAATGTAAAACATATGGTGTGCTCTTCCAGAAATATTCCTTCAAGTAAGTTATACACAGTGCTCAGCCATGCTGCTCTTTCATCTGAAGATGCTCTTCAGCACATATGTAGTGAACGTCACTCCACTTTGTAGAAAATAGGGTGGACAACTCTCTCTCAGGGCACTGTCTCTCAGTAAAGTCTCTTTGACTGACATTGCCCTGACCCAGATTTCAGGTCCCATACAAAGGTGCTCAGTTGTGAAATGCATGGTTGAATTTTTCCTCATCTTCCTGTTTCCTGGCATGTGGAGATCACCGTGGGAAATGCAGCAGGAAGTGACAAGTACAGGTTTAAGAATAATCGGGAAGAAGGTCCTTTGTGTTGCTAACCTTCAGTTTGTGTGTGCAGGCCTGTGAGCTGGGTGTAGCAGGATGTACCCTGTGTCAAGCCCCCAAGGCCACTGGAAAAATGTGGCCTTTGTTTAAAATATTCTCCACAGGAACAGGTGTCCAGAATCAACACCTCGCCAGGGACACATCATATTCTGGGACTGGTGGTTTACAGATACCATGCAGTTAATGCAGGGTCAGTGCATTCCAGTGTGAGCAGCACGTGGGTGCATTCTATACCAAGCAAAAACAGTGTGAAAACACAAAAACCATCCAGCAGTCATGCTGAGCAGAGTGGTGGTTCCTTTACAGAAGGTTTCTTAGACTACCTAATTTTCTTGGGCATGAATTTTCCTTTTGTAAGAATAATACACAAAACATTTTAGGCTTTGAAGCAATGGGGGAGTGTAAATTAATACAAGCCTTTTGGAAAGTAAATTGTGCCAAGCATCAAGGCATGGCTCTGATTTTAGAATCAGCATTTTCATTTCTGGTCACTTTCCTACATAAATAATCTCCTTATAGACATGGTTTCTTGCTAAGGGTGTTATTAAGATTGCTGTTGTGTATGTGTATGAAAAGACAACAGAGAAATAGGAAAATATTCAGCATCAAGGAACTCACTCAGTAAACTATTACATAGCTACTAAAAGACTATTGTGTAGCTATTAAAATTAGGTTTATTTGAAATTAGATACAAAATGGTATTTTATGATAAGTATGAAGTTTTTAAAAGTAAGATGCAAAATAAAATATATAAAAGCACAACTACAAATTTAAACTAAAGAATTTCAAATTGGAAAAAAGATATCTAAATGGCCTATTAGTGGGTCCTTGGGGAAAAATCCAAGCTTACTACTAATGGATGGCGTAAAAATGAAAAAAAAAACCCTGGTAATTATTTTTTACCTATTAAGTTGACAAGTGTTTACTCTTACACTGTTGGTGGGAATGCAAACTGGTGCAGCCACTCTGGAAAACAGTTGTGGAGGTTCCTCAAAAAATTAAAAATATATCTACCCTATGAACCAGCAATAGCACTGCTAGGAATTTACCCAAGGGATACAGGAAGGCTGATGCATAGAGGCACTTGTACCCCAATGTTTATAGCAGCACTTTCAACAATTGCCAAGTTATGGAAAGAGCCTAAATGTCCATCAACTGACGAATGGATAAAGAAGATGTGGTTTATATACACAATGGAATACTACTTGACAATGAGAAAGAATGAAATCTGGCCATTTGTAGAAACGTGGATGGAACTGGAGAGTGTTATGCTAAATGAAATAAGTCATACAGAGAAAGATAGATACCATATGTTTTCACTCTTACGTGGATCCTGAGAAACTTAACAGAAGACCATGGGGGAGGGGAAGGAAAAAAAAAGTTCGAGAGGGAGGGAGCCAAACCATAAGAGACTCTTAAAAACTGAGAATAAACTGAGGGTTGATGGGGGGTTGGGAGGGAGGGGAAAGTGGGTGATGGGCATTGAGGAGGGCACCTGTTGGGGTGAGCACTGGGTGTTGTATAGAAACCAGTTTGACAATAAATTTCATATTAAAAAAAAAGTTGACAAGGGTTTAGACAGCAATGAAAAAAATACTTGATGCTGATGGGATATGATAAAGCCAATGCATTTTGTTGTTATTTGTTTTGCTTTAGATTATCTAGAACATAGCATCCTTGCTTTTATAGCTTAACACTTGTTTTTATACATATTATATCTAAATAATTTCAAACATATTATTAGTTAGTTGACATAATATAAATGTAAAGATATTAGTAGAAATTATTCCATTTGTTGATGGGTCAAGAATTGAATAACTGACCTCTATTTTATTTTAAAAAATAACAGCCTTATTGGGGTGTAATTCACATACCATACACTTTGTTCACTTAAAGTGTATTGTTCAATATTTTTATATATTCAGTTTTGTAATCATTATCACAATTGATATTAGCACATTTTTATCAGCTCAAAGAGAAATCCCATACCTCCTAGAAGGTACTCCCTACTTCCTCCCTCAGCTCTAGATAACCAGTAGCCTTCTTTCCTTCCTTCCTTCCTTCCTTCCTTCCTTCCTTCCTTCCTTCCTTCCTTTAATGTTTATTTATTTGAGAGAGAGAGAGGGAGAGAGCAAGAGTGGGGGAGGGGCAGAAAGAGAGGGAGACACAGAATCCAAAGCAGCTCTAGGCTCTGAGCTGTCAACACAGAGCTGGATGCAGGGTTTGAATTCATGAATGGTGAAATCATGACCTGAGCCTAAGTCCCACGCTTAACCAACTGAGCCAGCCAGGCGCCCCTAACCTACTTTCTGTATAGATGTATCTATACAGGGCATTTCACATAAATGAAGTTGTGTAATATGTGATCCCTTGTGCCTGGTTTCTTTCATTTAGTATAATGTCTTTAAGGTTTATCTGTGTTGTAGCATCCATCAGTATTTCATTACTTTTTAGTATCAAATAATATTCAACTGTGTGAATATGCCACATTTTACTTCTCCATTCATCAGTCTCTCAGATGGACATTTGAGTTGTTTCTACTTTTTGAGGATTATGAATAATGCTGCTATGAATGTTGGTGTAGAAATTTTTGTGTGAACCTATGCATTCTCATCTATCTATCTATCTATCTATGGAGTTTCTGGATGATATGTTAACTCTGTGTTCAACATTTGTACGAACTGTCAAACTGTTTTCCAAAATGGTTGAGCCATTTTACATTTTCACCAGTGATGTATGAGAATTCCAGTTTCTCCACATCCTCATCATCATTTGTGTTGTTTTTCTGTTATTTTTTAAAATCGTAGCTATTATATTGTAAGTGAAGTGGTATCTTATTGTAGTTTTGATTTGCAATTCCTTAATTGTTAATGATGTTGAGCATGCTTTAGTGTACTTATTGGCCATTTGCATATCTTTGGAGAAACATTCTTTTATGTATATTATATATTCTACATTAAAATATAGTCTTTTTTCTCATTTTAATTGGGTTATTTGAATATTATATTATCATTGAATAGTGAGAGTTCTTTATATCCAAGACCCTCATTGGATACATAAGTCACAAAATTTTTCTCTCATCCTGTCGATTGTTTTTTCACTTTCTTGATATTGTCCTTTGAAACACAAAATTTTAAAATTTTGATAAAGTCCAATACACCTATTTCTTTCTTTTGTTACCTGTGCTTTTTTGTGTCATGTCTAAGAACATTTTGCCTAACCTGGGATTATGAAAATTTACTTGTGTATGTTTTCTTTTCAGGGTTTTATTGTTTTAGATGTTATCTGTAAATCTATGGTGCATTTGAGCTAGTTTTTATGTATGCTGTGAAAAAGAAGTCTAACTTCATTCTTTTGCATGTGTATATCCAGTTGATCCACTATCATTTGTTGAAAGATTATTTCCCCACTGAATTGTCCTGACATTATTGTAAAAAATCAATTAATTGTAAATGTAGTAAGTTTTTTTTTTAATAGAAAATGAGTTCTACAATTTTCTTTCTTTTTTTTCAAGAATGTTCTAGCTATTCTGGGTCCTTTGAATTTCCATATCAATTTTAGGATCAGTTTATCAATTTCTGCAAATAAGCCAGCTGGAATTTTGAAAGGGATTGCATTGAATCTTAGATAGATTAAGGAAATATTGCCATCTTAACAATATTATATCTTCAGATCCAAGAATGTGGGTTATCTTTCCACATATTTAGATCTTCTTTAAGTCTTTTCAATGTCTTGTAGTTTCCAGAGTAAAAACTTTGTACTTTCAAATAAATTAACTTGTTAAATTTGTTCTTAAGTATTTTTTTTCTTTTTGAGGCTATTATAAATGGGATTGTTTTCTTAATTTCACTTTTTGGATTGTCCATTGCTAGTGTATAGAATTACAACTGACTGGGGTGCCTGGATGGCTCAGTTGGTTGAGTGATCCTTGATCTCAGCTCAGGTCTTGATCTTGGGACTGTGAGTTCAAGCCCCACATTGGGCTCTGTGCCGAGTGTGAAACCTACTTAAAAAAAAATAGAATTACATTTGATTTTTATTTCTTTTTTTTAAATTTTTTTTAACATTTATTTATTTTTGAGACAGAGAGAGAGCATGAACAGGGGAGGGTCAGAGGAAGAGGGAGACATAGAATCTGAAACAGGCTCCTGGGTCTCAGCCGTCAGCACAGAGCCCAATGTAGGGCTTGAACTCATGGACCACAAGATCATGGCCTGAGCCGAATTTGGATGCTTAACCAACTGAGCCATCCAGGCACTTCTATTGTTGTTATTGATATAGTGGGAATTACATCTTTTTTGTTTTTGTTTTCTGTATGTATTATGTCTTTCTGTTTTTTTTCTATTCCTCCTTTACTATTGTCCTTTGTATTAAGTGAATATTTTGTAATGTAAAATTCTAATTCCTTTATTTTTTTTCACTATGTGATTGTTCTGGGGACCATCATATACATCTTATAGAATTCATTTCAGATTTATCAAAAGTTATTCAACTGAGATATAAAAATCTTACTCTTACATATATATCTATTTCCTCTTTCCCTCTTTTGTGCTATTATTGCTATATATTACCTTAATATATGTTATAAGGTAAAAAATACATTTTTATTACTTTATATAATTTTAAGTCTTTTAAAGATGCTGAGAGATGTTAAGGGGCAGGCATATAGTTGTAGTTTGTTAAATTTACTTTCTTATCTACCATTTCTGATTCTATTCCTTTATTTCTATGGATTGGGGTTACTACCTGTTGTCATTTCTTTTCTCCAGTACAGCCTTGCTCTTCCTCCCTTCTTTGCACTGCTATTTTCAAACATAATTACATTTATATATGTAATAGGCTCAACAATCCAATTATATACCTTTTGTTTTGTACAATTTATTTTAAAATCAGTTAGTAGAAGAAAGGAGAAGAGATATACACCCATGCTGTCTTTAATGATTACATGACTTAACAGTGCTCTTTGTTTTTGATGTGCATTTGAATCCCCAGTTGCTTTTAGCCCAAAACACTTCCTTCAGTATTTCTTATATGGTGGGTCTGCTAGCAACAAATTCTCTCCATTTTTCTTTTAATATCTTTATCTTACCTTCATTTTTAAGAGATAGTTTTGCCAGATATAAGATTTGTGCTTGACAATTTTTCTTTTTTCTTTTATTACATCTTATACATTATCCCACTGTACTCTGGCCTCCATTATTTCTGATGATGAATCAGTTTTTAATCTTAAAACTGGTTCTAGTGTGGTTTTATTCTTACTGTGGTCCCCATGTTAAGTGATGAGTACTTTTCCTGTTCTTAAGATTTTCTCTTTGTCTTTCCACATTTTTCTATGATATGTCTGGGTGTGGGTCTCTTTCAATTTATCTTATATTTATTTATCTTATATATCTTTACATAAGATATATATAAGATATATATATAAGATATATATAAGATATATATATATGTATAAGATATATATTATCTTTATATCTTATATATCTTATATATCTTTATATATCTTATATATCTTATATATATTTATCTTATATCTTATATATCTTATATTATATCTTATGTATATTGAGTTCTTTAAACTTCTTGGATTGATGGATTAGTGTTTTTCTTTAAATCTGGCAAGTTTAACCACTATACCTTTAAGCATTTGTTGTTGTTCTTTTCTCACTTTTTTCTACCTTTGTTATTCTCATTATGTGTATGTCCATGTGCTTAATGTTGTCCCACATTTCTCTGAAGCTTTTTTCTATTTTTTTTGAGTGTTTCTGTTATTTTTATTTTTATTTAAAAAAAATTTTTTTTTTCAACGGTTTTTATTTATTTTTGGGACAGAGAGAGACAGAGCATGAACGGGGGAGGGGCAGAGAGAGAGGGAGACACAGAATCGGAAACAGGCTCCAGGCTCCGAGCCATCAGCCCAGAGCCAGACGCGAGGCTCAAACTCATGGACCCCGAGATCGTGACCTGGCTGAAGTCGGACGCTTAACCGACTCCGCCACCCAGGCGCCCCTGTTTCTGTTATTTTTAATGTAGAATAAGACACATAACATTCCATGCTGAAGTTCATCTTTTTTTTAAGTTTACTTATTTATTTTGAGAGAGAGAGAGAACAAGTGGGGAAGGGGCAGAAAGAGAGAGAATCCCAAGCAGGCTGCGCACCACCAGTTGCAGAACTTGATGCCGTGCTCGAACTCACGAACTGAGAAATCACAATCTGAGCTGCAGTTGGATGCTTACCCGACTGAGCCACCCAGGCATCCCTGAAGCTTATCTTTTAAATACAAAGTATGTGCTCTGCCGGTTACAGTAGAATCGCATGAATTTAGTTTTCAGTTTTTTCTATTTTTATTCAGTCTTTTTTTTAATCTGTACTTTGAATTTCATAATCCTAATTGATCTACCTCCAAGTTAGCTGATTCGTTCTTCTGCCAGTTTAAATATACTTTTGAGTACCTCTAATAAATATTTCATTCCTATTATTGTACTTTTAACTTCATAATTTCCTTTTGGTCTTTAAAAAAAAAATAATTTCTGGGTGGCTCAGTCAGTTAAGCCTCCGACTTTGGCTCACAATTCATGGGTTTCAGCCCTGGGTCGGGCTCTGTGCTGACAGCTTAGAGCCTGGAGACTACTTCAGATTCTGTGTCTCCCTCTCTCTCTCTCAAAAAATTAAATAAACAAACTTATACAAATAATAATTTCTATCTTTTCACTGACATTTTGTATTTGATGAGGTATTGTCATCATACCTTTCTTTACTTGTATAATTGTCATTTCTTTTAGTCCTTTGAATGTATTTGTAATAGCTGCTTTGAAGTTTTGTTAAATCTGACATCACAGCCTTTTGGGACAGTTTTTGAGCCATTCTTTAAAGTTTGTTCTGGCCCCACTTAGCTGTCTCTTTTCCTGATTCTTTTTAGAAAACTAGCTGGCCTACAGTTTATCTTTTGTTTTTGTGGAGCTACCAGACTCCTCTTAATTGCTTATTACTGAAATCTCCATTGTTTTGGAGAGTACCCTTAGTCCTGAACTTCCCCACGCTCTTTAAATAAACTCAGTTCCTTTGAAAGAATCTTCAGAGCTCTCTGTTCATATGATCTGTCTTTCCCCTCCTACTGCTTTAGAACTGGGGGAGAGGACAATGGCCCACTTCTCTCAGAATGACATCTTTGCTTTACATGCAGGTTCTGGGATGGAGTTGTGGTTTCTGGTTTTCTTGGCTTTCATCTAATTTAGGGCATAGAATCTCTTCCCTACAAGTCAACTGGAATGAGAGCAATTGGGAATCCATTAATTTTGGCCTGCTTCACCTGTGGTAGGGCCTGTTGGGGGTGGGGAGAGAAAACTCCTGATCTCTTGGATTCACTTGCCTTGAATTTAGGCTCTACAACACAGACAGATAAGGTGTTTCTGACCAAAAGCTAGGGGGAAAGAGAATGCCATATCCTTGACCACATTTACCCAGAGTGGAACTTGAGTTGGGCTGAGTTGGAAGAGAATGATGGAAAGAGTAGGTTGTGGCTCAGAAGTCATAGACTCACTGCTTTTGTAGAGATTTCATAGATTTGTTTGCATAAATGTTTCTTCATTTGCTCTATGCCCTTGGAGCACTTACCACTGAATATATATATATATAACCAGTAATGGTTATTTTCCTGGGTAGTGGGTGGATGGAACTCTTCACACTTCAATTCAGGAAGTGCATTATCTGAGGCCAATAATTTTAAACCCTGTTGGTAAGGTTTAGGAATGTAGTTTGACAATATATGTCAGCTCCTCAATAAATTTCTTGCTTTTGATCTAGTAATTATTCTCCTAGGAATTTACACTGAATAATTAACCAGAAATGCAAGGATTTGTGAATAAAATTATGAGATAATTATTTTTTGATGGAGAAAAATGAGCCAACCTTTAAAGATACCAGTAGTAGAATGGTCAAATAAATTATGATACAAGTATATTAGCTAAGAATTGTGCTCCCCAATCTCTGGGATGCAAAAAGAGATATCACAATTCTTCATCTGTTTTAACTCAAATTCAAATCTATTCAGTCTTTTACCTTCCAGGAAGCAGGAAATTCAACCTCAGTCTTTCTTGGGGCTCCATATTCCCAGGTCATGAAGTGTAGTCAAGATTTCTCTCTGGTCCTCCAGCCCCATGGTTATCAGCAATATGCCCTTTGGTCACACTTGAGGAGCCCCTGAATTGTGGTGGTTCTCTCCTTTTCTATTATGCAAAGAACAAGAACATTTTTGTTGAGGACTCAGGACTCTGAACTTAGAGTTCAGTCACTTTAGGGCATCATATGATACTCTTCTCAAAGGCTCTGTCACATTTACAGGTCTGAATATTTTCAGAATTATTTTCTGCTCCAGCTCTAAACTGGGGGAAACTCAATCTCATTTTCTCTCTTTCATCCTTGTACATACACACACCATCCCTGGAGACACCTGTTTTCAACTCCAACATTCAGAATTGAAGAGTCTCCAACTCCAACATTCAGAATTGAAGTCCATATAGTTTTAGTATTTCTAGAGTCTTTTACTTCTTCCTCTCTCTTCCCACCTCATGCATTTTTCCATTTCCATTTTATTTTATTTATTAAAAATGGTTTTGAATGTTTATTTATTTTTGAAAGAGAGAGAGACAGAGTGTGAGCAGGGGAGGGACAGAGAGAGAGGGAGATACAGAATCCAAGGCAGGCTCCAGGCTCTGAGCTGTCAGAACAGAGCCTGATGTGGGGCTTGAAATCACAAGCCACGAGATCATGACCTGAGCTGATGGAAGTTTGGAGGCTTAAATGGCTGAGCCACCCAGGCACCCCTTATTTTGATTTTAAATCTGTGATCCATGTTGGTGAAATAAGAAACTGAGGTAGAGTTCCAACTTTATATTCTAAAAATTATTACTCAGTACTCTTAACATCATTTATTAAATAATCTGTCTTTGGTTCCTAATATGAAATGATACAGTTGTTATATAATAAATTTTCTATACTTTTGGTGTTTTATTGTGTTATATTGACCTGTTTACAAAATGCTTCTCCACAGCATTATTGTATTATTATTACAATTTTATAAAATCTCTGATTAGGCAAGTCTATCCTTATCCTAACTGAAATTTTCTTCAGTATTTCTTTAATGTTGCTTATCCGTGACTTTTACAATCCTTTTGTCTAGCTTCAACAAATCAAACAAATAAAAAAATAGAAGTTTAATTTTTAAATTATACTTGTTTATTTAAAAAATTGACATGTGCTTCTGGGTATTTTTTTTCTTCCAAGTTGAATTAAAGTTGGAGGGAAGATGGCGGCGTAGGAGGATGCTGGGCTCACCGCGCGTCCTGCTGATCACTTAGATTCCACCTACACCTGCCTAAAGAACCCAGAAAACCGCCAGAGGATTAGCAGAACGGAGTCTCCAGAGCCAAGCACAGACGAGAGGCCCACGGAAGAGGGGCCCCTCCTGAAGTGGATCACCTAAGGAGAAGCGAGCTAAGCCTGCCCCTCCAGCCCCCGTGCACCTTGCCTACCCACCCCAGCTAATACGCCAGATACCCAGCACCACAAGCCTGGCAGTGTGCAAGTAGCCCAGACGGGCCAGGCCACCCCACAGTGAATCCCGCCCCTAGGAGAGGGGAAGAGAAGGCACACACCAGTCTGACTGTGGCCCCAGCGGTGGGCTGGGGGCAGACATCAGGTCGGACTGTGGCCCCGCCCACCAACTCCAGTTATACACCACAGCACAGGGGAAGTGCACTGCGGGTCCTCACCACTCCAGGGACTATCCAAAATGACCAAAAGGAAGAATTCCCCTCAGAAGAATCTCCAGGAAATAACAACAGCTAATGAACTGATCAAAAAGGATTTAAATAATATAACAGAAAGTGAATTTAGAATAATAGTCATAAAATTAATCGCTGGGCTTGAAAACAGTATACAGGACAGCAGAGAATCTCTTGCCATAGAGATCAAGGGACTAAGAAACAGACACGAGGAGCTGAAAAGCGCTTTAAACGAAATGCAAAACAAAATGGAAACGATGACAGCTCGGATTGAAGAGGCAGAGGAGAGAATAGGTGAACTAGAAGATAAAGTTATGGAAAAAGAGGAAACTGAGAGAAAGAGAGATAAAAAAATCCAGGAGTATGAGGGAAAAATTAGAGAACTAAGTGATACACTAAAAAGAAATAATATACACATAATTGGTATCCCAGAGGAGGAAGAGAGAGGGAAAGGTGCTGAAGGGGTACTTGAAGAAATTATAGCTGAGAACTTCCCTGAACTGGGGAAGAAAAAAGGCATTGAAATCCAAGAGGCACAGAGAACTCCCTTCAGACGTAACTTGAATCGATATTCTGCATGACATATCATAGTGAAACTGGCAAAATACAAGGATAAAGAGAAAATTCTGAAAGCAGCAAGGGATAAACGTGCCCTCACATATAAAGGGAGACCAATAAGACTCGTGACTGATCTCTCCTTTGAAACTTGGCAGGCCAGAAAGGCTTGGCACGATATCTTCAGTGTGCTAAACAGAAAAAATATGCAGCCGAGAATCCTTTATCCAGCAAGTCTGTCATTTAGAATAGAAGGAGAGATAAAGGTCTTCCCAAACAAAGAAAAACTGAAGGAATTCATCACCACTAAACCAGCCCTACAAGAGATCCTAAGGGGGATCCTGTGAGACAAAGTACCAGAGACATCGCTACAAGCATAAAACATACAGACATCACAATGACTCTAAACCCATATCTTTCTATAATAACACTGAATGTAAATGGATTAAATGCGCCCACCAAAAGACATAGGCTATCAGAATGGATAAAAAAACAAGACCCATCTATTTGCTGTCTACAAGAGACTTATTTTAGATCTGAGGACACCTTTAGATTGAGAGTGAGGGGATGGAGAACTATTTATCATGCTACTGGAAGCCAAAAGAAAGCTGGAGTAGCCATACTTATATCAGACAAACTAGACTTTAAATTAAAGGCTGTAACAAGAGATGAAGAAGGGCATTATATAATAATTACAGGGTCTATCCATCAGGAAGAGCTAACAATTATAAATGTCTATGCACCGAATACCGGAGCCCCCAGATATATAAAACAATTACTCATAAACATAAGCAACCTTATTGATAAGAATGTGGTCATTGCAGGGGACTTTAACACCCCACTTACAGAAATGGCTAGATCATCTAGACACACGGTCAATAAAGAAACAAGGGCCCTGAATGATACATTGGATCAGATGGACTTGACAGATATATTTAGAACTCTGCATCCCAAAGCAACAGAATATACTTTCTTCTCGAGTGCACATGGAACATTCTCCAAGATAGATCACATACTGGGTCACAAAACAGCCCTTCATAAGTTTACAAGAATTGAAATTATACCATGCATACTTTCAGACCACAATGCTATGAAGCTTGAAATCAACCACAGGAAAAAATCTGGAAAACCTCCAAAAGCATGGAGGTTAAACAACACCCTACTAACAAATGAGTGGGTCAACCAGGCTATTAGAGAAGAAATTAAAAAATATATGGAAACAAACGAAAATGAAAATACAACAATCCAAATGCTTTGGGACGCAGCGAAGGCAGTCCTGAGAGGAAAATACATTGTAATCGAGGCCTATCTCAACAAACAAGAAAAATCCCAAATACAAAATCTAACAGCACACCTAAAGGAAATAGAAGCAGAACAGCAAAGGCAGCCTAAACCCAGCAGAAGAAGAGAAATAATAAAGATCAGAGCAGAAATAAACAATATAGAATCTAAAAAAACTGTAGAGCAGATCAACGAAACCAAGAGTTGGTTTTTTGAAAAAATAAACAAAATTGACAAACCTCTAGCCAGGCTTCTCAAAAAGAAAAGGGAGATGACCCAAATAGATAAAATCATGAATGAAAATGGAATTATTACAACCAATCCCTCAGAGATACAAACAATTATCAGGGAATACTATGAAAAATTATATGCCAACAAACTGGACAACCTGGAAGAAATGGACAAATTCCTAAACACCCACACTCTTCCAAAACTCAATCAGGAGGAAATAGAAAGCTTGAACAGACCCATAACCAGCGAAGAAATTGAATCGGTTATCAAAAATCTCCCAACAAATAAGAGTCCAGGACCAGATGGCTTTCCAGGGGAGTTCTACCAGACGTTTAAAGCAGAGATAATACCTATCCTTCTCAAGCTATTCCAAGAAATAGAAAGGGAAGGAAAACTTGCAGACTCATTCTTTGAAGCCAGTATTACTTTGATTCCTAAACCAGACAGAGACCCAGTAAAAAAAGAGAACTACAGGCCAATATCCCTGATGAATACGGATGCAAAAATTCTCAATAAGATACTAGCAAATCGAATTCAACAGCATATAAAAAGAATTATTCACCATGATCAAGTGGGATTCATTCCTGGGATGCAGGGCTGGTTCAACATTCGCAAATCGATCAACTTGATACATCACATTAACAAAAAAAAAGAGAAGAACCATATGATCCTGTCAATCGATGCAGAAAAGGCCTTTGACAAAATCCAGCACCCTTTCTTAATAAAAACCCTTGAGAAAGTCGGGATAGAAGGAACATACTTAAAGATCATAAAAGCTATTTATGAAAAGCCCACAGCTAACATCATCCTCAATGATGGGAAAAACTGAGAGCTTTTTCCCTGAGATCAGGAACACGACAGGGATGCCCACTCTCACCGCTGTTGTTTAACATAGTGCTGGAAGTTCTAGCATCAGCAATCAGACAACAAAAGGAAATCAAAGGCATCAAAATTGGCAAAGATGAAGTCAAGCTTTCGCTTTTTGCAGATGACATGATATTATACATGGAAAACCCGATAGACTCCACCAAAAGTCTGCTAGACCTGATACATGAGTTCAGCAAAGTTGCAGGATACAAAATCAATGTGCAGAAATCAGTTGCATTCTTATACACTAACAATGAAGCAACAGAAAGACAAATAAAGAAACTGATCCCATTCACAATTGCACCAAGAAGCATAAAATACCTAGGAATAAATCTAACCAAAGATGTAAAAGATCTGTATGCTGAAAACTATAGAAAGCTTATGAAGGTAATTGAAGAAGATATAAAGAAATGGAAAGACATTCCCTGCTCATGGATTGGAAGAATAAATATTGTCAAAATGTCAATACTACCCAAAGCTATCTACACATTCAATGCAATCCCAATCAAAATTGCACCAGCATTCTTCTCGAAACTAGAACAAGCAATCCTAAAATTCATATGGAACCACAAAAGGCCCCGAATAGCCAAAGTAATTTTGAAGAAGAAGACCAAAGCAGGAGGCATCACAATCCCAGACTTTAGCCTCTACTACAAAGCTGTCATCATCAAGACAGCATGGTATTGGCATAAAAACAGACACATAGACCAATGGAATAGAATAGAAACCCCAGAACTAGACCCACAAACGTATGGCCAACTCATCTTTGACAAAGCAGGAAAGAACATCCAATGGAAAAAAGACAGTCTCTTTAACAAATGGTGCTGGGAGAACTGGACAGCAACATGCAGAAGGTTGAAACTAGACCACTTTCTCACACCATTCACAAAAATAAACTCAAAATGGATAAAGGACCTGAATGTGAGACAGGAAACCATCAAAACCTTAGAGGAGAAAGCAGGAAAAGACCTCTCTGACCTCAGCCGTAGCAATCTCTTACTCGGCACATCCCCAAAGGCAAGGGAATTAAAAGCAAAAGTGAATTACTGGGACCTTATGAAGATAAAAAGCTTCTGCACAGCAAAGGAAACAACCAACAAAACTAAAAGGCAACCAACGGAATGGGAAAAGATATTTGCAAATGACATATCGGACAAAGGGCTAGTATCAAAAATCTATAAAGAGCTCATCAAACTCCACACCCGAAAAACAAATAACCCAGTGAAGAAATGGGCAGAAAACATGAATAGACACTTCTCTAAAGAAGACATCCGGATGGCCAACAGGCACATGAAAAGATGTTCAACGTCGCTCCTTATCAGGGAAATACAAATCAAAACCACACTCAGATATCACCTCACGCCAGTCAGAGTGGCCAAAATGAACAAATCAGGAGACTATAGATGCTGGAAAGGATGTGGAGAAACGGGAACCCTCTTGCACTGTTGGTGGGAATGCAAACTGGTGCAGCCGCTCTGGAAAGCAGTGTGGAGGTTCCTCAGAAAATTAAAAATAGACCTACCCTATGACCCAGCAATAGCACTGCTAGGAATTTATCCAAGGGATACAGGAGTACTGATGCATAGGGGCACTTGTACCCCAATGTTTATAGCAGCACTCTCAACAATAGCCAAATTATGGAAAGAGCCTAAATGTCCATCAACTGATGAATGGATAAAGAAATTGTGGTTTATATACACAATGGAATACTATGTGGCAATGAGAAAAAATGAAATATGGCCTTTTGTAGCAACGTGGATGGAACTGGAGAGTGTGATGCTAAGTGAAATAAGCCATACAGAGAAAGACAGATACCATATGGTATCACTCTTATGTGGATCCTGAGAAACGTAACAGAAACCCATGGGGGAGGGGAAGGAAAAAAAAAAAAGAGGTTAGAGTGGGAGAGAGCCAAAGCATAAGAGACTGTTAAAAACTGAGAACAAACTGAGGGTTGAGGGGGGGTGGGAGGGAGGGCAGGGTGGGTAATGGGTATTGAGGAGGGCACCTTTTGGGATGAACACTGGGTGTTGTATGGAAACCATTTTGACAGTAAATTTCATATATTAAAAAAAAAATAAAGTTCTAAATGTCTAAAAAAAAAAATTGACATGTTTATAATATTCAGTTTCCAGCCCTGAGAAAGGTGGTTTCCTCCATTTATTCCAACAATTTTTGCCCCTTCGCAGAGTGTTATGGCATTCTTCCTACAGGTGTACAGAGTATATTTCAGGTACTCAAGTCCTTTTAAGATATCTCTAGATATGGAATGGGTTAGATTACTGTTGTGAATCGCTTCTGTTTGTCATATTTTCTAACTCTACTGTAGGTTTATAAAAAGACCTGCTTTACAAAAGATTTTGTAAGTTTGTTTTTTTAACCAGCCACCTTAGGTCAATTCTTTTATTGTGTGTAGCTTTATGTTGATTCTCTGATTTTCCAAGTATAAAAGCATGTCAGTTACAAGCAGTGATAATTTTGACTTTGTACACAAATGCATATATCCCTCACTTTATTATTATTCCAGTTGCATTACTTGGTACTTTTGGAAGAGGTTTAAAGAATAATGGGCATTATGGAGGACACGTTTTATCTGCTGTTCCAGACTTTTCAAGAGGAAGATGGTTCTTTTCCTTTTCCTTAATTTCTTTACCTCCTACCTCCTCTTTTCTTAATTCTTCATCTCTCTCCCCATATTCTGTTTCCAAGTCTGACCTCCATGATGCATCTGATGTAGACCCTCCTCTGCACCCCCAGGATCCTTACCTCAGCTCAGGCATTTCATCTCTTTGTTGATCCCTGCTGCAGTCTCCTGCTGGTTTTCAGGTCTCTAACCTGGGTAGAACCTGAGCTGGTGGTGGCTCATTGACCGGGACCCAGGTTATTTGTGCCCCTAACAAGAGAGAAAAGGAAGATGAAGATTTTAATTTATTTCACCCAGGGCTTCTTTCCACTTTTGCCCTGGACCAAGAGGATTTTGATTTTCCTTTTCTCTAATTCTAGTAGATTCCAAACTTGGGGAAATCAAGTATATATGAAGAAAAGGAGATTTCTGGTGACATGTTTCTTTTTTCCAAGAAAGAGACAATTCTTTATTTGTATATCCTGCCTGATTCTGGGGACAAGAACTGTACTGTCCAAATATGCTCATCAGCAGTGCTGCCCCCAAATGTGTCCTCTACCTGTTCACTCCTTCCCAGACCTGCTCTAGACAGCTGCCTGGTGGGAAGGGCTCATACAGGTTCCCAGGGAGGGGTTAATAGACTAAGTCACATAGGACCCTCCACCAGATCTCAAGTTTAATACGAGCTGTACTGTGGTGCAAAGTAAGCTGGTTTTGCAGGGTCAGAGAGAGCCAGGCTTCACTCCCACAGTGCTTCTTTCAATTTATGTGCATTGGGGCAAGCCATGTTAGTCCCCATCTATCCTGTGACTATTATTATGCATGAAAGGTGTAGATTTGGGCATTACAAAATGCATGTACACCCCAGTACTATTAGTTGTCCTGAGAGGATAGCTCTGGGGACTACAAGGCTCATTCTTGTCCATCATGAGGAATAAAGAGCCTTGCCAGCACTGCAGTAGGCTGCTTGGCAGTATTGGGGGGCATCAGGCTTCTTCCCTGCAGGCAGCAGATGACAGCTGTGCTGCTTCCTGCTCTGCCTGTGCAGAGGGTTGGGGACTCCAGACATCTGCACCAGCCCCATCACCACTCAGGGGCAGGGAAGGGCTGCTTCCTTTAACCCCTGCCAGCATGTCCTCCTGCTCTGGATCACTTGCAGAGCACTTGCTTGCTTTCTTGCATGGACTCACTCCCTCAACCAGAATGTCCAAAGCCTGAGGTCTGACTCATCACAGAGTGTGGTGTCCTCCCAGTCATTGCCTGGAGTGGGAGCCAGACAGTCAAGTGGGGGTGATGTGGTGGAGGGCAGCAGAGGGCACAGGCAAGGTCTGGTTACCCAGGAGGTGGCACAATCTGCATTGTAGGAGCTCCCAGTCAAAGGGAGTTGTGGTGGAGGTGCAGAGTGGGGAGGGAGTAAGAAGTGAGAGTGTTTTCTCTTTTAAGGAAGTCATCTGATGCAGCTGGGAGGCAGCTGGCAGGAGCAAGGGAGGGTGAGAGGAGACTGTGCTGTACTGTGGGGAATGCAGCCTGATCTCTGGTAGATCCTTTCTCAGGGCATCTGGGGGCTGAAAGGAAGGAGCACAGAATGTGAGGTCTGTTCTCCCTGAAGCCTCTGTGATCCTACTGGACTCCCAGCTCCTCCCCATCCCTGCCCCCTGCCCCTTGTGCTCCCTTCTATGCTCGTGCCTATTTAATATCAATAGACATAAATGATTTCTTATTGAATGTCATTTGCAAATCACTAGTTTGCGCTCCAAACAGCACTTAATGTCAATTACTTTTTTTATACCAATTGAAAATCACTGGTTTGCAGTTCCAAGCCTCTCTTAATGCCAATTACTGCTCCGAGTGCTGGCGACACTCATCCGAAGCTGGATTTCTAAGCAGTAACTTGCTCTTATGGGCTCCATCTGGCTCCATTTTCCTGAGGAGAGCTGCCATCATCTTGTGTTAACCCTTACTCCCTCTCACATACAAGCGGACAGAATTCTGTCAATGTGGTTTGGCCAGCAGAGGGCTCTTTGGAGGCCCAGACAACCAGGGTCATGCTGATCATTGCTTTGACAGCCCAGGCAGACCCAGAAGTACTTAGGCAGGGAGGGAGATGTTGGAGCCATGAGTGTCCCAGGGCATCCCCACCCCTACCCCTGGTCCCACATCTCTAGGACCAGCACTGCTACCCTACTCTGTTCCCCTAGCCCAGAACCATCATCCATTTCCATGGAGACTTACTTTGGAGGCTGCCTAAAAACAGGTTTGCTGTATGGGCAGAAGAGGGAGGCTGACTTGCTCAGCCTGGTAGAGCCCAGCCCTCAGCTTGGAGATCCTGGTTGGATGGCTGGATGCAGTGGGACACAGTTGAGTGAGGCACCAAATCACCTCTTGCCAGCCACCTTCATGCATTTGGGCTAAGTGCTTTACCTCTCCTCTCCCTGGTGTGTAAGCTGTGCAGGGGGGGATCTTTTCATGTTGCCCTAAAACCTTGGTTTTAAGGATTAAGTAGAAACTGTGCCTGAACTATCCAGTGAGTTACCAGGCAGAAAGGAGGTGGTGCAGGAGTGATAGGAATAGGTACCAGCAGTGCTGGCTCTGTCAGTGCTTGATGCTGTCCCTGGGCTGCAGGGACAGTAAGGACCAGAAAGGAAGCTTGGGGGCCTGTGAGAGCTGGGGAGGCTCTGGCACAAATGTGAGTGCACCCAGAAGCTCTGGTCAGCAGCTGGAGTCTGATCCTTACACTGCCTGTGAGCTAATGACAACAGCCCAGACCTAAAGTCATTTCCACAAGGAGAGCAGGGAGACCAAGCAGGAGGAGAAAGATAAAAAGGGAGTCAGGAGAGGGGGAAGAGAAATTGGGGAAGACAGTAAGAGGAGGAGGTGTGAATGTTTTTTTTTCATCTGACGCATTGCTGCTTTCCATCTGAGGTGTGTCTGTCTTAGTGCTGGCAGACAGATAAATAATGATAAGTTTCAGGGACAAAGATCTAATATTCATCCTCAGAAAGAGGTGACACATTGGGGACAATGACCTAATTGGAAATGCCATATTTTGATTAATATGGAAATAGGTTTGCTATTATCAGCACACAACGGGCCAAGGAATGTGCAATGGGATGTTGACAAATAGCAAATGCATCCTTCTCTCCCAGGGCCACATATTCTGCTGCTTCCAATGTTTCCTGCTCTGTGAAGTCTGTTACCCAGCTGTCCAGGATGGCTATTGTGATCTGCCACCAAACCTTTTTAACAGCCAGTACAATAGTGGGCCTGAAGCTAACCAGGAATTACTGGTCATGGAGACCAAGAGGGAGAAGAAAGCCATTCATTGAAGAATCTTACTAAATGACAGCCTTTGAGCTGGCTGCTTTGTAGCACTACTTCATTTAATTCTTCTAACAACTGAAAAGGCAGGCATGATTATTACCATTTGCAAGGAGAAATTGGATGCTCAGAAAGGTTAGCTTAGTGCTTTTCAGACTTTAATGTCTATCCAAGTTACCTGAGAATTACATTACAATGCACATTTTGAATCAGTAGTTGTAGAGCAGGGTTGGACTCTGATCTCTGAGAAGTGTCCAGGCAGTACTGATGCTGTTGGTCTGGAGATCACACTCAGAGTACTGGGGAGTTGGGTAATCTGCCTCAACCACACAGCTGCCTGCAGGGCAGAGCTACAAAGGACTGCAGTAATGGGCAGCTGTGGGGAGTCAGGTGTGCCTGGCTGAGGTACTGGACTTTAATCCATTTATAGATTGGACCCTAGGGGATTGATGAGGCCTGAGCTGCCTGGTCAGTCAACCTAACAATAAAACTGTAACTCCTGATGCATGGGATGGAGACATCAGCACAGGCATGCTTGGGGTGGACTTCTCCAGCGGGCAACAAAAGAGCTAGGACAGTTTTAGGTAACACTGCGGTGAGATGGAGGGAAGAAGTGCTCTAATTCTCAAATTTTCCTTTCAAAATAATTTTTAGTTAAATTTTTGAGGTATATTTTATGTCACTGAGAAGGGTACTAAGAAGTACCCATTTTAAGAGTATAGTTTGATAGCTTTGACAAATGTACACACCATTTACCCACAAATACAAATGAGGTAGAAAACATTTCAGTGTCCCAAAAATCTATTGTGCCCCTCTAGGCAATCAAACCAGTGACCTGTTTGCTTCATCCAGTAACTTCCTTCTTTCTTTTATTGCCATGCAGTATTTCATTGCTTGGATATAGCACACTTGCTTATCATTTTCCTATTGATGGCTATTTGGAATGCTTCCAATTTTTGCCTCTTACGAATAAACTTGCTATGATCACTGATGTAAAAGTATTTTAGTGGACATGTTTTTGTTTTCCTTGGATCAATTGCTGGGTTACTTAAATGAATGCCATATTTTCCTTGGTGAAATTCTTCAATTTCTAATTTCCCTACAATTCACTCATTTATTCATTCACTTAGGAAATATATTGAGCACCTACTATTTGTTGGGTACTACTATCTGGATAAAAGGATTCAAACTATTAAAATAGAGAAAAAAACCCTTGTCCTCATAGAGTTTATTAGGGGAAATAAAATAGGAGCAGGGCAGGCAGATGAGGGTGGACAACTAGATAAGGAAGTTGACTGCATATCCATCATCCTTTTATTGATGCGTATGTTTGTTCGTTCACTATCTGCCTCACTTATTGGAGTGTAAGCCTCTGAGAATGGAGATTTTGCCTGTTGCTTCACCATGGCATTCCCTCTACTTAGAACAGAAACTGGTACTTATTAACATTTGTTGAATAATTGAATGAATGTATGAGTTAAAGGATTCATTCACTGCTCAGTGTCCTAACTTGGGCACTGTGATGTTTGGTCCTGCCACAAAATGAAATAAGATATAGTGCTTCTTCTCAGTGAGCTTCCCAGGCATTAAGGAAGAGAAACAAGTGATCGATGCATGATAATACTATGATAAAAGGAATCCATGGGTAATGGGGGAATACAGAGGAGGGTAACTTATGGGCACTCAAGAAACGTGTTCTTCAGGAGTTGTTCTTGATGGTGGCAGAAGAGTTAGGCAGAGAAGCTGGAAAAAGCAATGTAAGAAAACGCAATTGTTAATGCAATTACATAGATGCCTAAAGTGAGCACTATGTGTTAGGTAAATTATATGTGGTTATATGTGGTTATAGTCGTGTAGGTGGAAAGGATGTGGAGGAACAATGCTGAGACAGCTCACCGGAAGACTAAGAAAAGAACTTTGAAATTTATCCTGAGAACCATTGAAGAGTTTATGTAGTAATGATGAGAGACATGATCAAATTAGTGTTTTAGAAAAACAAAAACCTTGGTTGGCTTTCCATTAAATATGGCAGTATAGATACACATACTAAACTCTACTTCCTTTTCTATACTCACTAAAACAACAAGGGAATTTTTTAATGCACAAACACCCACCAGAAAGCTTACAGTGAAAAAGACTTTGATAATGAAATAGAACAGCCAGAATTCTCATACACTGCTGGTGAGATTGTAAATTGATACAAACAATTTGGAAAACAATATGACGGTATCTACTAAAGCTGAATATATACATATTCCATGACACAACATTTCCACTCCTGGGCATATACCTAACAGAAATGGACATATATGTTTACCAAAATACATGTATAAAAATATTCATATCAATAATAGCCTTCAAATTGGTAACTACCAAGGGTCTATCAAAAGTGAATAACAAAAATTGTGGCATTTTAGATATTGGAAAACTATGCAGCAGTTGAGAATGAACCAGCTACATTTTATATTATAGGGATTGATATCACAACCAAAATGTTGACTGAAAAAAGTCAGGCATGAAAGAATATATACTGAATGATTCCATTTATATAAAGTTCAATAATAGAAAAAAAACCTCCTCTATACTGTTAGAAGTCAGGATAGTGGATAATGTTGTGGGAGGTGAATTGAGACTGGAAGGGAGGATAAAGGGGTCTTCTGGGGTCTTGGTAATGTTCTTTTGTGATGTGGGTACTGAGTACATGATTGTGTTCTGTTTTTGAACATTGATTAAGATCTACTCTTACATACAATTTTCTGTTTTCATGTTCTACTTTAATAAGAAACATTTTAAAAGGCATAAACCCACAAGGACAAAAATAAAAATTTGGGGAGCTGGAAAGCAGATGGTGTGAGTGGCAAATGATGTAAGTCAACTGAGAAAACCAAATTTTTTGTTGGCAGAAGTAAAATCAAAAAGCAACCTGGTTTATATACTAGAATCCCTGAAAGGCCAAAGAATTCATGCATAAGACACCTCGGGAATTTATAAAACCAGGAGAAATGGTTGCAAATCTATTTATGAAGCATATAGAATCCCATACCTCCTTCTCAAGTGTCTGAGATGGGGCAAATGCTCCCATAACCCTGGCAGGAATCTGAGGTTTAGTCTTTGGAGAGGATAAAACAGAGGGTCTCTGGGCTGGACAGCAGGTACAGCTGAATAGAGGTATTGTACAGACAACAGGGAACATGAGAATAATTACACACCTTGTCTCAATGTTCCCACATCATTCACAGCCCAGCCTCTGCCCTCCAGCCAGGTGGTAGAAGAACATTCTCTGCAGAAACTGACCATCCCAAGAGAAGTAAAAACGCTAAGGATACTAATAATGGGTTTTTATGCAGGATATGTTGAAGTCAGATTCTTTCCAGGGAAGACAGTCAACAAGATTCTGACACAGAGATTACCCATCCAGTTTTCTTGATGCCATTATTAATCAAGGGTCTCAGGATATTTGAAGACAACATGCAATATGAAAGTTAGAACCAAAATTAAAAAAAAAAAACCCTGAAAAACAGAAAAAAATAAAATAAAACAAACTCAACTTGAATGGAACAGACTATGCAGGGAGAGAAAACAAAAATATGTCCATATTACTAGAGAGGTAAGAATGGTTTTTGTCCAGTTAAGAACAGGACACTATTTTTAAAAAGAATATATAGAGCAGAAAGGAACCCTGAACAGTATTGTGAAAAAAAAGAAAAGCAATTTAGAGGATTAGTTGAGGAAATCCAAGTTAAGAGCAAAAGTTTAAGAAAGAACAGGAAGTATAGTGGGGAGAAAGTTATCAATAATTCAATAAAATTTTCTAGAATCGAGTGGCATGAGTTTCCAAATTGAAAAAGCCTTTATGATAACTAAAAATAGAAATTCAACATTTTAGAACTCTGGGGACAAAATACTGAAAGCTTGAAAAAAAACAGTTTTCATGTGAAGAATCAAGATATAGAATGTATCAGACATCAATACCAAACTAGAAACCAGAAAGCAATAGAACAATGACTTCAAAATTCTAAGAAAAATTGTTTCTAACCTACAATTATATACCCAGCTAAACTGTCAATCAAGTGTTAGGGTAGAAAAAATAAATTAATTAAAATATTATATCTACGAACCCACTCTCAGGGAGATACTGGGATTTATTTGTATACTAATGAAGAACTAAACCAAGAAAGATGATAGTATTCTAGGGGACAAGGATACCCAGAATAATGGTTAAGAGAGAGTCCAATGTTACAACTGCATAGCAGATATAGAGACCAAGCAATCTAGACTAGAGAAGCATATCTCAGCAGGAACTAAAAATCCTACTTAACCTAACTTATCAAATTGGTGACACAAACACGTAAAATTTTACTTTAAATCAAACATTCTGACTCTACATACTTAGTGGGGTATACTTAATAATGAAAAGAACAACAAAAAGAAATTTTAAGCAATTCAGTAAATTGTTATAAGTGCATTATTTTGAAACTATATGTATTAGTCTGTTCAGGCTGCCATAATAGAATACCACAGACTAGGTGGCTAAAATAGCAGAAACTTATTTTCTCAAAATTCTGGAGGCTGGAAACCCAAGATCAGGGTGCCATCAGGGTTAGTTTCTGGTGAGTACTCTCTTCCTAACTAGTTTCCTAGCTCACCAAGAGCTTTCCTCTGTGTTATAGCATCCCTGTATCTCTTCTTCTAAGGACACAAGTCTAATTGGATTAAAGACCCACCCTTATGATCTCATTTAACATTAATTGCCTCTTTAAAGTCCCTATCTCCAGATATGGTGATATTGGGGATTAGGGCTTGAATATATGAATTTTAGAGAGACAGAATTCAGTTCATAAAACTAAGTGTATTATATGAAAAGCAAATAAACATGCTAATGTAGTTAAAAACAAAGATTTTAGTATAAGAAAAATATAAAATCAAAGTAGTTGACTCAAAACTCTGTAGTCTTAAATTAAAATGCAAATACCATTTTGGACTCATGATTTCCTAAAAAATGTTTTCTTGCTTTGTCTACTGAATAAGTCTAGAAGAATTGACAACTCAGTAACAATAAGCTTTATTAGTTCTCATATTATAGCTCCTGAATACCATATTCCACTAAATAAACTAGAGCTCATTGGAGAATAGCTGATTCATATCTGGGAAAGGACATTTACAAGGTATTCCTAGGATATGTTATTGTATTGGAAAGCCAAGTAGTTGATTCAGGCAAGGAAGTGATCCAAGACTAGATAAAAAGAGGTTTTATCAAAAGGACATACTGAGCTATTTGAAGGATTTCCCCTAACCAAATCTGGGGCAATTAGAGCGCTGAAAAAATAATAATGGAATGTATTGAATTATATGCAGACAAAATCTATAGTTCATAATCACACTTAGAAAAATATTAACTGGTGACCTTTGGTGTTTGTTGTTGATGGTGATGGTGTTCAACTCATCATTCTGAAACAATAAAAGGAAAGAAGACAGGATTTGTATAAGCTTTCTTGTGCAAACTAAATTTTGGAATAACCTAATAATTAAAAAAAAATTTAAATGTTTTTTTTTTATTTTTGAGAGAGAGAGAGGCAGAGTATGAACAGGGGAGGGACAGAGAGAGAGGGAGACACAGAATCTGCCAAGTGGACTCCAGGCTGTGAGCTGTCAGCACAGAGCCAGACTTGGGGCTGGGGCTCGAACCTGTGAACCATGGGATCATGACCTGATCTGAAGTTGACATTCAACCGACTGAGCCAAAAAGGTGCCCCTGGAGTAACCTAATAATTAAAGAGGAATAGTTCTTTACTGGAGACTCTCCTGCTACAGGAATGGTAAATTTGGAAAATCACCACTTTGTCACACCTAATAAAATAACCTAGGTAATGATCATCGATTGGTGAAAAGATGATGGTTATCATTTTTATAATGGAGGGAATCAGGCTGACATCTGAATTCATTAATAAATTTTAGCACCATAAAGGTAATGAACGCTAATACTATATACCTCAGGAAGCGATGTGCTAGGCAATGGTTCCTAACCCTCTCATGCTTGTGTAAAAGTCATCTGATGGACTTGTAAAAACATGAACCTTGGAGCTCCACTCTCAGATTCTCAGATTCAATTGTTGTGGAGTGGGGCCTGAAGCTTAGTAACAAGAGATGTGCAGGTGATATTTAACGTGTAACCAAGGTTGAGAACCACCTCAACAGGAAGTATATAGCACCACCCATAAAGTCTTTATGCCTGAATAAAATGAATCAAGCCAAACCTCAGCAGCAGTGGTTTTCAAATGCTAATATGCATCAACATCCCCAGAAGGGCTTGTTAAAGAACAGATTGCTGGGACCTACCTCCAGAATTTCTGATTCAGCAGGTCTGTGTTGGGCCTGAGAATTTGCATTTCACAAGTTCTCAGGTGCAGCTGATGCTGCTCTACAGGCTGGTGTTATTAAAATTTTGATGCTCATTGGGATCATCTGGGGGCACTTTGAAAACATTGGCTTGAATCCATCCCAAGATTGTGATGTAACCGGCTTGAGCGTGGATTTTAATTGGGATTCTTAAAAAGCTCTCCAAGTGATTCTAACACTCAGTCCAGGCTGAGAATCACTGCTCTAAATCTAACTACCAGTATACAGGAAATATGAAGAAAAGCAAAACAAGTTAAATGACGCTCAGGAGAAGTAATCAGCCAAATTTAGAACGTGAGACATTTTGCTAGACAAGTGCCTGGGTTTCATAGGCCAGTCAAGGACACTGAGAGATAATAGGATAAGGAATTTTCATGGAGCAGGAAACTTGAAAGACAAGGAGATTCAATGTTTGGGCCTCATTTGGATCATAATTCAACCCACAAACTTGAAATCCATATTAGAGACAATCATAAAATACACTGATTATCAGGTGATATTAGGGAATTATTAATTTTACTAGGTTTGATAATAGCATAATGGTTGGGTATTTTTTCTTATTTTATATTCAAGAATAATTAACATACAGCATTGTATTTGTTTCAGGTATACAATATAGTGATTCAACAATTATATACATTGCTCAGTGTTCATCATGATAAATGAACTCTTAAACCCCTTTATCTATTTTACCCATTCTCACCCACCTTCCCTCTGGCAACCATCAGTTTTATTTCTGTATTTAAGAGTCTGTTTTCTTTTGTTTTTTTTTTTGGTATATGTTTATTTGTTTTGTTGTTTAAATTCTACACATGAATGAAATCATATGGTATTTGTCTTTCTCTGACTGATTCATTTAACTTAGCATAATTCTTTCTAGGTCCATCCATGTTGTTGCAGATGGCAAGATTTCATTCTTATTTATGGCTGAGTAATATTCCATTGTGTGTGTGTGTGTGTGTGTGTGTGTGTGTCTAGGCATGGTGGTTATATTTTTAAAAAGTACTTGTAAGTTAGAGATACATATCAAAACATTTATAGATGAAATGATATGATGTCTGGGGTTCTCTTTAAAATATTCCAGCAAAATTATATGTATGTGGATTTGTTGTATCATTTCTCTACTTTTATGTGCATTAGAAAATTTACATAACAGAAGTTAAAAATAAAATAAAATAAAATAAAAACATTGGTCAGAAAGGAAAGCACCAGTAAAGATTCTCCATGATGATATGCTTGGATATATTCAGAGGAGATTTATAACAGAGCAAGAGCACAAAGAAACCTGAGTGAATATAATGACAAAGTAAATATTAACCCCAGGGAAAGCAAAGGTTTTTACAGGAAATAAAAATTAATCATAGTATACCACATGGCTCATCTGTGAAGAACATACTAATAGCTAGATCAAATACTGATCTAACTAAACTTGTAATGGAACAAAGTTGGACCAAGTCAGGATGGAAAGAGTCCACTCCACATATAGAGCAGGAGTCAGCAGCAATGAACATCATCTTCCATTGTAAGCAGTCAGTTGAAAACAGAACAGCCAGACTGAAAAATTGAGAGATAGAAATGTGAGCATGGTAATTTGTCACATAAATCTAAGTGCCCAAAAAATCATAAAATAAGATAGAACACAATGATAATACACTAATAAGCTGTCTCTAAAAAATAATCAGTCCTGTAAGGTGGGTGGGGTCACATTATTGAGAAGCTAATGAAATGTACTGTGCTATCTTGTGTAGCTAGCCTGCTGGGGATTTGGGGAATAGAAAGCCAGTTGCCAATGGTGTTATAGCCAAATTCACAATACTTCAGAGACCACAGTTCAGGTTTTGTTTTATTTTCCCACTAGAGGGGTGTACAGAGGACTGTTGTATTTTTTATACTTTATGGTATGAAATTTAAAAAAATATTAAAAATCTTACATATGACATGAAAAAAATTAAAAACCTTGCATATGAAATTCAAAAGAAAAGTAAAAACCTTTAAATTTGCTATTAAATTAAAAAAATGAAAAGAAAAGTCTGGTAGGCTGAAGAGTGGATTAATGGTGACAAATAAAGGCAGGGAGATCATTAGGAGGCCACTGTGGTCATCAAGGGAGAGGGCATGGAGGTCCAAGCTGGGCAGCACAGAAATGGGTGTGGAGTCATGTGGATTTCTATGCTGCAGTAGACATCCAGGATGTGTAGTGTGGACAGCAGCCCAACCCGGGACATCTGACTCTGAGACTTACCTCTTCAGCAATGCTGGAAAAGTGTGGTGGGTAGTATATAGTTATATATATATATATACTATAGTATATAGTGTGGTAATATATAGTTACCATATATATATACTATAGTATATAGTGTGGTAATATATAGTTACCATTGTGGAACACTTGGCTACTTTCTTCATTGGAAGTCAGTCTTGAAGATGTCACTCCAAGATATTTTGAGTCACCTTCCCTGAGGATGTTGAAGCTGAGTCTGGATGGGTCCCAGAGAGAGGTGTTTCAGATGGATCTTCTGTACTTGCTGTTGGCTTCTAAACTTACCACCAATTGAAAGTTCTATGTTTCTTCTGTAATTTGGAAAAGCTAGATGGCAGACTGTCAGTTCTCCTTTCAACCTGTCATCCATGTTTTTTATATCAGTCTTTAATACTATACTACACACAGTAATTTTCCACGACCAGGGTTTCCATCCCGGGGCCTGGCCCTACATGTCACAGAAGCCAGACTGTGCTTTGGAGACTTGTCAAAGGTAATACTTATAATGGAAATGGTCTGGCCTGAGCTTCTGGCATTTTCTAAGTTCTGGGAGCTGCGTGACACATTGATTTGTTGCCATGAGGTTGCTGATGAGTTTTCAGATTGAATATGCATTTTGTGAGTGAAACTGCCACTCGGGTTTCTCTGAGCATATTAATGAGACAGTGGTTCTCATGTAAATCTTATAAGAAGCATTATCCAGGGGTCAAACCAAACCTTCCTTTGGATGGAGATCATTGACCAGGGAGCTATATTCTCTTTATAGGGGTTACACTAGACTGCATTAATGATTTGTGGGTCCAGAATATTTTTAACCAAGCAGTATTCCTAGCTGGACAGTATTTCCTTAGGTATCCTTTGAAATGAGCAACACATGTCCATACCCCAAATGCCTGAGTGTTTGGCTTCTTAGTTGTGTTTTAATTTTCCTTTCCCCATCACTTACAAGGCCCATGAACATTCAGCTCTCAAAGATGCCCAGGATCTACTCAGCAGGTGAGCCAGCATCCTGGCTGGAGTTTCTTCTTCCCTCTTACTTGCATATCCAGCCCTTTGCAGCAGACAGATTCAGGTGGTATATTGAAATCATCTGCTGAATAGAACAACTCAAGTCAACACATGTTTAAGGAGGGTCTGCTACATGTAGGTACTGCTCTGGATTCTCAGAATACAACGGAGACCTGGAAATGGCAAGGTCCCTTCCCTCCAGCAGTTTACTTACTTTAAAAAAAAAAACAAAACATTTATTTATTTATTTATTTATTTATTTAGAGAGTATGTGTGCATGTGTGTGAGTGGGAGGAGGACAGAGAGAGAGGGAGAAAGAGAATCCCAAGCAGGCCCCACACCGTCAGCATGGAGTCTGATGAGGGGCTTGATCTCATGAACCATGAAATCATGACTTGAATCAAGATCAAGAGTCAGTTGCTTAACCCACTGAGACACCCAGGTGCCTCTTGGACAGTTAACTTTCTAATGGTGGGATGGACATAGACAAGTACACAAATTCCATGTAATATAATTATATAGGAGATAGTGACAAGACTTATGAAGCAATAAAGGGCTAGTCAGGGCTTATGATTTTAGCTGTCTGAGGAAGTGACTTCTGAGCCCAGATTTGGATAAAGGGAGGAAGATTTGCTATATTGGAAATAACATTCCAGGTAAAGGGCAAAGCAGGCCACTATGAATGGAACTGTTCTGTGAGATGAAATGGGGAGGTAGACAGGGAACGTCCATTTAGGGTCCTGTAGACCATGGGGAAGACTGGAAAAAAACCTCCCGTGTGGAGAATGAATCATAGAGCAATAGTGGAATCAGGCAGGCAAGCCAAGTTGTAAAGGTAAGAGATAAGGTAGAGAAAATATTGGACTTCGAATATATTTTTGAAGGTGGAAGGGACAGGATTAGCTAGTGGATTGGATATATAATATAAGAGAAAGTAGTTACAATGTTGACTCTAAGATTTTGTCTTGAGTTTGAATGTTGACATCATTTATTAAACTGGGGCAACACAGAGAGACCAGGTGCTGTTGGGGGTGGGCATCGGGACACTTGTTAGACATCAAAATAGAGAAGTCAAATATGTGGTTAGCAAATGAATTTGGTCTTAAAGGGTGAGAATATGAGCCGATAGATAGATTGTATAGTTGTCAGAGTATACCTGATATTAAAAGTCATAGGACTGAATGCAAACACCTTGAGGGACAGTGTTGACAGAGAAAGAATGAGGTCCAAGGTTTGAGTCCCAGGCACTCTTGGATCAGGGGTCCAAAGAAGAGAAGCCAAGAAAAGAGACTTAGAAGGACAAGGATAGGAGAGGGCCATCCTGAGATGGATTCATGCAGGCTAAAAAGGAGTTAGTATAATAAACGCCAAAGCATGGCACAAATCTAGAGTAAGATTCTGAGGAAGGGAAAGATCAGTGGGATTTCATAAATGAAAAATATGTTATGGGTATTTTAAAAGAGGATTTTAGAAGCTTTGTTGACAGAATCTAACTGTTGATGGCATATGGTATAATGTTAGAAGGTGACAGAGAGAAAGCACAATATCTCAATTCCTGTTTTACTGCCATGATTTTGTTAAAAAACGCAGAATGTACACAATGAAAAGGATAGATGTAGCATGGTGAAGAGGCAGGGGACCCAGCCTCAAAACAACACAAATCAGGACCCAGAATACAAACATCAATAGGATCATAAATCCACTGTTATAGAACCATAATAATCTGTGATAAAATTTAGAGCAACGGAGAGTTTCCAGAAGATGCCAACAGGTTTATATTATATCCATCTTTGAAAGGAGGGTAAAAATAGATTTTACAAGTTTCAGATCAGAGAGTTTGATGATTTCTAGTGAAATTAAATAAACGGCTGTGATAACCTAGTAAATGTAATGGTGATTATTAGGAACCAGCAGAATTTTCTTGAGGTTGAGGAATGCCCAATTAATGTTTCTTTTCCTGAATGTTTATCCAGGCCTAGAAGACAGAGTATTCCAGTACACTGCAAGTGTGGCCTATCATCTTGAAAATGGGATAATATTACTATATGAGGATAATGAGAAATGTGGGTTGATTGACAGCATAGTCAATGGCAACTGCCATTGTTTTGAGCTCAAATTTCTGGTCAAGGCATTAGACCATGCAAAGGTGAACCCTCTTCATTCCTCTTGCTCTAAGCAACTGGCTGACTGTTGGTTTGCTGAAATAGGGAAAACCAGTGGAGATCAGGTTATAGTTGGAGGAGAGATTGAGATGTCTGTTAGAAATCCAAGTAGAGATGTCAGCTTATTATCTTGACTACAAGTCTGAGCTCATTTTTCCAAGACAGATCAAATAACAAAACAAAACAAAACAAAACAAAAACAAAAACATAAAAACTGCCCCCAGAAGCACCCAAGTTTCACCTCAAGAATGGGAAATCATTAGGAGCTGTAAACAAAGCAGGAACTCAAAGTCATAAAGGAGAGCTAGTATTGAAGCTTCAGAACCCATAGGGACTGAATTGACATCTCAGGACAGGGGCTTTAAAGCTGTGTAAAGATTGACATTAAGGTTCAAGGCCTTATGCATTGTGAAAGCTGGAACTGGGCGCTAGGTGATGACGTGCATGGAAAGGGACTGTCTAATCTAGGGTTGTAATATGGAAACAGCCACCCACAATGGACTATGGTTATGGTATAAAAGGTCACCTTTGAGAAAAAGAAATCCAAGCCTCTGTCACACAAATGTGTGGGACTTCGATTCACACTAATTTATGCTATGGTGTTTTAAAAACACAAGACTTGTAGAATTTGGTCTCATAACACTATAAGGCTCTGGCAGAAGCAAATGCTTCCATAGGAACATTTTTATATTTCAGAGCACACCCTGGATTCCTATAAAAGGTAACTCTTGCTGAAGATGAGCTCATAGACAAAAAGTCAAGGTAAATGAGGAAACCTAATGTTATGAAAGAGAATTGGTATTATGAAAGAAATGGTAGTTTTTACTCCTGAGGAACTAGAAGCAATAGAGCAAATATGTGTAAACATTAAATGAGACAAAGTAAAGGAGAGAGCCTCTAAACATTTGAGGACCATTTATGAAAACAAACAGGGAACTAAGGAAAAGGATCAAATAATAATTGTAAAAGTTAAATATATAGTTATTGAAATTGAAGAAAACAATATTGTCAATAGATAAATAATACAGTAGTCTAAGTGTAACTGAAGAGAGAATTAGTGAATAGGAGGAAAGAGCTAATATATCAGAATTCTATATGGAAAGAAAGTGAGGAAGATAATCTAAGACACTGAGGCCAGAATGAGAAACTCAAGAGTAAATATAACCAAAATTCTTGAAGCAGTAATTAGTGGGTATGAAAAAGTGACAATATCTGAAGAAGACACACAAGTCTTACGCTGAAGGAGCACATTAAGCCTTAAGCAGGAAGAAAAGAAACTCTTCTAGAAACATCAGGTGAAACTGTGGAACAGGAAGTGAAAAATGAAAATCCTAAAAACTACCAAGAAGGAAAGACATTAAACAGAAATAAAAATTACTTTCAGCTTGGCAGCCACTTCCTGTCAGATACACAATTCTTCAGAAGGTAGGAGAAAGGATCAAGGTAATAAGAACGCGATACCGAACAAAGTATCATCCAAGAATAAGGGAAACGTAAAGGTTTTCAAACCTACAAAGACTATGACAATTTTTTACTCAAGTATCTTTTCTGAAAGAACTAATTAATGTGCTTCAGCATGAAGATTGGTGAGCTTAAGGAAGTGTTGGGATTTAAAAAAAAAGCAATATGTAGCAAACAGAATAATTGCATATATAAATCTAAATCAGATTAACAGTAAATAATAATAGTGATTTTCCCCCCATGAGTTTAAAAGTAAGATGCATAAAATACTAGACAAAAATAATATGGAGGATGAAAATGGCACATTTAGCAGACAGTGAAAGCAAACTGATTTTGTTTTCAGGATGGAGAAAGCAGAGTAGAATTACCATAGTATTTTTAAGAAAAATGTAGGTTAAACATGCATATTCAATCTTAAGTTACCGTTAGTGGCAGTAAAACATATGAATAAAGGGATGTGTTCCTTAAGTCAGAATTTAACTGAAAGAAAACTGATGTTGTCATGTTTATAACAGGAAAAAAATGGAGTACAAGTCTGAAAGTATTATTATTGACAAAGACATACAATGACAAAAGGCACAATCCACTAAGCAGCTATAACAATCATGAATTTTATGCAACTAACAAAATATATAAATATATGAAGATCCACTTCACAGACTTATGAGGAAAAATATAAAATACTGATAAAACACAGAAGATGCAACAAACATATATTAGGATAAAACCATTTATTGATTGTTCACAGTGTCTCATTTTTTAGATGAAGAGAGGAGGTCTGATAATGTTAAATTGGGTACCCAAATCACATGGCAAGTGGCTGAAGTAAGATCTGAAAGCTGTGTAGTATAGTTCCAAGGTCATGCTTTTAACCACTACCTTGTGCCTCCCTTAAATGTTAACCATGGGGTCGGAAGCTAAGCTAAGCCATATGCCATCTATTAATGTCCAGGAAGGCAGGGATACTAATTTACTTAGTGAATATTTCTTGAGGGTTTTCTTTGGGTCAAATGATGCACTAGGCACTGGGGATGCAGCCATCAAAAAACAACAAAACAGAATCCCTGCTCTCATGTTGCTTCGATTAGTATGTATGTAGTATGTACAATAGATGTAGAACATGTTGAGTATTGTTAATTGCAATGAAGAAAGAAAGCAGGGTAATGGGCAGGAAAGTGACACAGGGTGTGGTGTGATTTTATGGAGATGAGAAAGAAGGGAGGGAGGGAGTCTTGGAGAGATCTTGGGGCTGAGTGTGGCAAGCAGAGGGAGCAGCAGAGTGAAGTGGGGAGTGCGAGCCAGAGGGGAGCATGCTGGCTCTACTGAAAGACAGCAAGGAGTCCAGTGTGACCAAATCTCCATGAATGAGGGCAGAGGTATGAGAAGGGGTCAAGAGGCAGAGTGAAATACATAAAAAAAAAAAAATATCAGTGTTAACAATGGAAAGCAAATGGATCCTCTTTCCAAAGATCTTCCAAGAGGGAGAAGACACCTGGTATCCCCAAGCCCATTGTCCAGTTGATCCCTTTTTGCTTCAAGACTGTGCTCTGGGGCATGCTGCCTGAGAGTGACTTCTGTTGGGCCCCCGTCTACACACTGTTGAGCTGTGGAAACAGGTGACAACACTCCCTCTTCCTGCCATCCTACCCGATAGGGTCTCATTTAAGTGTCTCGGTGTCTGGAATTGTGCCATTAGATGTACACATTTTGGAGTCAAGTCCTTGATCTCTACACATCTTGGGAAATAACACATGCAACAATGACCAATCATCACTCACAATTTCTCATTGAGCAAAGAGCTGACTGTCACTGACAACTGTACCTACAGAAGACCACCTTTAGGAAATTATCTTTGGTAAATAATGCAGCGCAGGCACAGCAGCCCTCCATTTTCTTTGCCCTCCATTTTCCTATAGGGCCTTCCATCCATGAGCCAGACTGGAAGCCAAATCATGGGTCTATACCGATCACTTTCCAGGGAGATCAGAGGGGACGATGGTGGAGGGTAGCTTTGGTGGGGCAAATGGAAGAAACCAAACACAATTATTGAATCCTTGATGTAAATCCTATTTCTTCAAATAGATTCAAAGCTCCTCATCAGTCAGCCCATATTTATAAAGTCAGCTTTAATAGAGACTAAATGATGGTGGCTTTCAAGAGACAGAGGGACTGTGTTTCCCTCCTATAAAAGTGGTAGCTGGTAGGTGGTCCGATAGGTGGGCCTCTCTGTGGAGTCATCCAGGGACCCAGGTGTTTTCTGTCTTGTTGCTCACCATTTCTTTTGAGCCTATCTCCATTGCCAAAGACTAAGCTGCCCCACATCACCATATCTCCATTCCTGCCCAAGAAAAGAGGGAGAGGGAATAGAGGACAAACAATTTCCTTTTAAGGAAATACTCTGGAAGTTGCAAGGCTCCATGCTGCATCTCACCAGGGCCACGTGATGGCACATAGGTCAGGGGTGACACTTAGCTCAAAATGCAGGCAGAACAGCAGTTTATACCTGGTGATTATTGGAAGGGTCTATTCCTGAAAGAGTTAGAGGAAGGATGAATATCTGGGGATAGTTTGCCATCTCTTAGTTTCCTTCTTCTGTGGTATCCCACATGCTACCTGGCTTACAGGTAAATGTGAATACCTGGAAAGGAGCAGGAAGAAGGCATTAGACCTGGCATAGGAACCCTCTGGGCTTAGATCCAAACTCTGCTAACCACTGGCAGAGACGGTGTCCTTAAGGGGGTTACTTAGTACATGTCAGAAAGCAGTCAAATTCCTCAGTATAGAAAGTGTGATGATTCAGAGGCTGGCAGAGAGAGCACTGGTCCAGGGGCGACCAGGTCTGTATCTGGTCTCAGCTGTGTTGCTTGTTAGGTGTGTGGCCTCAGGCAAGTCACAGCAATGCACGTGAGTTAATAATCCCTGCCTTCCCCACCGCACCAGGTCTGGCATATTCCAGGCTGGCAGTAAATGTCTGTTGCTAGAAGCTGATGTTAACTCAGAAGCATGTTTGAATAATATGGTGGCCTGGTGTGTGACAAAAAGCATTTGCCAGGCACAATTAAGCGGGATGAAGACTGCAGAAGGGGCAACTAACCTAATTAACAAAGCTCTGTTTGTCTAAGGACTTTACGGAAATTAATTGTTGTTATACAAATGCTGAGCTAATTGAAAATAGGTCTTATCAATTTATTAAAACAGGCCCTTCAGGACCTGTGCTTAGAAACACTCTCTTGCAGTCACTTCTAGTAATTATGATCTTTAAATTACTAGTACTTGATTTCCCTTTTCTTTTTTTAATGTAGTAGTCAGTTCAGGCTGGCATTATTTCTGTCTCCTCCTCAGCCTAACACCTCACCTGTTAGGCTGACTGCAGGAGTCCTACTGACTCTGACAGAGGAAGGTTCTGGAAAGGAGCAGCATGACTTTGAATTTCACAGAACTTATCTTAGTGTCAAAACCAGATGGCACTGCCCTGTGCCTTTGTCACTGCTGCAGTGGACTGCCTTAGGTTTAGAACTACCCTGCCACTCCTCTCTCATTCCCCCCACCCCCACCCCAGTCCTGGTTTGTTATGGAATCAGTTTACATTAAGTAGGAGAAATTGGATTTAACATTATGTATGATTTAAAGTATCCCCTACCTCCCAAATGTTTTCACACACTGCTCTTCAGAAATGCACACCCTGGATGTATAATTCTGGTTAACGCTTATCCAACCTTGAGTGAAGAACCACACACCACACAACTTATCTGGTTCTTTTAGTTGAATATCAAAGTGTGTTTCTGGAGGTCTCATTTTGTTTGTAGCACCCATGGCTGTACCTACTTGTCATTGTTCCTCACTGGACAGTAGGTCCTTAGAGTTAGCATCATTGGGTAAGGCATGCAGCACCCTGCACCCTGAATGAATGAATGAATGAATGAATTGGTGCAATGAAGCATGGTGCTCCAACCTTATTGAGGTTCTGGTATTCAGTGCCACAGGAGTGTCAGAGTGGAAATCTGGGCACTGCCAGCTCTGGCTCTGCCCTGGAAGGATCATTTCTTCTGAATGTCCCAGTTATGAAAGCTATCATACAAATGAATCCTGATTGTGTCTCTGATTAATAGGATGGCAGGCCTGGATCAGAGCTGGAGATGGGTTGCCCAGTCCTCCTTTTCTCAGGGACTCATAGGGGTGCAGGAGAAGATGTGGAGGCCTGGAACTTGAATGCACTCCTAATTACCAGTATAGTGTTTCTTGCACCACAGCACATCCTTCCTTTTCCTCTGGAGGAAGATGCCTTGAAACACTGATTAAAAGTAGCTCCTCCATACTGGTACTGTGGGGGCACAACATACATATACAAACGAAATCATTCCCTTCTACCAGTCCATTGGTTCCACTTGTCCCTTGGTGCGGATGTCCTCCCAAAAGGGACAGGAGTGTGACAAGCAGCAGGTGTCATCTGGGAAAACTTCCCTGTGGGTTTGACACCATGGTTTTCCCTTTTCTGAGGAGGAAGGTGACACTCAGGGCACCAAAATCTGATCCTTAGAGTGGTGTGGTGTTTGAGGAAGCCAGAAAGGGGGACTCAGCCTAGGGTTTTGGAAACTTTCAGGCTGTGTCCCAAAAGCTAGCAGCCTTACTGGGCAGGAGGTGAGAGAAAGAAGTGCCACCGTGGGGAAACCTATGGTTTAAGCAAAGTCAGCTGAGGTTGGCACAGGAAGGTCTTGCCTTTCCAGGTCTCAGGTGTGGGGCACATGTTGGGTGGAAAGGGGAAGAACCTCCTTCCAGTAAGACTTTTCCTTTGGTTCTAGAAGAAGCACCCTACCCAGGGGCATCAATTTAAATATCATCTTGGGAAAAACTAATCTTGGTTTGGACATAATGTCACCCTGAACCATCTCAGAGTTCTGGAATTAAGGAAAAACAGGAAGGGATTCTCTATGATAATTGCCCATGTCTGCTGCTGGGGATCCCAGGTTAGCTCAGGCTACTTGTCTTAGGTAGTCCATGCATGGTGCCAGGGGACCCTGGAGGAGCCCAGTTCTGGATAAGATCAGGTAGACACATGTCCTTTTGGACCTGCAGGTAGAGATGCTGAAAAGCAGTTGGATCTTAGGGTCTGAAGTCCAAGAGAAGTCCCTGGGCCAGAGGTCCAGCTCCAGCTTGTGTCTACCTCCTCACCATCTCTCTGTGTCTCTCTCTTGCCTTTCTGTCTGGTGGGCATGGTTTGCTGGCTCAGACTACAGGTCTGTGTTGGCATCTTCACTCTGTGGGCACTGCAGACCTTGAACAATAAGATGTTACCAAACGGAGGATGCAACTTATCTGCAGAGTGGCTGATATAGACAGATGGGAGGAACTCCATAAGAGAACTTGCTTGTCCCACCTGGATTCCCAGGAACTGGGTAGACAGAGCCTGGAACACTGGTAGTCCTTCTTGTCTGTCATCTTGGTGTCCAGGGAATCATACCCGGGATTGTTTACACAGCTTCCTCTGAACCAGCAACCATAGGCTGCCTTAGAAATAATGCTTGGCATGGCAAAATCTACACTGGGGCCTTTGGTGTTTGTATCCTGAGAAGCCTAGGACCAACTTTAACCTGTATTAAAATCCAAAACAATTCTTCAGTGGCAGCTTCAGAAGTGTTCCACCCACATCCCACTATCCAGGAGCACCCAAGAGAAAAGCAGGTCCTGAAATGGCCACCTGTAGTTTCCATCTGTGCCACAGGTGGTGACAGGAGGGACATCAAGAAAATGGCATTGGGGAAGAGAAAGCAAGTCCAGGAAACTGGGCTCCTCAGGACCAGCTTAGTCAGCATCAGGGATGACCTTGTTTGGGGCTGTGGCTATAGACTCTGGGCAGCCAGCAGCATTCACCCATGGGGTCTTTGACTACACAGAATGGAGCTGCCATTTTTCTGAGTGTCAGCCAGAGACTAGGTACTTAGCACAAGTCACCGATATACTGTGAGAGGTACTTAATCCTCCTGCTCCCATTTCATATATAGGGAGACTGAAGACGACACAAATAGTTTACCCAAGTAACCCAACTATTAAGTGGTACAAGTGGGATCTAACCCAAGGTATCTACAGTGCCAAACTCCTTCTAATCACTCAGGCTGACTCTAAGAAAAGGTACCTTGGTGCTTTCCAAGCATCAGAGCTCAAAGGCACTAGATGCTGGCTTTATATGGGCTTTCTGCTGCAATGTGATGAGCCCAGGAAGATGTGCTTCTTTTAGGAGTAGCACCCTATACACCAGGCTTCATGTGACCTTGCAGAGCTTCCTTGGGAGAGCTTCCCTGTGGGGCTGCCTTGGAGAGCCTGGATCAGAGGGGAGTGTTAAGGAGACTTGTCTCAGCCACATCCAACCATAAGGTGTTTCTGAGGAGTCAACAGTGGTATAGGTGAGGCTGACAATACAGCACTGAGCAGGGACAACATGGACATGGTTATATATTGATGCTCTTTCCCAATGTGTAGAGGATGGCAGCAGGTTATCCAGGTTTAGGTATGGAGCAAATGGGATGGGGGGCATACAAAGAGAACAGTATAAAGATATATTTGGATAAGCAGCATCACTGTGTTGGTATTGCTGGGTTATGATGTCTGACACATGAAGAGACATGAAATATGGTGCTGGACAGAATATGTTTCACAGAGAGAGCTTTCACCCCATACTAAGAGGTTATGCCTAAGCTTGTGGGGAATGTAGAGTTACTGGAGAGCTTTTAACTGGAGGCAGTATCATACTTGGATTTATATTTTATTTATTTTTACTTTTTTAAAGTTTATTTATTTTGAGAGAGAAAGAGAGAGTGTGAATGGGGGAGGGGAGAGAGAGGGAGAGAGAGATTGGGAGAGAGAGAATCCCATGCAGGCTCCATGCTGTCAGCTCAGAGCCAGATGCAGGGTTCCAGCTCATGAACCATGAACTGTGAGATCATGACCTGAGCTGAGATCAAGAGTTGGACACTTAACTGAGTGAGCCACCCAGGTACCCTGGATTTATATTTTAAGTAGAGAACCTTATTAAACTCGAATCCCAAATCCTCCTTGAAAATGCCAGTCCATGCTGATATTTCCCTTCCTGACTACTCATTTATTTATGCCAGGCACACAGGAATATATAACAATTGTTTGTCCCTGTGTTTTCTCTGCAGAAATATGGTAGACTTCTGGGAATGAAGGAGTCAAATGTTGCTTGTGCTTCTCTTGGGATCTTCATTCAGTAGGCATCTAATAGTTGACTCATACAGATACTGGGTGCTATTTAAATCCACCATAAAGATGCACATTTTTTTTGAAAACCAATTCCTTAGGGCTGCAAAGCCCTGAAATATAGCAGAGGAGAAACAAGTAGCTTAATTGGCACGGCTCCCAATCTGAGCACTGCCTTTGTAATTAAATGTAAATTATGGTTCATTCCGAGGACAATCAATTGCACTACTTTCATAAACTTTTAATTTCATTATTGAAAGTCAAGATTTCTCTAATAAGTTTTCCATTAACTCAGAACTTGATTTGTGACTGGAGTCTTCCCAAACCCACATAACCCACTTTGTGTCCCTTTTGCTCTAAAGGAATATGAGCAAAAAGATTTGGAAGAATGCCTGTCTGTGCTCATGCTGTCCTTGATGCCAGGGCACTCCCTTATGGACCCACAGAGCATCCAGGCCCTCTGCTGTTCCCACTCCTTCTTTCAGAGCTGGTGTAGACATGCTAATCTTTTGTACTTATAGCCTCAGTTTCCTCATCTGCCAAATGAATGAAGAAAGTATCTTATTTTATAAGATAATGGATATGAACATACATGCCGGACTCTGGGCCTCACAGATGTTCAATAGACATTAGTGTTCTTCCCTTAACTTCTAGCTGGACCCTTATATTCCAGTTGGGACATTCTGTATTTTATGATCCATGAACCCAGAACTTAAAGATCCTGAGTCCTGTGGAGCAGTAAGTGTGGGAATCACACACAATCTCTGAGTGCCAGTTTGCCTACCACAAAACATGCCATACATTCCTCCACTGATCTCAGAGTCTATTTCCGGGAATTTGTTCCCTACATTATTGTGATTTCTAAACATTTTACTTTGGGTGAATTTCCTTGGTGTGTGTGTATGTGTGTGTGTGTGTGTGTGTGTGTGCGCGCGCAAGTGTGTGTGAATATGCTTTGTGCATATTGAAATCTGCCTCTAGAAAAAGACTAGGGTGCACATCAAAGCACATCAGAGCCAGAATTGTCTCTTGTGGTGTCACTGGAAGAAAGTGTGTGGAAGAAAGGAAGTGTGGTAACACTGGAAGTGGTTAGCTTATTGCTTGTCATATGTCCAAACTGGAGTCACTCTTTTCCACATCTGGCATGCCGCCCACCCTTCATTTGTCCCAGTTCCCATTTATTGGACCATACCATTTTAACACTCTCTGTCAAACCATGAAACCCACATGCCCCTTGGCCAGAATGGAGGGTGTAACACTTGGACACCTTTTCAGAGTAACCATGATATGAAGGGAAAGGCCCTTTGAAAGTCTGAGCTGGAATGTAACAGAACCCACCACTCCATGTCACACTAATTAAGGTGGATTCTCCTCCTTTGCTTCAGGCTCTTTGCTTCAATGATTTCAAGCTCAGACATTTCTATCTCTCCCTGAGACTCTCCAGAAATCCCTGACTTATGCTACTCTGGGCTTAAGTATGCAGAGTGGTAGACCAGATGTCCTTTAGTGGCTGAGACCTGGCTAACCATAGCTCTGCCTATTCTTTGGGGCCCAAGAAAGGAAATTCCCCCAGAAGTTTTATCTGCTATAAAATGATCCATTTTGATGGCTGCATCAACCTTCCAGACACCAGTAACTGAAAAGGATCTTAAAAAAAAAAATTTACCAGTCATCTTTTACTGGGTATTAATGATCATATTAAGGATATGAAAGGATTGGTACTGGGCAAAGAAGGGCATAGTAAGGAATACAGAGTGTGCCCTCCACACTGGGCCCCCTTCTGTGGTAGTTGTATAACTTTGAGTTCCTTGCAAGAAAGGCAGTATTTGAAAAACATGTAAGCTGCCAGCACCATAGAAACCCCAGTGATGCTCCCTTTATTCACTTTGGCATACTTACTATGATACCAAAAGTTACCTCTACCCTCCAGGAAAACCCCTTCTTTGGAGCTTCCCATACTTTACCCATGCCCCAGGGATGGCTGGAAAGCATGCAGTTAAAAAAGCAGCTACTTTGCTGACTCTCAGACCAGGACCAGAGAGAAGACCCTCACTCCCCCTTCCTCCTGGTCCTTTGTATTTTGTTAGTTTTAAGAGAATAAATATCTCTTTTATATTTATCTTCACCCCACCCCAGTCTAAATTCTCAGTCATTGAATACCTTAATACCATTGAATACCTAATCAATACTTACATTTTCATTCCTTGGATCCTGTAAGGTAGGGTCCCAAAGCTCAAATGCCTTCAAGGTAGGCCAAGCAAATAACATACATATATAAACTAAGCAGATGTTCTAATACAATGGATAGTAGTAAGGCCTGTTTCCAAGAAGAGTGCTCTTTTTTTTTTTTTAATTTTTTTTTTCAACATTTTTTATTTTTTATTTTTGGGACAGAGAGAGACAGAGCATGAACGGGGGAGGGGCAGAGAGAGAGGGAGACACAGAATCGGAAACAGGCTCCAGGCTCCGAGCCATCAGCCCAGAGCCTGACACGGGGCTCGAACTCACAGACCGCGAGATCGTGACCTGGCTGAAGTCGGACGCTTAACCGACTGCGCCACCCAGGCGCCCCAAGAGTGCTCCTATCTTACCTGAAAGGTATTCATATATTAAAAATCACTGTGTCAGCTAAACGCCTCTGTGCACTGTATTCAACTGGTTGGCCATTTGCTTAAGCTATCTGTTTACTCCTCTAATAAAATAATGCTTGAGTGCCACAGGTTGACTCTTCCTTTTCTCTAAGTTTCCTTTTGGAAAGCCCATATCCTCCAATACTGCATATAGCAGTCACATCAGAATACAACAGGGTTTAAGATCAGTGTCTTCCAGTGGGGTTGAGGGTACATTTGCCATTTCATTTTATTACACATCCTATTTCCTCTTTAACATGGTGCCATAATTCTATTCTTACCTTTATTTCAGCTCTTGAACATGTTATCTTTTTATTCTGCTTTTCATCAGCCAGCCACCGCTCATTCCTTTGCAAGAAGAAACCTGTCCCCAACTTCTACCAACACTGTTTTTTAGAGGATGTCAGTGACTCCCCCATTATTAAACCCATTGTTCTCCTGAAATGGCTGATGGGCACCTTGCCTTTGGTAATCCTTTCTTGTCTGTACACCAGGACTCACATGCTTTCCAGTTTCCTTGGCTCCTCTGACCACTCCTTTGCCGTCTCTGTCTCTGGGTGCTCTTCCCCTTTCTGTCTCTAAGTAGATGTTCTCCCCATGGACTCATCTTCAGTTTGGGAAAGAAGGTCTGATGGAAGCAAGTCAATGAGGCTTGACAGATGTTGGTGGGCCCAGGTGAAGGGATTATTGAAGAATTTTCTGTACATAAAAGTGGGCTAGAAAATTCAAAATTTATTTTGAGAATGAGAATTATACCAGACTCCATCTCTCCATTGAGCAGATATTTAACGCTGATAAATGAGTGAGGTGCTTTCCCAGGTATTGGGCTGGACACCATCATGGCATGCTCGTGGGATGTAAAGAGAAAAAAAAGACACAGTGATTCGGTGCCTTCTTCTTGCTCACAAACTGGAGGTCAGCAAGCGATGTAATAAGCACTTGTTGGTAGTAAATGCAAGGGGCTGTGGTGTTGGTCCTTTGATAATCTGACTGGTTTTGGGAATGGAGCTGCAAGAACTGAGGAGATGTGCCAGTTACATGCACGTGTTAAGCCAATATGTATGTGGTATCTCTGGGCACAACGATAGGGGAACATGTTAACATCGTTTGCTCCTGTAATGAGTAAATACACAGGGGTGAACCAAATAGGAATGGGAACTTCAATGGTGACAGCTGCAAAGGCCAGCAAAGTGGTTCAGGGCCCCTCTGTGTGAGATCTTTAAGCACAGTAGACAGTTTACATGGAGGCATGATGAAGGGGTTTTCCAGACTACTCTACCCTTTGTCTGCCAAACTCTCTTGTATCTAGGCTTGTGTATCTCCTGGATTTGACTTTAGCATTGGACTCTTGACTTTGACATAGAGACCCTGATGCTAACCCCACATTTCTACACCTGTTCAGCTCTTGAATTTGTTCTCTGCATCAGGGTATTTGTATCCCTATGCAAAACATACTGAAGCCTATTCCTCACCTGGAGTCATGCTTGATGCTAAATATGTAGAAAAAAGACAATTGACAGTGTCCTTGCTTTCAGGGAGCTTACTCTTTAGTGGCAGAGATTTAAACATGAGTTAGGTAGGCAGGCATTTTTAAAAAAATTAGGTGACTATTTCAGGAATTCAGACAAGTGACTATGTGTAGGGTCATTTCCAGAAGACTTCATGAATGAGCATGACATTGGCTGCTTGTAGAAGTCTGGGGAGAATCTGTGTGGCTTGGCAGGAAGGACCAAGGCACTCTGAGAAGAGGAAATATCTGGTCATGGCATGGAAGGACAGGATATTTGGAGTTAGGAGAGTAGCCTCATCAGTATGATGGACAACTTAGCCATCAGCCTAAGCAAAAAACTTAATATTGCAATAGCATTTGAACTTTTTCCACATAACCAACCAGAAGGAAAGCTGTCTTGGTCTACCTCATGGTGCCTCTGATGGGTCTGGTCTCAAAGGGTATATGGTAATGGAGTAGAGCAATTGTAGAAGAGGTCACCCCAATAGGGGTCCCTTTATCAAGATCTGTGATCAGCTGATATGAAATTGATAGCTGATACGATCAGCTGATATGAAATTGATATGAAGCTGATAGAAATTGAACTTGTGCTGTGGGCATCACTCTTATTCAAACACTTCAAACTGACAACATCTGCAAAGCCAGAGTGCAAGTACCTGGCAGATGTGAATATGCATAGACACAGCAGCTGTGTAGGAAGGGTGTGGGAAGGGAACCCGTGCAGACTTAGGGCCAGAACTTCTGTGTTGTGAATTGACTGTGGTGGCATTTTGGAACTTGAGTATAAAACAGCATTATTTGCTTCTGCTCTTTTTGGAACTATATTCTTAGTGAGTAGACCCTCTTAAGAGTATGCCAGCCAAACATTTCTTGAGTTAGAGGGAGAAAATGACCATAGCAAATCAGGCTCTGGGGTGATAAAGGTGAAGGAACATCTTTTTTCATAACAAGCCCCTATCAACCACAATTGAATTTATGTTAATGATGTGACTTTTGTTTCTTTTTTTTATTTTGTTTTTTCTTTTTTTAAAATATTTATTTTTTGGGGGGGAAAGGCACAAGTGGGGGAGGGGCAGAGATAGGAAGACAGAGGATGCAAAGCAAAGAAGGCTCTGCACTGACAGGCTGACAGCAGCAAACCCCATTTGGGGCTTGAACTCATGAACCGTGAAATCATGATCTGAGCTGAAGTCGGACACTCAACCAACGAAGCCACCCAGGCACCAGATGAGGTGACATTTGGAAAGACACCAAGGATGGGATGCTTGCTAGGGGAGCCAATCAAGTGATTGGAAGGTCCCCCCCCTCCCTGTCCCTACCCCAGAAAGTAGAGAGAGGCTTGAGGCTTTAACCAATCTTGCTTACATTATGAAGCATGAATAAAAATTCAGACCAAAGGGGTTTGAAGAGCTTTTGGGTTGGTGAATGTATCTATGTGTTGGGGTAGTGGTGTGTCCAGAACTTCCTCCCCCAAACCTTGTCATATACATCTCTTCCATTTGACTGTATCCTTTTATAATAAATTGATAATAGTAAATATACTGTTTCCCTGGGTTCTGTGAAATATTTTAGGAAATTATGGAACCTGAGGAGGGGGTCATGGGAATCCTTTATTTATAGCTGGTTGGTCACAAGCATAGGTGATAACCTGGATTTGTGGTTGACATCTGGAGGAGGGGGAAACCTGTGGAACTGAGTCCTTAACCTGAGGGATCTTCTCTATCTCCAGATTGGGTTAAATTGTGAGATACCTGGTCTGGGGCACAAGTCAATTCTGCTGAGAATTGGACAATTGCTTGGTGGAAAATCCACACATTTGGTGTCAGAGGGTTGTGAAGAGAATAGAAAAAAAAAACAGTAGTTTCTTTTAGTATCTTAGAAAGAGAAATGGCAATTAAGAAAGAGTGTTAAACAAAGAAACTATTAAAATAGAGTTGAGTATAAAATAATAGTGACTTTAAAATTAATTCCACATATAGAATTAAAGAGGTTGGTTTTCTTCAGAAAACAATAGAACAATACATATGTTGTCAAAAATTTGTCCAACCATGAGAAAATGGAGAATAAATTCTGATTTATAAGAAGAAAAAAACTGACAAACAAAATGGAATCAATTCAACAAAGGCAGGAAAGAAAAATGGAAAAACTACAACGAGAAAAAAACCTTATTGAATAGAAAACATAAAATGACAAGAATAAATCTAAACACATGGACTATTATTATTAATGTGAATAAGGTAGATTCTCTATGAAATGATAAAGACTATCAGACTGAAGTTTACTAGTAACATACCTAAAACAAAAGAACATGACAAAAGTTGGAAATAATAAATTAGAAAAACTGTAGCAGGGAAATATTAACATAAATTAATGTGGTGTAACAATATTAATGTCAGACAAAAAATGATTGAAATTCCTAAGTGTGAAATAGGTCTCTCTACTCTCTCTGGGCAGGAAGTAGCAAGGGTTGGAGCAGTGAGCCAAGCCATAGCTTCCACAGCTGCTAACAGACAACAACTCACATAAGCAACCAAGAAACTGTGTTCCATCATGTCCTACCCCAGGGTGAAACTAGTAATTCTACAAGAAGAAATGAGAGTCAGCAATTTATGCATGAAAAGCATAGCTTCAAGACATAGCAAAACCAGATAGAAACACAAACTATAAATCCATAATTATAAGGCATGACAATATATTTCACACAGAAATAAACAGACAAAAATAATGAAGGAAGTTGGGAATTTAAAAAATAAAATAAATATTGTCATGTTTCTGTTTGTGTGAATAGAGTGTGAACAAATATATAATTGTACCCCATAAAAATTTACATTCTTTTCTAAATCCAGAGACCATTCACAAAATTGCACATGTTGTAAAACTTAATGCTAAAAATCTCAGTTACCAAAAATCAGAACTCATGCAGACAGACCATCTTGTTTTACTATAATTTAATAAATTAAAAATTAACCACAGGAAATGTGTAAAATATATCTAGTCTTGTGTTAAGGAAGACATCAAAACTAAAGTTACAAACCAAATTAGAATATATCTCACACACACAAAAATTTCTAGATATAACTAAAGTAGAGTTCAGATGAAAGATACAGCCTTCCCTGTATTGATTAGAAAATAAGAAATACGGAAATAAGTTAACTTAATATTTGAGACATGTAAATCCTTATACATAGATGCAGATAGGCCAGTGGAACAAAATAGAGAGCCCAGAAATAAATCCATATATGTACAGTCAATTAATCTTTAACGAGGGGCCAAGAACACATAACAGGGAAAGGATAGTCTCTTCAAAAAATGGATATCCACATGCTGGGAAAACTGGATATCCACATGCAAAAGAATGAAGCTGGATCCCTATTTTATACCACACAGAAAAATTAATCTAGATATGAATTAAACACTTAAGTGTAAGACCCGAAACTGACTTCAAAAAGAAAACATGGGGAAAAGCTCCTTGAGATCAATCTTGGAAATGTTTTTTTTTTTTTTTTTTTTTTTTTGGAATTCGCACCAAAACACAAACAGCAAAAGCAAAAATAAACAGGGCCACATCAAACTAAAAAAATGTTGCACAGCAAAGAAGTAATCAACCAAATGAAAAAGCGATCTATGGAATGGGAGAAAATATCTGCAAAACATATCTGATAAAGGGCTGATGTCCAAAATATATAAGGAACACATACAACTTAATAGCAAAAAAACCCAAATCAAACAAACAAAAAAACCACTAAAAACCAAACAAATCTTCAAAACCAAAAAACCCCAAATAACTTGAAATGGACAAAGGATCTGTATAGACATTTCTCCAAGAAACACATACAAATGACCAACAGGTACATGAAAAGATGCTCAACAGCACTCATCATCAGGGAAATGCAAAGCAAAACCACAATGAAATATCACCTCACTCCTGTCAGAAAGGCTAAAATCAACAGCACAAGAAACAACAGTGTTGGTGAGGATGTAGAGTAAGAGGAACACTCATCCATTGTTGGCTGCAATGCAAGCTGGTGCAGCCACTCTGGAAAACAATATGGAGGTTCCTCAAAAAATTAAAAATAGAACTACCCTATGATCCAGTAATGACATTGCTGGGTATTTGTCCCCAAAATACAAATACCCCAATTCAAAGGGATACATGCACCCCTATGTTTATAGAAGCATTATTTACAATTGTCAAAGTATGGAAGCAGCCAAAGTGTCCATCAACTGATGAATGGATAAAGAAGATGTGATTTATATATACAATGAAATATTACTCAGCCATAAAAAAGAATGGAAGCTTGCCATTTGCAACAACATGAATGGAGCTAGAGAATATTATGCTAAGAGAAATAAGTCAGTCAGAGAAAAACAAATACCATATGGTTTCGCTCATATGTGGAATTTGAAAAACAAAATAAGTGAGCAAAGGAGAAAAAAGAGAGACAAACCAAGAAACAGACTCTAAACTATAGAGAACAAACTGATGGTTACCAGAGGGGAGGTGGGTGGGGGATGGGGAAAATAGGGGAAGGGGATTAAGAGTACACTTTTCATGATGAGTGCTGAGTAATGTGTAGAATTGTTGAATCACTATATTATACACCAAAAAGCCAAAAGATAACAAGCGCTGACGATAATGTGGAGAAAGAGAAACCCTGTGCACTCTTGGTGGAAATGTAAATTGGTGCAGCCACTAAGGAAAACAGTATGGAGGTTTCTCAACAAATTAAAAACAGAAGTACAATGACCTAAGAATCCCACTTCTGTGTATATATGCAAAGGTAATGAGATTGGTATCTCCAAGAGATCTCAGCACTCCCATGTTCTTTGCAGCCAAGACATGGAAGCAACCTAAGTGTCTGCTGGTTGATGAATGTACAAAGTGATAACGTTTACATATAGTGGCAGATTATTCAATCTTAAAAAGGAAGGAAATCCTATTATTGGCATCCTGGATGGAGGCCATTATGCTAAGTGAAATAAGCCAGATACAGAAAGGCAAATACTGCATGATCTCACTTATATGTGGAATCCAAAAAGTTGAACTCACAGAACCAGAAAGTACAATAGTGGAATCCAGGGGCTGGGGCTTGGGGAAATGGGGAATGTTAGTTAACAGGTACAAACTTCCAGTTAAAAGATCAATAAATTCTGGGGATCTAATGTATAGCATAATGACTATAGTTAATAATACTGTATTGCATACTTGATATTTGCTGAGAGTAGATCTTAAGAATTTTCATATACAAACACAAAAGTTTATGTCAGATGATGGATGTGTTAATTAATCTGATATTTGTGATTCTTTTATAATTTATCAGTCATGTCAATTTATCATCACATTGTACATGTTTTACACCTTAAACACATGTAATTTTCATTTGTCAACTATACCTCAAGAGAGCTGAAATAAAAAGAAAATACGGATAAAATAAATGGTTTCTCAGCAGTATGTAACAACCAAAAATGAACTTAGAAACAACAGAAAATCAATAATAGAAAAGTTTAAAGCAGTAAAAAAATGTACCTCTAAAAATTTCAACATGTCTGGAGTGGATTATAGGGGATTTAAAAAGCCAAACCTTGAATAAAAAGACAAAGTGTATATTAACAAAAAGTCATAGAGCATAGAGAATAGAAAATATTAAGAAGTTTCTCTATTCTATGAGGCTGAAAAATTCCCCAGATGCGAATGGTGAGAAACCAAACCCAAAACCAAAACCATACCCAATCACTTCAGGACATAGAGGCAAGAGTCCCCAGTACTGTATAAACAAACTATATCTAGCACCTCATTAAAAATATAATGTATCATAATTGGGAAATACATAAGATGAAACCTGGTATTTCTAATACAGTATTTATAATAGTACCTGGCACATAATAAATGGTAAATTAAAGTTAGGTATTAGTATCCTCATGATTAATGGATTGTCTTATATCAAGAATAATTTTTAGATAATTCATCACATAAACCATTAACAGACAAATAAGTCATTTGATCATCTGTATTTTTGGCTAAATATTTGATAAAATTCAGTTCTCATTTCTGATTTTAAAAAATCATTCAATAAGCTAGGGATAGGAACACAATTCTTCAATAAAGGACACTTATCAGAAACATACAGCAAGCATTACCTTACATGGTACTGCATTAAGGGCAGGAATGGGACCAGAATTCCCACTATCATCATTAGGTTGGACATAGCTAAACAACAAATTACAAAGTGTTTTAAAATGAATGATGGTGTTAGAAAGAGGAAACATTTGCACATATCTAAAGATATCCAAGAAAGGATAAATAAAAATAATTTTATAAACCAGCACAATGCAAATGAATGTACAAGAATGTGGTACTTTCCTCGATATCAGCAGTAGCCCATTAGAAAAATAAAATGAAAAAATATCCATGCATTCCACAGCACAAAACAAAATAACTAGGTATAAACCTTATAAGAACAATGCAAGACTTATAACAAGAAAAGTACAAAATTATAAAACATAAATTTATGTCATTAAAGGAGATCTAAATAGACGCTATGTATCTAAATGAAAATTTCAATATTTATATATGTTATCTCCTTTCCCGTTAACTTGCAGAACAGAAAAAAATTTTCATTTTTTTTTACCCATTAACTAACAGTGAAATTTTCATTTCACTTTTCATATTTTTCATGGAAATTCAAATGGAAGAGAAAATGCACAAGAATAACCAATAGGACATTTGACCTAGAAGATTAATAAGTTATAGATGGTCTATGTTAAACTCACAAATTATTGCAACATTATGATACGTGTACAAGGCTCATCCAACAGATTAATTGAATAGAATAGTAAATTTTACTATAGATTCAAAGATTTGTGGTAGTCTGTAACTGCATCTGTGATTAAAGTAGACCTTGAAATCAGTGGGGAAATACGGCATTTTAATAAATGCTGTTGGAGCAATTGACTACACATTTGGAAACATTCAACTCATGCCATGCAATAAATAAATCAATTGTATTAAAGAGCTACTTTTTATAATCTATTTTTAATGTTTATTTATTTTAAGAGAGACAGAGTGAGCAGGGAAGAGGTAGAGAGAGAGGGAGAGAGTCCTAAGCAGACTCATCACTGTCAGTGCAGTGCCCGAAGCAGGACTCGAACTCATGAACCAAGATCATGACCTGAGCTGAAATCAGGAGTTGGATGCTTAACCAACTGAGCCACCCAGGTGCCCCTAAGGAATTATTTTTTAAAATACACATATTAGTGAAAAAATTAAGAGACTATATAAAATCTTTTTTGGAGAGCAATGCGTAATTTACAAAACATTTACAGAGAATTTGACCAGAAACTAATTATAACTTCTAGAAAAAAAAAGAGCCATTAATAAATTGACAAGTGACAAACTTATGAAAAACAATATTTAGCAGGTTAGAGATTACTATGTATAAGTATATAAAGGAATCAATAAGGAAAATGCAAATAATTGAAAAGAAACATGGGCAAAGGATATTAATAGAAAATTCACAGTTTAAGGACAACATATGAAAAGATGCCCAACCTGAAGGGGAATGTCCGTTTAAACCATAACACTATATTTTATATTTTATATTTTTATAAACAATAACACTATATTGCTCTATTTTGCAAAATTTAAAAAGACTAATAATATCCACTGTTGGCAAGAATGTGGAGAAACAGACATTGTTACATGCAGGGTGGTGAAGCTTCTGGGAAATGCAGTTGTCAATCTGTTCAAATGTAAGTGTATATGCGCTTTGATGAAGAAATTTCACTTCTAGGATTTAGCCTTAAAAAAAAACCTTTTATATGCACATAAATATATATGCACAAAGATGCTTGCTTATTCCAGAGTTTTTTATAAAGGGGAAATTTGAAGCAATATAGCATCTACTCTAGAGTGTGATGCAGATGTTAAACAGAATGATGCAGACCCGTGTGAACTGACAGTGTTTCTGAGAAAAGTGCATAATATAGGTGTTGTTCTGAAATTTTACAATGACATTTAAAATGATAAATCCTCATATAAATAGGTGTGTGTGTGTGTGTGTGTGTGTGTGTACAGAAAGGTGTCTGGGAGTTGTACCCTGCTTAGCTGGCAAGCATGAGCCCTCTGTGGGAGCATCTGTGCCCAGGCTGTTATGAGGGTGGTCTGAGATAACCCAGGTAAAGCACCAACCATTGGAACCTATTATTATTGCAGAAGACAAGTTCTTTTTGAGGTTGAGGGTGACTCTCAGGGTGCAGCATATTATTAAGCTACACTGTTCGATTCATTGACCTTGAGCCCTGACACATCATCTTAGAAAGCCTCCTATAAATCGTTTCTACCCAGGAGCTAGTGGCCCAGGTGTGGAGACTGCGTGGCATGAGGACTGAGCCCAAGTGTGAGTCTCAGCTCTTGTGACACAGAGTGGATGCATGGGGACACTGGGGCCCACACTTTCCCTGGGAAAGCCCCAGCAAGTTGGAAAATGAAGGTGCAGTTCACCCAGCCCTGTCACCTTCACTGGGCAACTTAGTAATGTGTAAGCTGTTCAGCCATGTTGTATTAATTGTGTCTCCAGCCAGTGCCCAACGTGACAAGATTAGCAGAAAGCATAGTTATTCATCAGTGAGTTGTCGTGGCTTAATTGTCCTTTAAATGCATCCGAATGTAGCAGAGGTTGAAGAGGAAGACAGAGACAACTCCAGTTAGCTTCCCTGAGAACAAGCACATGGAGACACTGAGAAAACGTAGTCCAAGCAAGTAGTGAATCCCAAATGAGGCTGTATTAGCATTGTAAAAGGAGATTTTAAAATGGAGCAAACAAACCTAGCTAAGAGTGTCTCTTTTTAAAATAGGAGTCAGGAGGGCATAAGGGAGGGGGGATTTATGCATGTCTTCATAGGAGAAACCGTGGACTTTTTAAAAAACTTTTTGCCAGCTGCCCTCAGCCTGGACGTAACTTCTTCATCACCATGACACCTGAATCATCAGCATTCTTCACTAGGAAAGGGGACAATGAGGTTTAACAAGCCTCAATCCCTCATTTGCATATTAATCCAACCAATCCCAGTTAACCTAGTTTCAATCCCTGTTTTGCAGAGGGCCTAATTGAGAACTGCACTCATGACCTTTCCCCTGTACTTTGCCCTCTCTTTGTCTTATACAATTTGGGTTTCTGCATGAAATCTGTCTGTGTATCTTGAATAGCACACTTCTAATTGCCCAAATTTTCAGTGAAATCTTTCTTGGTTGACAACACACATTGCTTTCCCATCTTTGCCTTGACCTTCCTCTTAACCTTGGCATCTACTTATTAATAATCATTGTAGCTGCCATCAGTTGGGGGCTAACCATATGCTAGACAGTTTAAAAACAGCATCTCATTTGAATTTTGGAATGACCCTGTAAAATGATTATTATGTTATTGCATTGTGCCCATTTTATGGATTATGACACTGAAGTTCAGAAAAGTTAGGTGACTTGTGGCAGATAAGTAATAAAACTGGGAATAAAACTCAGTGCAAAATTGTGTGTGTGTGTGTGTGTGTGTCTGTGTGTGTGTGTGTGTGTGTGTGTGTGTGTGTGTGTGAATGAATGGACTGACATATTGCCCTGTGTCTGAAATTTTTTTTAATTTTTATTTATTTTTGAGAGAGGAAAGAGACAGAGAGTGAGTAGGGGAGGAGCAGAGAGAGGGAGACACAGAATCTGAAGCAGGCTCCAGGCTCTGATCTGTCAGCATAGAGCCCCATGCGGGGCTTAAACTCACCAACTGTGAGATCATGACCTGAGGTGCAGTGGGACACTTAACCGGCTGAGTCACCCAGGAGCCCCTAAAATTCTTTCTGTCTTCTAGGACCTAATTTACATGTGATGGTCAGAAATATAAGGATGTTTCAGACAATCTGTCCCTGATATCTGCATCCTGAAGGAGTGACCTTTATTATCTAAAGTTGCACAATTTAGTAATTCACTTTTGCACCCAGTTCCCTACTAGTTTGCTGACACATGGTTTCAGAGCAGCCATCAAGTTATTCAGGGACTGAAATATCTATGTTGTGACCTTGAAATGGCAATCCCATCTGGAGCCCTATCCCTGCTTCTCCCTCAGCTCTCTGATGCATACACCTTCACAACCAGCCATTGAGGGGACCATGTCCCATTATCTGCATTAGGGTTTGCCAGGGCTTTCTTTATTTGGAGACAAAATCTTTTCCCTGGAGTCTTTGGATTGTTCTTTGCCTGAACCTGGGGTCACTGCTTCTGGAAATGTATCATCTCTAATTATTTTCCTGGACCAATGAAACTGGTAGCTTCTAGCTAAGCTTTCTGAAATAAAAATCTCTGTACTTACCGCTCCTGGTTAAATGGATGAGGAAGGCATTGGGATTCCCCCTCAATATGAAGGGGTCCTACTGGAAGAAGTGTGTAGGGTCTAAAACCAGCTGGCTTGTTGATTTCAATGGGAAAACTGAACAGAAGCAGCCTGGCCACATTATGCTGAAACTAACTTGTCACCACTCCCTGTGTATATGAATTTTACTCTGTGCCTTTAGCTAGAGTTTCCTCTAGCTAAACAGGCAAACTCTATTTCTCCACCACTTGACCTTGTTGGCCTGGATGGTATTAGACTTGTTGCAAGCAGAGGCATGAAGAAGCACTTGTGTGACTAGGCTTTTGTAACTTGGTGCTGCTGCCTCTGCCATGAGAGGCATGCCTGGTTGGGGTACCTGCAGGGTAGGGGGACAGGTGGAGCAGAGCCTCCACTGTCACCCCAGCCAGGTCACTCTAAGTCACCTGCAGCCAGCCCTGGGCCATGGACATGTGGCTGAGCCACTTAGCCACTCCACAACTGAATGCTTCGGACATGGGAGAAATAAACTCTTCCTTTACCCACCAGGACACTCTTAACACTTTTTTGGAAAATCTAAAAAAACCAAAAACTATATATTATAGAAAATTGGATCTGTCTTCATTTTTAAGCATTTTATTTCTTTTTATTCATTTTCTCAAATTGTATGGATTTAGTAAAGATGAAGTCTATTGATTATAAAGAATGGAACTAATACCAAAAATAAAAAAAATAAAAAAAAATAAAACTACCCCAGATTCAACTGCTAAGCAACAACCATTTCAGTGTTGGGTGACCCTCACCTCAGACATCTCTTTCCCCACTTTGACTCTAAAAGGTGAGCATATGGAAAAACAAAGAAATATCTTTCAATAAAAATGGGATTAGGGACATCTACTATTTCCAATATAAAAGTATTTTAGTAAATTTTCCTTCAATTTAAGAGAAGAAAATGAATAATATTTAAATGAAAGGAACTGGGATCTTCAAATAAATGTTGCCTTCCAGAAGAGGTATTATTTTGTAAAAGAGCCCTTTAAGATCAAGAATATGAAAAACATTAAGAGGTTGGCGTCTTTGTGTTTTAACTCCATGCTTCAATTTCAGAAAATGTTAATTATTCTCTACGCAAAATGGTGAGGAAATCAGCATTCTTATCCTTTCTGCCTTGATTTCTCTGGATTTGTGTTGGTGATGTTTGCAAGGTGAATGGCATTTGCCTTCTATTATACAGCACTGTTCCCACTGTTGTTAAATCTTCTATATTAAGTGGATTTGATACTCTGAGTCCTTTTCATAACACCTCTCACTCCCTGGCTAGGCTTTTCCTTTGCTTTATCTGCTTGCCTGACTGGATTTTATCACTGAGCAACCTCCCCTCCCTTGTCTGCTACCAAGGTCTCTGAGACACTGGATTCTGAGATTCCTGCCAGCCCAAGATTGTCTGTGGCCTTGACAACCAAAGGGAAACTTGCCTGGGGTAAATGACACTTTCTTTCCCTTGGAACTTTTTAGTCTACACACTACATCCTGGGTTGTTGGTTTCTTTCCCCACCCCCCCTCACTTTTCTGTTATTTTGTGTTGTGAAATACAAGACAGAAAATGTGCCATTGTCACCATTTGTTCTCTGGTTTTAGGTGTTGCCTGGACCTACATATCCCTTCTTTGTTCATGCTAATGGGATGAGATTTTTCTTTTAGTGTGTCATGGATACAGCCAATTTTTGGTAATTTTACCTGGGATGGTTATCCCTGTGAACCAGCGTGGCTGGGTATAATATTCCTAACATTTTATTGCTCTTGGAACTTTCTCGCATCCCACGTCTTTTAACTCTGGCTGCTGCTGTGGAGCAGCCTGAGAACAGTCTGAGCCATCTTCCCCGGCCCTGGCAAGCTCTCTCCCTTGCTTCAGATACCTGAATGCTTCAAATGAGCATTTGCCCTTCATGTTTATTGACTCAGCCAGAAAATATTTCAATGGCATTTATTCTGTACTAATGTTTCCTGGAATGTGGTTCACCTTTCAGATTGGTTTCAGTCCGTGTTTGTTCATGAAAACTTTCTTCTGTTGTATTTTTAAAGAAATACCCTGCCCCTTTGGTGGCGTTTCCACTTCAGGAGCACCGGTTCACCATGTCTTGGTTCTCCTCTGTGTGCCCTCCATTTCTGCCTCCTTTCTCTGGTTGGTATAATGTGCAGGTCACCTCAAACCCACCCTCCTCCATGGCCATAACTGACTGTCTAGCTTGTTCCTTGACATTTCTGTTAATTTGTTAGCTTTGTTAATGATGTTGCTTTGGAACTCAGTTTTGTAAGAGTTCTCTTCAAAACCTTCTCTGCATTTTAATTTCATCTTTTAACTCATTTATATTTTTATGTAGTCTTTTTCTAGTGTGAAGGACTCACAGGCATATTCTTTTTGTCTTCAGGCTTTATTTTCACTTGGTCTACTTTCTTCAACCATCCTTTGCATGCTATATGCTCTCCTCCCGTTTCATAACTTCTGATCTACATTTGCCTACTTGCCATGTCGTTTCTCTCTCTCTGCCTCACCCTTAACTCCATTTGCTTTACTATCATTGGACAAACTTTCCTTGATAGCCTTTTTGGCTTTTCCGACATGAACTGCCTTCTTCTCAGAGTCTCAGTTCCAGGGCTGAATTACAGTTTATATATTTTTGTTCTTTTGCCCTGTTCCCATGGTGCCATATTCTTGGGGCATTCAGTTGGCAGCCCTTAGTTAAAGGGAACTTTGGAGTTCTTTCTGCCTCTCTGAGAGCCAGAAGGAAGACAGGTGGGTTCCCCTCCCCTGCCTAGGGTTAGCCTGTATTTTCCATGTTAACCCATTTACCCCATAATCACCTTCTCTCCAAATCTGGGGGCACTGGGAGAACTTCTGGAATTTTTTTTAACTTCTTTGTCCAGTTTGGTCTCTGGCTTTGAGGAAGAGTACGAGTCTTACTGAGCTAGAAGACTAATTTTTTGAAACTGGTTTCCCCTTTACAAGCAATGGAAAGATGTGCCCTTTCCCTTGTTTGGAAGCTGTAACATTTTACTGACTTCTCCCCTTTTGTTGGAGAGAATATCTGTTATCTGGCTTCCCTCTTCAATCCTTATCTCATTTTATTTGATGCCAAAGCCTCCAGGAGTCAGAACTGGGCCACATATAGTGTATATTTAGAAGCACCTGCCATGCTTCAGGACTGCATCCTCTTGCATTAACATATCAGTTGGAGCCATGCTCCCCACACAGGTGAGGAACTGGATTTTTTTCTTGCATGATGAGAGACCCAGCATCTTCATTTTACACTATATAAAATCACAGCCAGGCAGTTAAATTCCACACGAGGAGGAAAGATGCTGAGGTCACTTTTGATCACATGAAAATGCAGCAGGACAGAAAATGAAAAGGCAGGGGTTGGCATCACACCTCCTCAGCACAGGTCCTAAAGCTGCCATATCCTCTGCACCTCATCTCAGGGGGCCAGAAGACACATGGGTTATCAGGCCCCAAACAGAGCTAAAGCCCTGTGTGTAGGGAGTGGTGAAAGAGACCATCTGCTTGGAAGAGCATGCTTTTTGTCATCAGTATAAGCTGCTAAATTTAGGGAAAATATTGTGGTGGTGAAATAGAAATAGGAATAGAAATAGAAATTCACCGAAATATATATTTTTTAAGTTTTTGTTTAAATTCCAGTTAGTTAACATACAGTCTTATATTAGTTTCAGGTGGAAAATTTAGTGATTCAACACTTCCATACAACACTCGGCTCTCATCATAAGTGTACTCCTTAATCCCTATGGTCTATTTCACCCATATCCCCACCCACCTCCCCTCTGGTAACCACTCGTTTGTTCTCTAAGACTCTGTTTCTTGGTTAGCCTCTCTCTTTGTTGCCACTAGTTCTCCTTGGCACTAACACTATGCCCCGCCTTCTCCCAAATGTACACCTGGGAAGGTATGGGATGTTGTAGAAAGTGCAAGGGTGGAACTTAGTCCCCTCCTCTGGTATGAACTGTACCTGCATACAGAGCAAGTTGCAAGGGAGTCAGAAACTTACCTGAAACAGGAAGCAAGTAATAGCAACATCAACAATGACCCACGACAACCTGCATCAATTACTGATTGTCTACTTGGAGTCAAGAATAGTGTTATGTGTTTTATAGGCATTATTTCACCTAAGTCGATCCCATGATCCCATGATACAGTTATCTGTATGTATCTGAACATGAAAGAAAAAATGTTAGGCTATGTATACAATATCATACAACTAGAAAATGCCAGAGTTAGAATTTTCCCCTACATCTGTCTCTAAATTCCGACATACATTAACTTTTCCTTCTTTTTGTCTGATCCCAAAAGATCTTTAAAGGACCTAGAACTTTGAAACAACCCAGATCAACCCTTTAGTATTACTGGATAAACATAGAGTCCCCAAGACCCTCTGAGAATGAATAAATGGACAAAATCACAGAAAATAGAAAAAGACCCCATCATTGAAATACAAATTTCAACTTTAAGAGTTAATAGAGAATATTCTCCTCAGATGCCAAGGCCTTATCCTTCCCACAAAACAAAACAAAACAAAACAAAACAAAAATCAGAATAACATGTAGGAAATCTTCATTTGAGAGACCATGGCATAATGAAAATGCAACTATTGTTAGATGAAAATACAATTACAGTTGACCCTTGAAAAACATGGGTTTGAACCGCATGGGTCCACTTATACACGGATTTTTTTCAATAAATATAGTGGAAAAAAATTTGGAGGTTTGCAACACTCTGAAAAACTTGTGGAAGGAACTGCATGGTTTAGAAATTCCAAAAAAAATAAATAAGGAAAGTTAGCTATTATTGTAAGAATACTGTATATAATACATATGATATACAAGATATATGTTAATCAAATGTTTATATTATTGGTAAGGCTTCTGGTCAACAGTAGGTTATTAGTAGTTAAGTTTTTTGGGAGTCAAAAGTTGTATGTGAATTTCTGGGGTGCCTGGGTGGCTCAGTCAGTTAAGCATCTGATTCCTGATTTTGGCTTGGGTCATAACCTCAAGGTTTGTGAGTTTGAGCCCCGAGTTGGGCTTTGCGCTGACAGCACGGACCCTGCTAGGGATTCTCTGCCTCCCTCTCTCTCTGCCCCTCCCCACTCACGTTGTCTCTCTTGCTCAAAACAAGTAAATAAACTAAAAAAAAAACCTTGCATATTTCCACTGTGCAAGGGTTGGTGTTCCTAACCCCTGCGTTGTTGAAGGGTCAACTGCAATTTATTTGAAAAATGTATTGTAGACCATGAATACTAGAGTAGCTATAAGAACAAAACCAAACCAGTGAAATAGAAGACAAAATACTGAAATTCTTCCAGGACTAAGGGGAAAAGGTGATGATGATGATGAACCAGGGAGTTCTGTGGTGTGCATGTAGGCGATTATGACTACAATAATTGAGTACTAGTGGAGCATTTCCCCTGAGCTGAATAAAGACATCAATGTTGAGATCAAAAGGCATCACCAAGGGCCAAACAAAGTCAATCAAAAGAGATCCACCTGGAGATATATTTTAAAGCAACATCTGGATCAAGCTAGGAGAAGGTTGCCTACAAAGGGCAGATGCAGTGGTGATAATAAAGTGAGCCTAGGTGGTTCCTGATGCCTGCTTGGGAACTGTTTGCAACTGTCAGAATTGTGTAGCACCCTCGTTAAAGATTTGGAGCCCTGCCCTAGACCTACTGAAGCAGATTTGCCAAGGGTGGGGTGCAGGGATCTCTTTTCCTAACAAACTTTCCAGGAGATTCTGAAGTGCAGCTGGGCTTGGGAGCCATCACTGGCTGGATGCCATCAGATAGACAGCACATAAATCTGGCCAGCTGCACAACCAATGCCCACTAACCAAAGCTTTCTTATACACTAATAAAAACCAGTTAGTGAATAAAATGGGAAACAAGGCCCATTAAGGAAGAATATCCCAGAAATGATCTCAGCCAGAAATGTACAAAACCTGTGTGATGCAAAGTAAGTGCATAAAAGGCAAACAGTGAAGCATAGAGTTTCAGCTTGGGAAAATTTAAACTTGTTTTTCAGATGTGATGAACAGAAGATTAACCATGTTCAATGTAGGTATCCAGTAATGACAAGGCACTCAGGAATTTGTGACAATAGTGTTAATCCCTTCCTTGTCTTTCTGCTAAGAAGAGGTTTGGCAAGAGGGACAAGGGACTTCAAACCTGGGGTGGAAGGAAGCTTTGAGTCCCTGACTGAGTCAGTAGGACCCATTGGACAAGCACTGGACAGAAATGTCATGGTCCTAAGCTTCTGTCCTGATTTTCCCACTAATAGGGGACCTTGGGGAAAAAATCTAGCTCTCTCTCACTTGCTGTTGTGTTTTTTAATAGTGCATAATTTTTCTAATTAACACACCAATAAAAACTCAAACTAAAAACAAACAAACACTCCTGAAAAATACATAATGTCACTGGATGCCCGCCATTTGTGTTCAATGTTGTGTGTGTTTCCTCAATCATTCCTGCGGTCCTGGGTGTGGCTCCTGTAGGAACCTGCAGTGACACTCCTTGACAGCTGTCCTTTACACCTGATGATGGACTGTGAGGCTCTGCATGTCAATAACCTGCTATAACAGGGTTTGTAGGTCCTTATGCATGGTCTTTGTCTTTTATCCAACTGCTTGTATATTTTTGGATATTATGACTGTTTTCATTATTAAAAATGATATTGCAATAAATGTTCTTGCACTTAGAAAGTTATTGTTTTTCCAATTTTTTCTTTCTATGAGAAGTACCTAGATGTTGAATTGCTGTCACAGGGTAAGCTTATTTTTAAATAATATACTAATAAATATGTGCTACGTGAAACAAAGATGGATGGGCAGGGCTGCTCACCTCTGCCTCTTCATCTATAGAATGAGGTTCCATGACATGAGTCTCTTGTTCAGAACTTCTCTTGTCCACTCACTTGACCAGCATGTAAGTAGTAATGTGGTCTTCACTGGCCTATGCCCTGCCTACCCAGAGTTGACATTCAAGTCTCTTGACCTGTGGAAAAGCTCATTCTGATGGGGAGATGGACAAGAAGAGAGCCAAACTCTTATGCCCATGGAGGATTCTGGGGCTTGGGAAACTGCAAACTACTTGAACTCTGAATAATCCTTGAAAGTGAGTGTAGCTTGCTAAGGACACTGAAAGTGGAACTGTCCCAACTGGAGGGTCACTCCAGGGGATTGGGTTGGGCTGTGTACTCAACATCTGTCTTGTCCAGAGCCTGGGCAACATTGCACTGGGGAGGGAGACATGCATCCCTCTTAGGTGTCCCCAAGAACAAGTCCTAAGCAGCTTGCATGTTTCTCTGAGCGTCCTCACCCCAGCCTGGTTACTATGCTGGAGGCCAGCCAGAACTGCCTTCTTACAAAGCCTGCAGCTGTCTCTCCAGGACCTTGACACTCATGCTCAAATCTCTCTGGGAAGGTGTAGGAGCCTGGCTGCCCCAGCTTGACAACCCATAGCTCCCTCCTGCCTCTCCAAGTACCTTATCTTATATTAACAGCCAACACCTCAAGCATAGGTCAACCCAGTGGGAAGTGGGGTGAGCTCACAGGCTTATGCCCCCCAACATGAGGCAGCAAGGCAAATATTCTTTCTTCCTTGTGCCAGGTGAGGTCACCCTCCCCTGGAGTAAGGGCAGCAGAGATCCTCTGTAAGTCAGCAGGGGCAAGGAGATGCTTCCAAGAGGCTTTGAGGTGAGGCAGATTTCCAGTGACATTGAACCCCACCTGCTCAGGGCAGAGCTTCTCTGGAGGTGTTAACCATCAGGGAGGGACCCTTGTTGGGGAGACATGGAATACTTAGCACATCTAAGAGACCAGGGGATGAAGTATATGCTTCCTAAGTGTGCGGGGCACTAAGGGGAGGGGAGGGTGCCAAAGCCATGCAGGCAGGTGGAGAGTGTAATGTAGGAGCTGTGCAAAGGCAGTATAGTGAAAGGCCAGAGGAAAAGAAATGGGGCAGGGACTTGAGCTGACCTGGGAAGAATGGAGATGTTAGGACACGGGGAAGGGAGAGAGACATATATGCATCATGTTCCCTGAGACATGGGAGGGGCAAGGGAGAATCTGACAGGGAATGAAGAGGCATGGCTGGTGAGGGTTTCTCCAGAGAGCAGTGTTGACCACCGCACAGGGATCCTGAGAGTCTGCCCTGCGGGTCTGCTGTGTCAGGGCTGGCAGGATGGTTGGGGCATTTTTACAAAAAGTTGACAGAGCCAGACAAGAGGATGCCCCTGTTCTCCAGCTGGGGTCTCCTGGGCATGACTAGTGCTCATCTTTCTCCTCATATGATAACCTACTAAAACACAAAAGCATCTGTCTTCCTCTGGAAGATGCCAGAATGTTTTACACAATTTTCCACCCGTGTTCCCATGGCCCTCAGACCCTTGAGAGCCCCTGGCTTATGCAGCCTGTTTGTATTCCATGGTTTGATGATATAGGGACTCTCCCTCCACCCCCTGCAGGTCGGGGGTGGGGGGAGGAAAATCTAAGGCAGTCAGTGTACAAACATGCTCAGTCCTGGAATGTGAGACATCTTTTCTCCAAAGGAGCTCTTAGCAGGGGTTCCCAAGATAGAGTTGCTCCTGTCTGCCACAGATTTCCCCAGGCAGGCAGCAGGGGAGCCAACACATGTACTGGGAGAAATGCTCTACTGAAGTCTTTAGAATGCCTTTTAATAAGCCTTCAGAATGTTAATACTCCAGCACCAAAGAGAGAAAATCTGGCAACCCCAAATTTCCCATTGCCATCTTAGCATTTCCATTCCTACTGTGGCAGTGCAGCAGAGCAATGAGCCTGGCATTGAGGATTTGAGCCAGACACATAGCACACCCAATACACCTGTCAGGGAACTCACACCTGGACAGGTGTCAGAAGCATCACCCTCAGGGCTCCCTATTCCCTATAGAACTCTCCATCCCTTATGGAATGGAATGTGAGCCTCAGAGGCACAGCCCCTCAATCGCAGTAATAGACTATTCCCCTTGAGGGTGTGGGTGGCTCAGCCCACACATGCCATAGGAAAATTCTGCTGACTAATGAGTCAGTTGAGATGGGAGCAACGATTTATGTGAATGTGTGCAGGTCGAGGGGGCTCAGGGCATAGCTGAGGTCTGCACCTCAACCCAAGCCCCTGGTCTGCCAGCCCCTTGAAGCTCTGGAGCCAGTGAGCTCCTCTTCTGCTCTCACCAGACCATATCTTTCCTCTCCAAAAATATATATTTATGTCTTTGTTCCTGCCCCTTCAGCTGCCTTCTTCATTCAATCACTGAAAAAATACTAACTGAATGTAAAAAAATTTTGACCATGTTCTACACACCGTGGGAATTCAGCAGAGAGAAAAATAGACAAAAAATTCTGCCATCATGGGGCATATTTTCTATTGGTTAAGAGATAATAACAAAGATAAACAGGTAAGTTTTTATCATGGTAAGTCCCAAGGAGAGAACTCCAGTAGAGAACTAGAAGAGGGGCTTTTGCACTCTTCTCTTGCTCCCACATTCCTCCCCAAGACAACCAGGACACTTCAAAGCCAGGACACTCCCTTCCTCTCCCCACAGCTGTTGAGGACTCCTCTGAAGGCTTTTTCTGAACCTGTTCTTCAGGGTTTCACATCCACCTGGTTAGTGCCAGAAGACGTTACACTTCTCAGGGACTATGGCCTGCATTGATTATGTGTGTCCACAAAGAATCAAACGGTTTGTGCCTAGTGGACACAGCAGCTTACGGCCAGCTATGTGACAACCAGTGTGCATCTGGGTACAAGTCCCAGGGCCTGGCCTGGGGAGGCTATGTGGATGCTCCATTCCATGAATGGCAAGAACCTGGAAAAAGAATACTAAAAGGGGAACTTGCTATTAGGCAATGCACTTGGACATGCTTTCTGATTTAATTAGCCCTTTCTCTGATGAAATTGGGACTACCTACATTTTCAGAAACTCAGAGAGGTTAAGAGAGATGATCCCAAGACTGCAAAACTATTGAGCAGAAATCTGAGATTTGAAGGTCTGATCTCATTCTTTAGGTCTAGAGAAATGAAGGTAGTCAGCTTTGAAAGCAAGTTATCTATGTACTGATTCTGTCTGGAACACTGTAGTAGCAGAATTTGAGTGAATTTTATGTATTAAAACCAGTAACATCACTGTATGACTTATAATAGGGCTAATAAATGAACAACAGCATCAAAGAAGATATGAGAAGAGAGACAGGCAGGGTCACACTGAAGATGGCTAGATGTACTGAGATCCGTGTGAGCTCCACTTAGGAAGCTGGCAGGGGAAAGACAGGCAATTAGATGCATGCTTTCTCACCCTGGAATGAGCGCAGTGTCCTGTTAAGGACATTTGGGAAGAGGTTCTCCTTTCAACCCTGTGTTACAGGCTGGAATGACAGGAGAGCTGGGTGGCTCCAGCACTGGACAGAGTGAAGAAAGCCTTCTGCTTTACACTGCGGAGTGTGGTGAGAACACCATGGTGTGAACAGCTACAGTCTTGCTGAAAAACATTTTGGTGGCACATATGAAGAGTTTTAAAAAGCTCCTATCTTTTGCCTCAGCAATTACTTTAGTAGAAATTTACCCTTAAACTCTTATTAGGAATCTGGTCAAAGGTATCATGTAAAGGTATTTGTTGAATCAGTATGCAGAATGGGGAAAATGGAATCAAGCTAACTGTCCATCATCCAGAGAATGTTGAGACACTACCATGAGCAGCATATTACTAAGACATGAACATTATGTGTACAGAGTTTTTAATCATGGGGGGATATTTACAATATAATGTGAAGCACAAAAAGAGCAGGGAACAAAACTGAGTCACTTCCTCAGTGAACCCTTGTCTGCCCTCTCTCAGACCAGCTCATAGTCCTCTACACTTATCTCTCTTTCTTTAGCACATAGCATAACTGTAATTGTATCTTATTAATTATGTGCACAATCATGTTTCTCAGCATGCATTAGAATGAAAGCCTGAGAGGATAGTGATCAAGTTTATTGTGCTCATTCAGTAATCTTCAAGGCCAAGAATAGTACTTTGCACATAGCAGCCGTATATACTGAATCATAAGGAATCATGCAATATATACTCTTTACGCTTGGCTTCTTGCACTTCACATGTTTTCATGATTCCTCCATGTTATGGCAGTTGTCAGCACTTCACTTCTCATTGCTGTTATGTGGATATACCATTCTGGATGTAATATTCTGTTATGTGGTTATACCATTTTGTTTATCCATTCATCACTAGCTATACATTTTGGTTGTTTCCAGTGTTTGGAAACCATGAATAATGCTGCTATGAACATTTGTGCACAAGTTTTTTGGTTGTTTCCAGTTTTTGGAAACTATGAATAATGCTGCTATGAACATTTGTATACAAGTTTTTTGTGTGGACTTATGTTTTTATTTCTCTTGTACATATATCTAGGAATGGAATTGCTGAGTCATATGATAACTCTGCATTTAACAATTTGAGGAACTGCCAAAATATTTTCCAAAGTTGCTTCATCATTTTACATTCCAACCAGTAGTGTGTAAGAATTGCAATTTTTCTGGATCCCCACCAACACTTTCTGTTGTCTTTTACTTTAGCTACCTAGTGGGTATGAAGTGATATCTCAGTGTGGTGTTGGTTTGCATTTCCATAATAAATAACAATGTTGAACATCGTTTCATGTGATTATTGGCCATTTGTGTTTCTTTTTAAAAAATGTTTATTTATTTATTTTTTTGAGAGACAGAGAGACAGAGAGAGAGCGCGTGTGCTCATGCAGGCAGGGGAAGGGCAGAGAGAGTGAGAGAGAGTGGTAGTGTTAGCGCAGAGTCTGATGTGGGGCTCAATCTCATGAACCAAGAGATCGTGACTCGAGCCTAAATCAAGAGTCTGATGTTTAACCAACTGAGTCATCCAGAGGCCCCATGGCCATTTGTGTGTTTTCTTTAGTGAACTATCTACTAAATTCTTTTTCCTTTTTAAATTGAATTATTTGTCTTTTCATTGTTGGGTTATAAAGTTTCTTTACATATTCCACATACAAATTTCTTATGTCAAATTGAATTATTTGTCTTTTCATTGTTGGGTTATAAAGTTTCTTTACATATTCCACATACAAATTTCTTATGTCTAATAAGAATATTCTACATTTAAGAATATTTTTCCCATTCTATGGGCTATATTTTTCCTTTCCTGATCATATTCTTTGAAGCTTAAAAGTTTTAAATTTTGAGGAAGTCCAAGTTATTTATGTTTCCTTTTTTGCTTGTGCTATTGATATTTTATCTAAAGTAATGATTGCCTAAGCTAAGATAACCAAGAATTACTCCTACATTTCTTTCTAAGGAGTTTTATAGTTTTAGCTCTTACCTTTAGGTCTATGATCCATGTTTTGGTTAATTTTTGTATATGGTGTAAGGATATCCACTTGTCTCAGCACCATTTGTTTAAAAGAATATTCTTTCCCCCATTGAATGGCCTTGGCACCCTTGGAAAAACCAACAGACTGTGAATATGATGGTTTATTTCTGGATTTTAACTTTATTCCATTAATCCTTCTGTTCTTCCTCATTACAGTACCACACTGTCCTAATTACTGTAGTTCTGCTGTAAGTTTTGAAATCCGGAAACATGAGTTATCCAGCTGTATTCTTCCTCAAGATTGTTTTGGCTGATCTGGGTTCCTTCCATTTCCATATATATTTTAGGATCACCTTGTCAATTCTTTCAGAAAAGCAAGGTGAGTGTTTGAGAGGAAGGACATTGCATCTATAGTTAACTTTGAAGCGTACTGCCATCTCAACAATGTTAAGTATTCTCATGCATTAATATAGGATGTCTTTCCACTATTTTAGATTTTCTTTAATTCCTTTCAACAATGTTTTGTAGTTTTAATGTCAAGTCTTGTACTTCTGTTAACTTTCTTGAAGTATTTATTGTCATGTAGTCATTGTAAGTGTAATTTCCCCAAAACTCTGTGTGATAAACATTTGTATTATATTAGTTTGAACCATATGAAATTGCCATTTTTGAAGATTAAGAAAAGGTGGATTATTGGTAATTTCATATGATCTAACCTAATACATTCCCTTTACTGACACTCATCTTGTCTTTTACATAAGTCAGGATGGTCCATATAGGTTACCTGGGCCCACATCATGAAACCCACAAAGCCTCCGGCCTGGTCATTCTGGCTATAGAATAATTCATCCCCTTTTTGTCCCAGCACATGACTGGTGGTAGTCCTTCAGCCATTGGCTGTGACCTCAGAATTATGTATGATTGTTAGGGATGCAGAAGACTGTCTTTATCTCTGTTAGATTCCCAAAGCATGCTTGGGGTGGCTGATGCTGATTTGTACCATCTGGACTCAGCTGAAGACTGAAGGGACCAGAATTGCTGCTTCTGGTAAGAATATATTTCCATAGAGGGTCTGGCATATAGGAAGGGCTCAGAAAATGTTTGTTGAATGTTTCTGATCATTGAATTAAAGGCCTCAGGAAAAGAATCAGGTGAGATGTCCCTTTTTTGCAATGCTTAAATATCTGTAAATTAGCAATACAGAAACCATAGACCACCATCTGGCAATATGTACCTGGCCTTAAAGTGTTAAGCTTCTATCCATTGACCACAGTTCTGATCACAGTTTTGAAGAGTTAATCTGAAATGAGGACAAAATTTTAATAATATACGTGTGTGTTGGGGTGCTGTTTGTAATAGTGAACATAAGGAACAAAACATATGCACATTAATAGGTGTACAGCCAAGGAAATGAGGGTGTGTCCACATTTGATGGAATAGCTACTTGATAAGATGGGAAAATACTTACGTAATGTTTAATGAAAAAAGCAGAATGGAATAGTATGTGAAGAACTAAGTAGCATTATTATAAGATAAAAAGGAAATCTTAACGTTTTTGAGAGATAAGAGACTAAAAAGTATTTGTTAAAGATCAACAGTACCAGTGACTTGGCATTGGGATTGTGGGTGATGATCTTTCCCCTAATGTGAGACTTTCTGATTTTCTAAATCACTACAATGAGGGTGAAAGTTCACTTACTGGGAAAGGATATGGACTTGGCTGGTGTTTCTCCACTGACCATACTCTTGTCCCACATTTGCCTACCTTGGCAGAACTTCTGTTTACTTGATCTTGAGACCCTGAGGCCCAGATGGTGGGCCCTGGACTCTCCTTGGGACTTAGCCCCCTTTGCTCAGGTGGAGAATGTGGCATGACCTCCCTATCCAGGTGCTTGCCTATGGCCAGCGCATCTGGCTCCCACTCACAGCTGCACTGACTCCAGGCCCAGGCCATGCACGTCCAGAGTTTTCCCTGGATCTGATCAATATTTGAATAATACCCTGCTCCAAGTCTTTCACTCCACAGTGCTGCCCAAACAAATTTCAGCCAGTCTGATTCCACAGCTCTTCCCTGCACTGATGGGGATGGATGAAGCAGGAGTGCCCCGGTGGAGATAAGGCGTTAAGAGGGAACTGCTGATTTAAGGAGAAAATGGATGAGTTCATATGGAAAATGTTGAGCTTAGTGTGGTTTTGAAACAGAAAAAAATGTTTTGTCATCAGATTTTAATTGCATAAATAGAATGTAGCCACATGGAATAAGAGAGAAAGCATGGTCTTGCCAAATATATGACCTAAGTCAAATTAATGAAGTGATCTAAAATCCAATTTCCTCATCTTTAAATGGTGGTAATAATTCCTATCGTGCAGAGTTTCTGTAATGGATAGAAATAGCATTTTGATGAGATACAAGCCAGTGGTCTTTTGGATGAACTGGTGGTTGTCCCTCAGGCAGGCTCATACGACCTCTGGCTAACTCCTGTGCCAATACCCAAGCTCCAAAGGTTATGGGCACCCAAGAATGGGACATTCTTGTAACCTCCTACTGCAAAGCTCAAAGGGTTTCAAATCAGCCAGGTGATTCCCACTCCTTCCTAACTTCCAAGCAAATAGAACACGTCTCAGTTTACCTGTCTTAGTTCATACCTGTTGTCCCAGTAAAGTTATTGATAGCATCTTTGCTCACTCTAAAAGTGTCCCAGTAATAAAGAATAAAGATAATAAAGAATATGGTCACCCCACCTATAAATATGCAAGGCAGCAGAGATCAGGGTCCCCTTGTGGATCATGACTGGTGATGAATCCAGCCACACCTGCAACAAACAAAGCTCACTTTAGGGTGGAGAGAGTCTGGGTGCTGCCTGCACCCTGGGATTGTACTTCTGCTCGAACTGCAGCGTGATTTGTTTGTATGTCTCACCTTGCCCTTGAACAATGGGCATCATGAGCAGGATCAAGTCTACCCTTGATGTGGAAAAAGTCTCTCTGGGTGTTTTGATTGAGTGGAGATGGTGGGAAGTGTAGTGGTAGTTGGGGGTTATATTCACAGTCAACTGTGGCTCTAGAGGTGGATCTTCCATGAAAGGAAATTTTGCTCATCTGGATGCTCTCAGCTCCATATTGGGGAGCAGCCTGGGCCTCTGGTGGTCTGTGCAGTATAGGGCAGCCTTGCTGGTCCTGGGAGGCTGGAACATGTCCTATTAAAGGAGGGAGAGGCCATAGATGGCTCAGGTCTGCATGCCAGACAGAAAGAAGTGGGGGAAAAGAAGGAATCTGTCATTCTGGACACTTGATGGGGTTCCTTCAGGCATAACTGTTTATAGTTTTCAGGAAAGAGGTGGAGGAAATTGAGAGACTATCCGATCTTCAGTCATAGAAGAGATGGAGGGAAGGTGCTGGGTCTGCAAAGGCAGACACCTGAACAGGGTGCAGAGAAAACACCAACCAGGGAGCCAATAAAGAAGCTGCAGGTAGAAGAGCTGTGGGAAAGGGATAGGGAAAGACTAGGATGAGGGGCCCTACAGAGGATGCATCTGTAGAGGGCTTTGCCTTTGGTCCCTGCCATGGATCTAACACAAGGACTGAGGGGACAAGGATAAAGAATGTGCCCACTGAGTCAAGGACACATTGAAGTGGACTTTGGGAAAGAATGCCTGCAGACCTGGCATACATTGTGAGGGTGCTTGATCATCCCTACAACCTGAGAAGAGCACCTACCGCCAGGCTTATGGGGGGAGTTTCTGCTTAAGCATGCAGCCTGTGTTGTCTAGGTTGTCCTCACCCCCTGTCTGACATAAATGCACAGCCCCTGGTGGGTACACAGACAGAACTCAGTTCTGGTTCTGGGTTCATGGAGGGCTGAGTTGTTGGAACAGGGGAAAATAAGGCTGAGTAAATGAGTAATGTCCCATCCCTCACCTCATTAGAAGTATCATTCTAATCATGCTCTTGCTTAAAAGACAGTCCTTTCCAGCCCAGACCAGAGCACTTGAGGTCTGGACTTGCCTTAGGGTAGTGCTTCCTCTGAAAGAGCGGGGTGTTTGTAAATGCAGTGTCTTCCCACGTGTCTTGGCATTGTCAAGCTCATTAGAAGATCCTGGACTGACATCCCACCTCCTCCAGATGGCCTCCTTCTGGGTTATGGGCCCATTCAAGGCATTGGCATCCCCTAGGTATATGAACCCCCTCTCTCCACCCCACCTATCTAGCCTATCCATTCCATATACCAGCCAGTGTTACTTGGTTGGGGTCCTAGCCATACAGCACTGCCAGCCCCTATGGGCACATTGTCACCCAGTCTACTCTATGCATGGCTGCCAGAATGATCTTTGCAAAACCTACTTCTGACTATCTTACTGGTCAGTTGAAGACTCTGGCAGGGCTTGACAGATCGGTTCCCAGCAACTTAGTGTGGGGAGCAAGCCCTTTGTCTTGCACCCCATTCTCTAGCTCAGTGTTGTGGCCCTGCACAGTGAGGTTCCACAGATATTTTCTATGTGCACCAACAGTGAGTTCATTGGCTCCCTGTGGTATCTGTAGGAATCAGTAAATGCATGTCTATTTATGTAAACACTCATTGCCTTTAGTTTGCCTTCCTGACAAGCATCTTTCCTAATTAGGTTAATTGGGATTGTACCTCTGTGGCTGCTGACCGGTCCTCACTCCTGCAGAGCTGGCTCCTGTGGAGCAACAGGGAGCTCCAGTCTCTGCAGACATGGGAGGAGATACTTGCTAACAGACTCTGGAAGAAAACAAATCCAATTCCCAATGCTGTTTTGGAATGGCCTGTGTGCCTGCTGAGCATAGGAAGTACAGCTGTGAAGAAGATACACCCACACTCCACTCCCGATACCTGAGAACTATGGGAACGCAGAGGTGTGGTCCTTATCTAGGTATGCACCATGGGGATGGCCAGGAAGGCTTCCTGGAGGAAGGGAGGTCTAAGTGTCATGTCTTGAATGAACAAAGGACCGTAAGTAATCAAAAAAAAAAAGGGGAGGGATAAAAAAGAGCTTTGTGATCAATGATCAATATGAGCTCTCTGATGTAAGGGCACTCACTGTGGTGGGGCCCTGCTGACCACTACAGTGGAGGAAAGAGTCCCCGGGAGCATGGACATCTGGTCTCGGTGCTGTTGTTCTGAAATGCCCTTATGAGTATCTGTGTGTTGCACTTACATTTCCCAGGCCACTATGCACAACACAAGTGTGCAGCAAAAGCCACTGGAGGGACAGAAAGTCATGTTCTGACTCAGAAGGTCTGGGTCCACACTTCCCTAAGGATGAACCATGTAGTTATATGGCACATTTTATGATGTTGAAAACAATTTGTTTATTATACCAGTAATGTTTGAAGCGGCAGGAAGGCTGACAATATAGGCAATGAGAGAATATAAAAACACCTATCATCTGAAATTCCCAAATTGCTGATGTGAACAGTATGTATGAGATGATGGTGAAAAATAGCAACTCATTGTCGCTTTAATTTGTATTCTCTTAACAGTTAGGGAGTTGAAGCTTTTTTGTTGTTTTCATTTCATACTTACATTGCTCTTTTATAAACTAACCATTTGCTTCTTGTCTTTTGTTTTGTTTTTAATTTTTAAAAATGTTCTATTTATTTTTGAGACACAGAGAGACAGAGCATAAGAGAGGGAGGAGCAGAGAGAGAGGGAGACACAGAATCCAAGCAGGCTCCAGGCTCTGAGCTGTCAGCACAGAGCCCAGAGCGGGGCTTGAACTCATGGGCCATGAGATCATGACCTGAGCCGAAGTCGGACACTTAAGGCACCCCTTTTGTTTTGGTTTTGATGTGAGAAAACTCTGTACATGGGAAGATATGAACAATTAGATGAACATAGCAAATATTTCCTAAATGATGCTTGTCTTTTAACTTTATGATTTTGTGTTTTTACTACTCAGAAATGTTTATTCTCAATATAGTCGGATCTATCATTCTTTACCTTTATGGTTTTGTCTTTGGTATTATGTTTAGAAACATATCCCCCACTCCAATTTATATAAATAGTCATTAAGGTATCTGTCAAGTAGTTCCATGGTTTTGCTTTTACATTTAATTATTTAGTTTCTCTGTAATTTGTTCAGTTCATGGCACAAGGGTGAGATCTAACCTAATTCATTTCCCCAAATGATCAGTTCCTCATTTATTTGAAATGCCACTATTCTCATGTACTAATTAGTCTTATTTATACTTGAATTATTTTCACAATTTGCATTCTCTTCTAATGATTTGACTGTTTCCCCTTTGTCAACACCGAAATATTTTAACTATTTTAGTTTCTTACTGTGTTTTAATATCTGGTAGTACTTTGTTTCTCCTGAATATTCTACTTTTTAAAAAGTTTTCTCTATTCTTTGTTCAGAGATGAAATTTAGAATTATTTGTGAATTCTAAAGCTTCTCATTGCTGATTTCCTATCTTGTTTCCATTCTTTTCTCTTGACTCCATAGGATATAAGTGATATTTTCCCCTCTAGGGCTCTAACAGAAAAGTGTTTTCCTGATAAAAAAGAACTCACTCATCTTGTATGCATCATTTCCTCTTTTATCCTGCCTAGAACGTGGCTGAGATGTCTGGAGCAGTGGCAGCTACCTTGTGCAGTTGACATAACAGAAAAGGTACAGAAAGATATTGGAAAGACAAAGGAAATAGGGCCCATTTAGCCACCATTCAGCTGCCATAAAAGTACTTGATTCTGTATCTTTGAACTTTCTCTTAAAAAAAGAAAAAAAAATGTATCCATTTTTGGTTAAATTACTATAGTTGGATTTCCATTACATGCAATCTCAATCCTAGTGGTACAAATTCTATTCGGACTTTTAATTGAATTTTTTACATTAACTGGTTATTTGGAGAGAGTATTGGTACACTGCAATATTAAGACCTTCTATCCAGTCTCATCATATGTTTTGTAGAGTTTAGATTCAGTCCGGTGCTGTCACCATTACATCACAGTGTCTGTTCACTCACGGTCCTCAGGCCCCACCCATTAGGAACCCCTTTCCTATCCTCTCTCCCTGCCTGGGTTCTGACCACTGACATCTTCCTTAAATACCACCTACAACATTTTCCACCATGAGAGCTCTCTTTTCTAAGTTCCTGTGATATGGTTCCACTTGATCTGGTGGTCATCTGTAGCTGTGGCAGGAAAGGGAGTGTTTTTAAGAAACAACAGACTCAAAGGTTCTGGTTCGAGATGGTGACATAGGTGGCACAAAAACAGACACATAGACCAATGGAATAAAATGGCAACCCCAGAATTGACCCAAAAAAGTATGGCCAACTAATCTTTGACAAAGCAGGAAAGAATAGCCAATGGAAAAAAGACAGTCTCTGTAACAAATGGTGCTGGGAGAACTGGACAGCAACATGCAGAAGGATGAAACTAGACCACTTTCTTACACCATTCACAAAAACAAACTCAAAATGGATAAAGGACCTGATTGTGAGACAGGAAACCATCAAAACCCTAGCGGAGAAAGCAGGAAAAAGCCTCTCTGACCTCAGCCGCAGCAATTTCTTACTTGACACATTCCCAAAGGCAAGGGAATTAAAAGCAAAAATGAACTATTGGGACCTCATGAAGATAAAAATCTTCTGCACTACAAAATAAACAATTAACAAAACTAAAAGGCAACCAATGGAATGGGAAAAGATATTTGCAAATGACATATTGGACAAAGGGCTAGTATCCAAAATCTATAAAGAGCTCACCAAACTCCACACCTGAAAAACAAATAATCCAGTGAAAAAATGGGCAGAAAACATGAATAGACATTTCTCTAAAGAAGACATCCAGATGGCCAACAGGCACATGAGAAGATGCTCAACGTCGCTCCTTATCAGGGAAATACAAATGAAAACCACACTCAGATACCACCTCACGCCAGTCAGAGTGGCTAAAATGAACAAATCAGGAGACTATAGATGCTGGCGAGGATGTGGAGAAACGAGAACCCTCTTGCACTGTTGGAGAGAATGCAAACTGGTGTAGCCGCTCTGGAAAACAGTGTGGAGGTTCCTCAAAAAATTAAAAAATAGGTCTACCCCATGACTCAGCAATAGCACTGCTAGGAATTTACCCAAGGGATACAGGAGTGCTGATGCATAGGGGCACTTGTACCCCAATGTTTACAGCAGCACTTTAAACAATAGCCAAATTATGGAAAGAGCCTAAATGTCCATCAACTGATGAATGGATAAAGAAGATGTGGTTTATATACACAATGGGATACTACTTGGCAATGAGAAAGAATGAAATATGGCCTTTTGTAGCAATGTGGATGGAATTGGAGAGTGTGATGCTAAGTGAAATAAGTCATACACAGAAAGACAGACACCATATGTTTTCACTCTTATGTGGATCCTGAAAAACTTAAGAGAAGACCATGGGGGAGAGGAAGGAAAAAAAAAAAAAAGAGGTTAGAGAGGGAGGGAGCCAAAACATAAGAGACTCTTAAAAACTGAGAACAAACTGAGGGTTGATGGGGGGTGGGAGGGAGGGGAGGGTGGGTGATGAGTATTGAGGAGGGCATCTGTTGGGATGAGCACTGGGTGTTGTAAGGAAACCAATTTTACAATAAATTTCATATTAAAAAAAAAGATTGTGACAATAGGAAGATCTTGAACTCACCTCCTCCCATGAATACACTGAATCTACAGCTATATGTGAATTAATTTCTTCTAGGGGGAAAAAAAAAACTAAACCCAAACCTGACAAACCACCCCTGTCATATTGGGCAAATAAGAGGGAAACTACATGGAAGCAGGTAGGAAAGACTGAAACCATATGATGTTACTGTAAGTGTAATTTAAAACAGGATCAAAACCAAATATAAAAAAAACAAGTTCATTGAAACAGAGAACAGATTGGTGGTGGGGGATTGAGAGGAGACTGAAGGGGTGAAGGTGGTCAAAAAGTACAGACTTCTAGTTATGAAATAAGCCACAGGGATTTAAAGGACAGCATGGTGTCTACAGCTAGCAATACTATATCACATATTTGTAAGTTGCTAAGATAGCAAATCTTGAAAGTTTGAATCACAAGAAAAAAAATCTGTAGCTATGTATGTTGATGGACGTTCACCATATTTATTGTGGTAATCATTTTGAAATATATAAAATACTGATTTTTTTGTTATAAATTTGAGACTAATGCAAAGTTGTGTGTTGATTATACCTTAATATAAAACAAACCAAAAAAAGTTAAAAACACCCCACAAAGCAGAAAAGAAAAAAAAAAAAAGGAAAAACAGATTCAATAAGCTTAACAGAGTAAAACTATCATGATTGGAAAGCCACTCCTTAAATAGAGGGAAAAGGGACTAGCACTTTTGGTGTACCTGGTGTATTCCAGGCTCTGTGGTTTAGTTAGGGCTGTTCACGAAGACTGCTTCCTCTCCTTTCTTCTAGACCCTTGGCAGAGCCCCATTCCCCACCCTGCAGTTGCCTCGGGCTGAGCTGGGAGTGCTGTGACCCAGGAGGAGAGTAAGAGTGAAGGCCAGAGGTCACTGCCCCTTGGCAATCCTTTCCCCCTCTGTCTGCAGCTGTCACTCCTGCTGCTGATGGCTGCTCCATCTGCCCTGGGTCTGGGGGTGGAGAGTGTGTGTCGAGCCCCCAATTGACACAGGACAGGTGGTGTGAGAGAGTGTGTGGCCTGTCACCACCTTGTAGCAAAGCCTGTCCTGCCTGATATGGCCATCTTATCCTCTAAGACCCTATGACACAGATTTAACAATTCCCATTCCATCCACGACAAACCCGGGGCTTAGGGAGGTAAAGCAATGTGCATGCTGTCATCTATGAAGGAATGCCTGCCTTGATCCTGGACGGCCTGACTGGAAGGTCATACTAGTTCCGTTAGAGCCATCTGCTCCTGGCTCACCCTTTGGTCCTCTCTAGAGTTTTACTGCATTTCCATCCTGTCTTCCAAATTAGGTATAGATGTCCTGCCTCTGTTTCTATTGTCTCCAGGGCCACAACACGGGGCACACAGCAGGATTAGGGTATGCTTGCCACATTCATGAAGCCAAGCCAGCAGCAGCAGCCCATATGCCGCTTCTCTGTGGACAGTTCAGCAAGCCTACACTGAGGAACGCTGTGGGCCTGGTGCAGCTAGCTACTGGGGACACAGGGACTTTGCCTTGAGTCCCTCCTGTGATGGTTAGGCCCAAAGCTTGGGGCCACACACAGGGCTGCCCAAGACCGTGCAGCTCCTCTGGCCCACAGCAGATGCAGGAGAGATGGATTTTCTGTGGGGGCCTCATCTGTGCAGTCTGAGGCAGACTGGAGGGCGGGTCTCCTTGCCTGGGCCCATGCTTGTGCTGGCTCTGTGTATTGGCTGTGCAGATCGACCTGGCTCACTCCCTGTCAGGGGCCCTCACGTGATCCCAGACTCCTTGTTTGGACTGTGGTGAGGAGTCTGGGTGTTTGGGCCTTGACTAGAGGACAGCATCAGTCACAGGTGTGTGAGGAAGTATGTGGTCCTGGTGGATAGCCTGGCATGGTGCCATGGTGGAACCAGTTGAGGGTTACCAGTCACCATCAGCATGGCAGTTCACCCAATGTCTGTGGTTCTGTGGCTCTGGGGCTCTAGATAAGCCTCTCATGCACACAAAGTCAAACTGGTAAGGCCATTGCTAGTTCTTGACATTATCAATGTGCTTTTGAATTGTTGGGAGTACTTGCTCTACTACCAAAGAGGATCTGAAGAAAAACTGTCTTTGTAGCACCTCTTGGGACACTGGTGAGGAAGTGAGGTCTGGGGCACATGGGTAGATGGTTGTGAGTGACTGTGTGCAGACAAATGGGTGGATGTACACACACCTCCCTAACCTGGGTGAGCACATGCCTTGGCTTTGTGTTTCTGTGTACTTGAATACCACACCCCCTGCAGGCCTCCCAAGAGGCAGGCATGTGCTGGTTTTCTAGATGCCCTCCCATGCTCACTGTACAGGGAATGGCCTACAGGATCTCTCACCCTCACGGGCCCCTTCCAAAGTCTTGGGGAGGCCCTTGCAGTGTGCTCGCATGGTCAAAGTGTTCACTAAAATTCAGCTGTGTTCACCAAAGCCTTCTACTTCTTTCTGCTCTAACCTTCCATGTCTTTTAAATCAGGCATGTGCTCAGCTTGGATTAAGTGGAATGTTTGCATGTGGATTACAACCATCCTCATGTGGCTGTTATATCTGTCCCTCCAGCTGAAAAAAATGGCTTCTGGGAATATCCCCAGCATGCTGTGTGCCAGGAACCTGGCATCATGACTGCAGGGTACAAGTCATATGTCTTACGGCCCCAGCCCCAGAAATGTGGGAGTCATAAAGGAGGGGCCGGTAAGAAGTGAGTCTATGGAAAATCCTTCTAATCCTCAGGTGGGCAGACTTCTAAGGATCATTTCTCAATTATACTCATTAAAAAAGTTATTTCCTGTTAGAAATATAATTATTTTTCTATAATTTCTATAATTTCTGTAATGTAGTGTAAAAGACTTTTATATTTTTTTGTTAAAGAAGACTTGCCAAATTGTGTACACTTCAGACTTGATGAAATCTTGATCTTTGTATATGAACAAATGAATGAATTAATAAATAGATATCACACATCCATGCATGTGAACCTCTACATAGAACATCCACACCCTAGTCTAACTTAGCCTTTCTGACAGTCCCACTCTGCTCCAGCTGCCTGATTCCCCAGCTGTGTTGTTTGTATAATATCATGTTGTTGCCTGTCATAATGGGGGTGTTCATTTGACAAATATTTCTCAAGTACCAGGCTACCTTCTAGGCAGAAAGTTTACAAGGGTATAAAGGACAGGATACATCTCTTACCTCATGACGTCCACATTCTATGACAGAAGAAATAAGTGAAAAAGTGAAAAAAGTTCATTCAAGGCAAGAAAAATGCTACAAGAAAAAAAAAAAAGAAAGAAAAGTAAAGTCAAATCTGGTAGTCAGGGCAGGCCTCCCTGAGTAGTGACATTCAAGTCATTCCCTGGTGGCAGCAAGGAGGCAGGAGGGTCCTGATATGTTGAGTATCCTGTGTCAGAGACTACACAGAGGAAGCTCTGGGCAGGCAGGCCTAGCATGCTGGAGGAACAGTGAAGTCATAGGCGACCGCAGAATGTGGAAGCATTCTGTGGAGAAAGGAGGACCCCGGGGGTTTTAGCAGGAAGCACAGGTGGCTCAGGCTGCAGAGGGCAGCAGCGAAGTCGGGAGGAGGGAAGACAGAGCTGGCCTCAAGCAAGCTTCAGGAGAGACGAAGAAGAAGGCTCAGAGGACCCTGGGCTGGAGGTGGGGCTGCTTAGGCCAGCCCGTGGGTTGGAGGTGGTTGGTGAGGGAAAGGGGAATGAAGAGTGACATGTAGGGTTTCGGCTTGAAGGAGTGAATGGAGGATGTGCTGAAGAACAATGAGGAAGATGGAGGGAAAGCAGAATTCTGCGTATATAACGCTGCATAGGAGGCTGCTACTGGATGTCCGGAGGGGACATCCAGAAGGAGCCCATGGCTGCATCTGGATGCATGGGGAGTCTGAGCTGAAAGGAGGATGGGAAGGAGGAGGAGAACAAGTAGTTCAGGGATGCACAAGATAAAAAGATGTAAAATGTGATATAGAAATGGTCAGGAGGATTATTCCTGGGTCTCGCAGGGGAAGCACCTGTCTGCAGCCCTGAGGCAGGGCTACTGCTGGGAGAGGTAGTTTGGGGCCCTCCCTCCTCCGCTGGAGGGGACACACGCCTGCAGATAGTGGCTGGAGGAGCACCTAAGAGCACATGGATCCCAGGAAACCAGGCTCACGGTCACATGGGTTGTTGGCCTACAGACACATGCACCCGCCGGGGCTCTTCAGAGCCAACCACCAAGTCTTCCCCTTCAGCAGCTGGTCAACTTGTACAGAAAAATGCAGCCAAAAATTTTGTTGGAGAGCATTGACATGAGGATTTGCTGCACTGTGAACATGGCTTGGGATTCCTTCAGCAGCCTGCATGAGTGGAAGGTGGGGAAACTGAGGCGGAGACAAGCTGTCCTTGGAGCTCTGCTTGGGGTAGAGGCCAGGCAAAGAGGGGCCCCAGATGTCTCCGTTCCTAGGCAAGTGCTCCAGACCTCCAGGGCTGCAAGCAGGCTGTTCCTCACGCTGCCTGGGGTGATTAAAATGCATATTGTGATTAAAGCAGGCTTGATGTGAATTTCACAGCTCCTGCCACTTTCTCTTCCTGTCTTGAATGCTAATCTTTTGTGCTTTCCAATTACATGGCATATGTTCTGCCGATGCGCGTGAGAATCCATCTTCCTTGGGAGAGCCTGCTAATTACCCTCCACGGTGGGGTGGTGCTGTGGATTTTGTTGGAGCAGAAGGGGCCAAGGGCAGAAATGACCCCAGGCTCCACCAGGAGAGATAAGACTATTGAGTGATCAGTACTATCAAGCTTCAATTATTTATGATTGTGCTTTAGTCAGTGCCAGTACTGGCTCTGTGGAGCATACGTACAGCTTTCGTGAAAAATGCAGGTGTGATGCCGTTGTGAGGAAATGGAACATTTCTGGTGTCTGTGAGGGTTAGGATCTGGGCAGAGGCTGGGGGCAGGCGAGATCCTGATATGCTTTGTGAGTATGCACACTCTCATCTCTATATGACACACAGAGGCCTGACTGTGTGGACTGAGAGATGTGCAGGCCACAGCCAGCAAATGTAGTGGTGTGTGAAGGGTGATTTGAACACAAAGGCCTGGGGACCTGGAGAGA